>NC_047678.1:33003687-33361187 GCF_011762505.2 Arvicanthis niloticus | reverse complement strand
ATTCCCTTCTACAGTCTTTTGTGTCAGGCCACAGAACTGAGAGAGAGATTGCTTAGTCCATTTAAACACAGTCTGCTCTCTTATCACAACCCGAGATTTTCTCAGACTGCATAAGATTTTTAAAATAATCAAGAACTGCATTGGACACATGAGGTTTCCCCCTTCTAGAAAGGTCTTTGAGGCTAGAAAAGTTCATTCTTTGTGAGCAACATGTGGGTATCAAACAGAATCATCCTGCTAGTCTCAAAATTCTCTGTGCTTCAGATATTCAGGCAAACATATGCAAACTTACCTTTTATCATCTTCATGAGTTTGCCACTGGTAGGTTGTCACTTGCTGAAATGATACTGTGCCATTTTGTAAATCAATTTATTTGACCAAGATATATGGAAATATGGTTTACCCATATAACTTTGCAGCTTAGTAATTTATTTACTCATCTGGTGAATAATGCACAATGGTAGAATATAGCCTTATTAATATAACCTTGGAAGTTTTCAGTTTGGGCTAAAGTATAGCTAAGTCTGCTACAATCAACATTTCTGCAAGCTTTTATGTTTCATTTTGAGATGAGATTTATTATACGCCTCAAACTCAAAATCTTACTGCTTCTATCCCCTTGCTATATAACATCACAAACAGCTTCCATCCACTTGTACCTGCACTGTTATGTGGTCTGACTCCCTCTTGGGGCCTCCTCAGGCACACTCTCACATGTGGCATATATTCACACAACCATACATACACATGATGATTTAATATGTCATATGTGAAAGACTCACAGAGAGTCAGAAGATGAACTTAGAATCTGTTCTAGCTTGAATCTAAACTGCTCTCAAGGCTATGTGCTAGTGGCTTAATTTGAAATAAATGGGCTTGGAAAGTAGTTGAGTAATAATGGCTTTAGTTTGCTTTTGGATTGGTCCAATAGTGAGCTCATAATTTGAGTCACCTAGAAGTGACAGAATGTTAAGGGTTGAGATTAGGATGCAGTGGGTCCTGGGATATGCATCTATGGTGACAGTATCTTTTTTTCCTGGCTTCATTTCTCTTTCTCTTTGAGCTTCTGATTTCTCTGAGGTATTTTGTTTGTTTGTTTGTTTGTTTGTTTGTTTAATTCCCATTTTGCCTTCTGATAACACTAAAATCAACAGATCCAACTAACCGTGGGAGAGCTCAGAGATCATGTACCATCCTTATAGAGCTACCATCCTTATACGCTGATTTTTTTTTCAGCCATCTCATTACTATGATGAAAAAATAACATGTAAGCCATGGTTTCATTTTGGGAATGTATAATAGGACTAAAGAATACAACAGAAGCTATATATAGAATAACTATTGTTTGTAGAAAATGTAACTGGATGCAGTTAGATTATATAGTAATTGGTAAGATACTTGAAATAAACAGAGTGAGATAGTAACAACTATGTGAGTTAATTTTGCATTTTATGATAACATTGTTGGCAGAAAAACTTATGAGAGGCGAGGTTAATATTGTATCTTGCTTTCAGAAGGCTTAGTGCATCATGGTTAGGAGAATGACCAAGAAAAATAGTTTAGTTAGTCTTCTGGCTTCTGTGGGCACTGCATGCATGTGGTGCATAAATATACAGGCAAAACACCCATACACATAAAGTAAAAAATAAAAGAAAAAATAAAAAAACATTTGATTTTTATATGATCAAAATTATCTTGCTGGTAAAAATGGCCCCATGATCAAAATCAAACACAAGCATCAAAGAGAAAAACAATGAAGCTTTAGTTGGCCATGGGAATCAGGAACTTTCCACATAATAATTAAGACTCATCGATGTAAAATTTAGGTAATTATGTTCGATTGTCTTTCTTACGGGAATCAATAGCTTCCTTATTTATTTACTTATTTATTTACATCCCAAATGTTGCCCCCTCCCTAGTCCCTGCTCACAGAGTCCCTCTCTCCATACCCCTCAGCTTATCCTCTGAGAGTGTACCCCCCTCCCCCATGCACCAAACCTGGCTCATCAAGTCTCTGCAGAATTATACATATTCTCTCCCACTGAGGCTAGACAAGGCAGCCCTGTTGGAGAGCAGATACCACAGTCAGGCTATAGTTTTAGGAGAAAGCCTCTGCTCCAGTTGTTGAGGGGCCCACATGGAGACTGAGTTGCATGTCTGCTACATATGTGCTGTGGGGCCTCGGTCTAGCCTCTCTATGCTCTTTGGTTGGTGACTGAGTCTCTGAGAGTTCCCAGGGATTCAGGCTAGTTGATTCCTATCCCCTTCAGGACCTTCAGTCTTTCCCCCAACTCTTCCATAATGGTCCCTGACCTCCATCCAATGTTTGGCTGTGGGTATCTGCCTCTGTTTCAGTTAGCTGCTGGGTAGAACCTCTCAAAGGACAATTATGCTAGGCTCCTGTCTGCAAGCACATATCATTAATAGTGAGTATTATTAATAGTTTCAGAGATTGGTGCTCGCCATTGGGATGGCTCTCAATTTGGGCTGGTTGTTGGTTGGCCATTCCTTCAGTCTCGGCTCCATCTTTGTCTCTGCATTTCTTTTAGACAGGACAAATTTTGGGTTGAAAGTTTTGTGGATGAGTTGGTGTCCTTATCCCTCCACTGGGGGGTCCTGCCTGGCTATAGGAGGTGGCCTCTACTCAGGTTCCATGTCCCCATTGTTAGACATCTTGGCTAATGTCACCAGCACTGACTCCTGGGAGCCTCTCTCAGAAAGAAGCTCAGAGGGCTAGGAGAATGAATGGAAATCTCTAGCTGCTAGGGGTAGCAGGGTGGGGTGTGGGGGAAATCTCTAGGAATCAATAGTTTTCAAATACAAAAAGTCAACTTTTACAAATTTAAACATGACTAAAAACAGCGTAGGTCTAAAATCTACATTCTAAAACAACACCTAGAATTATACTGTGCAGTGGGTCAAAAATATAAGGAGAAAATCACGTTCACTTGTATATGTTAACACAGGACCAGGTTGTGAAATGGAACAATTTCTATGGATATCAATGTTTATGTGTACCAATAACTTTAAAAAATGACCTCAGTTTGCCAACTTTCAAATGGACCTCTCCCATGTGCGTGTGCATGTGTGTGTTATATGTATCCTTAGGTGGCATGTCTGTGCATGGGTAATCAAAGTTCACGGGGCAACACCTGATGACCTGTTCTATCATCCTGTGCCTTACTATTGTAGGTCAGGCTGTCTGGTGGAGCTGACCTTAGGCCGGTAGCCAGCAAGCCTGAGCACTCATCCTGTTTCTGAGCCAAGTAGAACTGAGGTACAGGATTGCTCTTGGCCACATTAAATATTTTATGTGGGTACTTTAGATTCTAAGTCAGGTCACCCCCCCACACACACACACACACATATTTGCTCAACAAGAGCTCTATCCACCGAGTCATCTCCTTAGCCTCTAAATGCATAATTTCAACCATAATTTTATACTATTAGATCAAGTATAAAGAAGCAACAGGAACTCCTGTATTGGGAAGAGTGTGTGTGTGTGTGTGTGTGTGTGTGTATGTGTGTGTGTGTGTGTATGCACACTTGTGCCTGTCTGTGTGTGGGTGTGTCTGTATTACGAAAGCACAAGCAACAAAATAAAAAACTTTATACAACTGGTGATTTAAACAGGGGCTGCATAGCACCATAAGAAATTATGACTCACCTCTGATAATACACCATTCTACAAGGAATTATACCATCATGCCAGGCTAGTGTAAAAGAAACCCTAATGGGGCATGGTATGGAAGTTATGAATTTATCATAATTATGTCATCTTTCTAATAATATTATTTCAACTTTCTCATTGGTAACTAGCTTAGTTTTCTTTCCCACTCGCTGTGACAAAGCACCCTGACAAAAGTAATGTTGGGTAGAAAGGGTTTATGTTGTCTTAGTTCAGAGGGAGAGTCTATTATAGTGGGCAAGGCACAGTCTCAGGAGCAGGAGCCCAGCATCAGCATTCCCAGTGAGCCAACAGAGAGGGTAGGCTATAAAACTCCCATGTCCACTTCCAATGACCTATCTCCTCCAATGAGGCTCTACCTCCTACATATTCAACAACCTTGACAAACAGTACCACCTGCTGGGGACTAAGCATTCCCATACCTGAGCCTGTGGGGGGCCTTTCTCACTCATTTTACATTCAAGCTGCCGGTAGTAGTTTCATCCCAGTAGTGACTAAGGAAGATTCTTAGTGAAAAGACATGTGAACATAGGTGGTCCCTTAAACTGTGATTTATTAGGAATATTAGATTACTTTTGTCACGTTTCCTCGGGATTTCTTGAGATATATTGAAATACTGGGGTATCTATTAACTTTTCTTACATTTTTTTTCTCATTGAAATTTGATGCAAGTGGGAAAGAAAACTAAGCTAGTTACCAATGAGAAAGTTGAAATAATATTATTAGAAAGAAGACATAATTATGATAAATTCATAATGTTTGTATTCTATGGAAGACTGATAGGTTATTGTTAAAGTCTTTGGGTTTCATTGTATTAGGTCTTTTTAATAAAAATAAAGATTTCACAGGGAGTCAACTGAAATTAAACATTGATGAGGCTAGTAGACTGCAAACGCACTGGAGTTGGGTGTCTGAACATGCTGGAGAAGAATGCTCTGGGCAATTTTACTTTAAGACTATTTTTAAACTGTTATATGTATTCATCTGTGTCCAAGTTTCCACACCACAGTGCATCCGTGGTAGTCAGAGGACGGCTTGGAGAGGTGAGCACATCCTTCCAACTTTAGAGTTTGGGGATCACATTCAGGCTGTTCAGCTTGGTGACCAAGTATAGGAAATCCATCCAGCCTCATCTTGTTTTCCCCTTCTTTTAAGAGTTTATTTTAAATGAGCCTTCTTCAGAGAGATTTAACATACATCTTTTCGTTTTCCTACCAAGAGCTCATGTTATTATCACATTATTTTGTGTGTGTGTGTGTGTGTGTGAGAGAGAGAGAGAGAGAGAGAGAGAGAGAGAGAGAGAGAGAGAGAGGACAGTCCATATGATCAAAGTTTTTAGGCTTGATGGCAGGCACATTACTCACCAAACCATCTCACCTACCCCAGAAGGCATGACTGTCAGTTATGCCCAACCCATGTAGAGAACTGTGGGCCCCTTGTGGCTGAGGGAACCTGTGAATAGGATCCCAGACAAAAACCATAAACTTACCTCAGCTATTATGAGCTTTTGTGATTTGGTTGTGCACTTTTAATGTAAAGTTTATAAGTGACAGTGTCATGTCGAGATGTCTAAAGCTGGGTCTGACATTAAAACCTTCCTTGTCTTTCATTTGATATATGGTCTTTAATTCATTACACACCTGGGAGCCTCATGAAGCTTAGTCTTTGGGTTTGTTTTGATGCCTTTGTTCTCACAGTGATGAATAGCATCCTCCCTCTGAGACACATTCAGTTTTGAGTCATTTGATATTGTCTGAGAGAAGCCTTCCTAACTGAATAGAACCCAAAAAAATGATGGGTAAAACACTAGTCATAAAATTAGGTAGAGTAGAATGAGAAAGTAAATCAGAGCCAATATGTTTAAACTTCAACGAACACAACAAATTTTAAGCCCAAAGTTCTGCTGCTACTTATGCCACAATATATATCTATAATTTGTGTGTGTGTGTGTGTGTGTGTGTGTGTGTGTAGATGGTGCTGAGTGCTCATGCATGTCTGCACACAAGTGACACAAGTGAGTAGAAGTTAGAAGATGATTATGGCATGTTCCTTGTTCTGTCTCCACATTTATTTTAAAAACAGGGTTTTGGTTTTGGTTTTTTTTTTTTTAATCTGGGGCTCAGTTATTGGCTAAACTACCTGGCCAGAAGGCCTCAGGGATCAACATGTCTCCATCTTTATAGTACCACATCCAGTTGTGTACATACATGCTGTAAATCTGAACCTTAGTACTGGCCATCCTGTTTGCAAGACAAGCTTACTGCCTCCTGAACCATTTCCAGAGCTCCTGAACTATGCAGGTTTTTACTATTTTTTCACAAAGGCTTGGGAAAACCCTGAGCTTTGGTGGGCTATAGATAATACATGCTTGTTTGTTAAAGGACTGTGTTGATTACTCTTCTCATTGCTGGGACAGACTCCCCAACAAAAGCAACCAGAGGGAGGAGGGTTTGTTTTTAACTCACATTTTACAGATGCAGTTCACTGTTGCAGGAAAGTCATGGAGGAGAAAAAAAGATACTGGTCACACTGTACCTGTAGTTGGGAAACAGAGATAGTTACGTGGCAGTTCAGCTTGCTCGCTTCCTTCACTGAGGTAATTTAGGAGTCCAGTCCCTTGGAAGGAGTGACATATAGGGTGTAACTTCTCTTCTCGGTTCACTCAGTCTAGAAACCCCCTTACTGACATGCCTAGAGGCATATCCCAGGTGATTTTAGACCCTATAAAGTTGATGGGAACACACTGGAATATTTATGAATAACATTACAGGGACACTTCTTTTCATTTGGGTATCTAGACAGCTTTTGTTTTTATAAACCAGCTTTAAATATCACCACATAGCATTTTCTCTTTAAATCCACAATTCAACGATTGATCATGTACGATAATTGCAAATGGTAACGGAAGAAGACCGTTGTTAAGTAGGAATGACATATTAGTTAGCCGTAATGAAAAGACTCAGCACCCTAAATAATAGATAGCCAGAACCTTAGAAATCAAAAGGGAGATGGAAGCAGAACTCTGAGCTGCTGCCTGAGACAAGTTGCTATGGCTCTGCTTGGACAGGGAGAGCTGTTTTTTTTTTCTTTCTTTCCCACCTGATGATTTCTGTTTGTCCTCCTCTTGACTTTGAATCTCTGTGTGTTTGGTATTTCTCAAGAATCAGCTTTCAGGTGATCAAACTGTTCCTTTTTGATTTCAGATCCAAAGCTTTTGTAATTCTGTTCAGAGCCCCAGCACAAAGGCACAGTTAATGTATGGAGATTGGGAACCCAGCAGCCTAGGGAAGACCTCAGTGGTAAGCAAAAAATGTCATACAGGAGGTCAGGGGAGTTGTGAGGAAGAATAGACATTAGGCCCTGCCAAAAAAGGGGGTGTGGGAGGGAACCTCCTATTCTTTCAAAAGGGCTGGTGATGAGATTCTAAAATGCAGTTTCTTGTTTGTGGAGGATGAATGATAGGAACTTTTATTTCGTTTCATTTTTAAATTATCTATATGCTTTTGTGTGGTTGTGTGTACATGGGCTACAGTTACAGAGTGATGATTGTGAACAACCTGATGTGGGTGCTGTGAACTGAACTCTGGATGATCCGCAAGTGTTGCTTGGATCTCCTGAACCACCTTTCTACAGCCAGAGCACTTGATGTGCATAAGAATGTAGAACACTGGGATTTCACAATGTATGAATATAGAACACTGGGATTTGCTCAACCTGGATGCTAGCAACCAAGTTTACATCCTCTACAAGTGTAGGGAACAACCTTAACCCATCTCTCCAGCTCCCTAGGAAGATAATGGCTTATCACACTCTATGTTGTGACATTTAATTTGCCTTTTGGAGAAGACATTTGGAAACTATTGTATTTTGCACTTGGTAAGTTGCCTTTGGTTTCTTTAGAGCTCTAAAATGTATACATTTAATTTGAATAAGTTCCCTGCCTTATACCTTGGGGAAGTGGAGTAGTTATATAACTATTAGGATTTTGTTTATCAGCTCAGGAAAAGCCTGGCCACCAACCCTTTGTGTGACACACTCTGGATGCTCCTGGTGCCAAGGGTAGGTGTAGAATCTACTGCAAGGTTCTGGCAAGTGATTGACAGCCAAAGATTTAACTTTGTCTATAAATGGGTTTTTCCTTTTTATCTATTTATTTTATGAAAATGTGTGTGCCACAGTGCATGTAGAGGTCAGAAGACAACTTGTGGAAATTGATTTCATCTTTCCATGATGTGGGTCTGAGGATTCAAATTCAGGTCATTGGGCTTGGCTGCAGGTTCCTTCCCCTGCTGAGCCATCTCACTAGACCGCTATAAATAGATAGGATTTTATATAACATGGGTGCAAAACATTTTCACTTGAAGTCATTAGTTTATTTGTGAACCAAAAAATTGTCTAGTGAAAGGATAAATACCTGTTCAAAAATGTCTGTTTACTTATGGTTTTGTTCATATCAAATACTGTTTCATTGATTTAAAAAAAAAAAGTTCACTCACTGGGAATGTAAGAGACGTATGCAGCCAGAAAGATAGACAACATTTGTCCTTTTCAAATAGCCTATGTTAGCTAATTTTATAAGGGATATAGCGGTAGAAGGGCCCATGTAAACACTCATATACTCATGCCACTGGGGATCGGTTAGTGAGGATGTTAACTTTCAGGAAGTCAGGCAACAACAGACTCAATCAGCTCTGCTGTGTTTAACATCTACTGTGTGTCATAGTCATGGCTGTATCCTTGTGTGCAAATTCTTGTAAGATAATATGTTTCCCGAGACAAACTGTGGAAAAGAGCCTTCAGATACCATTTACTGAAGATTGGTGTCTAGCTCTTTCAACTATGCATGATGTTAGAAATGTCTCCTGGGAATAGGTCTGTATCAGGATGGCTGTTGAAGCCCAAGGTAGCCGTCTCTTTGACATGGGGCAGTTACTAACCTAGAAATGCAGCTGGTAACTTTGGTAGGAATTTATAGGTTTCTATAAGAATCTGTAAATGAGTTTCTAGGTAAGTTTACAAGGGCATTCTAGAATTTTTCCCATCTAGAAAATGAGTGAGTTGGAGTGAAATATTAGTAAGATCAGTTAGAGAACTCAATTAGATGTCTTTGGAACCTAACTTAACTCTTCCACTAATAAATGTATAGAAAGAAATTTTTTATACTCATTTTTTTATCCTCTCTTATATTATTAATCTATTCCCTTGGCACAAAATGTATAACATGGCTGGAGAGATGCCTCAGTGACTAAGAGCACATCTTGTTCATGTAGAGGATCTGACATCAGTTACTAGCAGATACTGCATCTTATAATTGTCTGTAGCTCCAGGTCCCAGGGATCTGATACTCTCTTCTGATAATCCCAAGGTACATATACAGACAGACAGACAAATTCTAATACATGTAAAATAAAGATAAATAGGGTTTTTTAAAAGTATAAATTACTCAGAATGACTGGGCAATCTGACACTGGTGGCAGGGAAAGAAAGAGCAGCTACTGTGGCTTGAGTCCCTACTGTGAGTGATGCATAGCTACTGTGTTTTGAATGCCTACTGTGTGAGATGCATTCTTCTAAATATGAATAGCCTGAATGCATCCTTAAGCTTCACAGCACTTTTCATTGTAGGTGGACACTAATAATTCCATATTACAGTGAAAACTTATAAGATGTAGGTAAATCACTCAATGTTCTTCATCTAGAAACTGGGCAGTTTGGAGACAAACCTAGAGCAGACAAATCTTAGTTGCTTTTATATTTTCCTTCATTTTCTATTAACTTATAAACAAGCAATTTTATCCTGAGTGGGCAGAAGGAAATGAAAGAAACTGACCTTTAAGTAGACTCTACCTCAGCCAAATCTTCATGAGCCCTTCAGTAAGACTATGATATATATATATAAATACATTTAATTTAGGATGTCTTCTCAAAAGTCAATAATACAGACCAAAACACTGAGCTGGCATCCAGACAATCAAAATATTAAAAAATATCTTTTTTTAACTTTATACATTTTTTTACACAAACTATCACTGTTTGGAAAATTATATGTATCACAAAAGGGTAAGGAAAGGACTTAAGGCTTTTATTAAATTTTGGGGAAGTGTGATCTTTTAATATGAGACAAAGTCAAAACCTGAGCAGCATCAGATATTTAAGGCTAGCTGGAAAACCTTGTATGGTAAAATAAAAACAGTGTCCTGATATCAAATTTTGACTTAAAGTTATGCCACCTTCTAGTGAAAGACAACCTAGTTTGCATTCTCTGTAAGACATTAACTGTGAATATCATTTGAATAGGAAGATGTTAAAAACACAGCCAGTGTAATATCATGACTCTTCAGAGAAAGAATAAAAGAGGGATGAGGAGGAGCCAAGGGAATCAAACATTTTTTTTTTCCATCAGCATCCTGTCTGAGTTACCAAGAAAGACATAAAGATGGTTAGGAGAAGTGAGTAGAAAGGGTTAAAGTAAATGAGACTTTTACACACACACACACACACACACACACACACACACACACCACACATCCCAAAAAAATCCCAGAGGGAAAAGAAAGCCACAGGAAAATAGGTCCACTAATGAATGAGGAAAAGCGTGAAATTAATGATGATCTAAAACGGCTGAGTTATTGAACTCATTTTTAAAATCTCCCTTTAACAAGAGAAATGAAGCAAAAAAAAAAAAAATAGAGAGACAATTAGGGAGTAATGAAGACATTGCAGAAATCGTTCCAGCCAACAGAAAGAAGAGGGAATTCCTTACTTGGCAGATACGGAAGCCCCACATCACCCACGATGGCTCATGGGATTAGATAATGTGTTTACCGGTTCGTGCACATTTATTCTTGGAAAAATGAAACGATGCCTAACATTCTAACATACTGGAACATGTAGACAGGATAACTCTTACAGGGGTTGTAAATTGTTTGGATTTTTTTCTGAAGGGATACAATGAATAAAACATCTTATCCTAGATAGTAATATACTCATGAATGTTCCACCCATGATAGCTAATCTTGGTTGCCAACTTGAAATGCCTTGAAAAAGTGTCTAGCAACTGAGAAACTGCCTCCTTTGGAATGGACATGTCTGTGGAACTTCTAATTGGTGTAGGCAGGCCTAGCCCACTGTGGGTGGTGCCATTCCTAGATTGGTGATCTTTGTATAATAAAAGTTTCTGAACAAGCCAGAGATAGCAAGCAAAGAAGTAGTTTCTGTTTCAGGTCCTGCTTCTAGATTCCTGCCTTGGCTTCCCTCCATCCATGATGGACTACAAGCTGTAAGCCAAATGAAAACTTTTCCTCCCCTAAGTTGATTTTTGGCAGAATGTTTTTAATCACAGCAACAGAAAAGCAAACAAGGACCTGCCTGAGTGTCGCTTTGTGCACCAAGGAGATTAATTAGGGTACTTTCAGGAGCCTGGGTAACTCATGAGACCCCATGCCACTGAAGGAAAAGTGTCTCTCTGAAGCAACGATTATCTACATCCTTAGGGTGAGATATAGCTTTGTGAATTCATTTCTCTAGAAGCCATTAACTACCTATAAATCTTGGAGACACTGGGCCTCTTGGCATTCTTTTCTAGTAACTACTGACTGTGGATTTTTGGGAGAGAAAATAAGCCTCTCCTTTCCATGGTCAAAAGTTGATGAGTCCAGTAGTATGCGAGTCTCCTTTAGATCATCACAGCTGTTAGTGGTTCAGGAGAACAAATGGTGAACAGCATTCCAAAATAAATGTCTGCCCATCAAGGCACACACCAGTAGCGGATGGAGCTTGGTATCACAGACAAGGTTAAGAATAAGAAAAAGCATATCTTCAGTACCTATGAAACAGTCCTTAAGAGCGTTAAAGGTTTGCTCCATCACAAATCCACATAGGAAACAAACAAACCAAAAAAATAAATAAATAAAATAGCTTGACAGATTGCTTCTGATGTGGTGAGTCACCTGATTGCTTTTAAAGTTAATTGGGGTGACTCAAAAGCAACTGATTTAGTCAAGGATTTGGAAGCAGGTTAAATATGACCATGGAAATACATGGCAAATTTTTAAAATGACTAATGGGACACAAGCTGGGCTGACACTGAGTCTGCTTTTTTTTTTTTTTAAACCTATACTAATGATTAGCATCATGATTTATGAGTTGTTTAAAAGATTTTGCAATGGTTATTCCTCTCCTAAAGGTTCAGGAAATTATACTGAAGCCTCAGAGGCAAATGGATCACAACTGGACTGGTAGGTCAGATGTGATGGTATATGCAGGTAACTCCAGTACTCGGGAGGCTGAGGCAGGAGGATCACTGTAAATATGAGGCCAGCTAGATCTGGGAGACTTTGTCTTAAACATACAAATAAAAGGATGAGTTCTCAAGTGCAGAAGCAGGAGGAGGCCTGCAAGATGGCGCTTGGGCAAAGGGTCTTGCTGTGCAAACCTGCTTGAGTTTGATCCCCAGAAGTCCTGATGGCAGGAAGGAAGTATGGGACTGATTGCCATATGCATACTGGAGCAGAAATAATTAATAAAATAAAGCTTACTATAATAAAATTGAGAAAAGACTGGAAGATTCGCCAAAACCCATAAGGGTCATATTTTGATAGCTGACAAGCTACCCAACGGAGACAACAAAGTTCAACAACAGCAGCTCACTACCGGTTTTACAGGCACCTAATCCTTTGGCAGTAAGAGAGAGTACTGTAGTGATCTAGCTCTCTCTCTCTCTCTCTCTCTCTCTCTCTCTCTCTCTCTCTCTCTCCTCACTCTCTTCTTGTTAGAACACTATGAGAAATACTGTGTCATAAGTACCATATTTTTATTGAGAAAGATGGATGAACACAGAAAATTAACACAGAACATACCCAATGAGAACACAGAAGAAGCCCCTCAAACCTCAAATGCTCAGGAACATTTTAGCTAGCTCTGGGACCCTGGCTTCTCCCAGGACTTTCAAAGGTGCTCAAATTACAAAATGGTAAGTCAGAGAGAAGAGGAGCAGAATATGATGTTTTGATAAGATGGGTGCATAAAATACTAATTAATGGAGAAGCATATGTTGCACGATATGGAGTGGTCAAATGGATAGACTCAGAGACAAGGAATTTAACACTCACATTGGCATGGGGAGGATCCCACAGCAGCAAAAATCTGAAAAGTGTCCTGAATGGCTTCACCTGAAAGAAGATAAAAGCAGTCTTTGATATCCCTTGACTTTTCAGATTGCACCTACCCACTTATTTGTTTATTTGTTTTTGTATGTGTATGTTTATGTGGATAGACATACATGTATCATGATGTGTGTGTGTGTGTGCCTGTGTGTGTGTGGGGGGGGGGCATTGGATAATGGAGCCAACCCACTATCCCCTATCAGGTTTCCCTCCCTCTAGTCTTTCCTCTGAGGCCCAGCAGCACCTTTACACAGAACAGAAGAGATTTTCTCTCTCCAACTGTATGCCCACTTCTTACTGAGAAAAACAGGGCGAGCCGACCCCCACAGCAGCTGTTCATGGTAGGGCAGATAGTCACAGAAGAGCTACCTTGGATGCAGGATAGCTGGACTCATACTTTGGACTTTCATTTTCTATTCTGTTTTGTGACGGGCCCTTTTCCAACCTGGACATCAGCTCCCAATCCTGGCTAAGGATCTGAAATGCTGGGATCATAGGTATTATCTTCCATGCCTGGCTGGCAATATGACATGGAGCTCTGGAGCCTTCTTTCTCCTAGGGTGTCCATTAACAATGAATGCACCCCCCATACACATATATTCAGATAGAGATAGAGAAGAAAACCATCATGGTGGTCTCTGGCCTCCCCATGCAAGTACACATAAATGTACATATGTACACACAAAGATAGACTACACACACACACAAACTACAAATGTTTGTTCATGAGTTATCTACTACATAAAATAAAGCATAAAATAAAGGGGTCCTGTACAGAGATGAACTCTGAAGTCTCCTGTGAAAACCAAGTCAGTGTGGGGAGACCCATCAGTGCAGCAGTCCCAGGACAGGGGGTTTGAGTGTGAATATAGGCAGTGGTTGGTCTGAGCAGAATACTGTGTTGCCCTACAGTGTGGGAGGTTTTCTTTCAAATCATGAAACATTCAATCCAAAGGTCTCTAACGTTTTTTGATTTTTTTCTAATGATCAGTTAAGATAGTGTGAGAATTAGATTAAGCACTGACCTTCCCTTAAGTGTATGTTGCATCAGTGAACTTAGGGCTAAGACAGGAAAGGAAGTGAAGTAAGACTAATTTGGGGGAAAGGGCATGTCTGTGAATGGCAATACAGGCTCAGGTGATACGTTATGCCAAAGCCAGAGCATGGGCCAGAGGGGTCCTGTACAGAGATGAACTCTGAAGTCTCCTGTGAAAACCAAGTCAGTGTGGGGAGACCCATCAGTGCAGCAGTCCCAGGACAGGGGGTTTGAGTGTGAATATAGGCAGTGGTTGGTCTGAGCAGAATACTGTGTTGCCCTACAGTGTGGGAGGACCCACAGTGGGGAGACTTCTGAAGACATGTTACATACATGCCAAGAAGACTTGGGATCCTTAGTGCATTTCTTGGTAAGAGGATATCTAATGCACGAAATCATGAGATACTATTTCACAAGGCTCCTTAGCAATCTGAAGTTTTGTGCTCAGCCATCAGAGGTACAATTATGCCTGAGCTGTCTGAGAAGCTTACAGACTGTGAATTCCTGAAGGCTCTGGCTCCTCTTCCATCAGGGGATCAATGGATCTCCCATACCTTCAAGTTGAACCCTGTGTATGTCATTTCTTGTCTTTTATATAAGTTCCAAGGCTTGATTTGTCTCAGAGTACCATCATCTCAAACCATTCTCTCTACCACACCTGAACCTCTGTATTTGATGCTATGTATGCTTCTCAGATGGCTTCTTCTGTCCTTGACTATTCTGTTCCCGAATGAGGAAACCATAATGCTCACTGTCTGTCTGAACATGTTTGCTCTAACTGAAACAGAACTATTTATTCATAAAACCTTTCCTCCTCCTTATGCTTCTCCTTCTCCCTCTCCTTCCTCCTCTCTCTCATCCTCCTTCTAAATGTGTACTGTGTATACATACCTGAGTGTACATATTTGTACCACATGTGTGTAGCAGCATGCAGAGATCAGGAGAGATCCCTGGAACTGGACTTATATGATTGTGAACTGTCATATGGGTGCTAGAGACTGAATCCTGTTCCTCTACAGGAGCACTACCTGCTCTTAACCACTGCACTGTCTTCCGAGTACAGTTGGGATTCTTTTGAATACACTGAAATCTTCATTCCTTGTGTATCCTAAAGGAACTGTGTTATTGTTGTGTGTTATTGTTTTCGATGCTGGTGATTGAATCCAGGTCTTTATGAATGCTTGGCAATCACTCTTCAATGAGATATATTACCAGTCTTAAGCTTTTTGAGGCAAGGCCTCAATAAAAAAACCTTAGGTCACTTTGAACTTGCTACATAACCCAGGCTAGCTCTCAAATTTACGATTATCCTGCAGCCATCCATCAGTTACCTAGAATGTATCCATGCACCACCACATACAGCGTGGATCTAAGTTTTAAACAGGCTACATGTAACCTACACACAAAACTCCCAGACACTAACAGGGACCTGCTTGTCTATAAGCTCCTATGCAAACAGCAGTGTTTAGAAACATGAAAAATCCAACATTCTGTGAAATCAAGAAGAGTAAGAAGATGTAATTCTTTATCGCTACTCACTGGTCTTCTTTTTCACAAAGACACCAAGACTTCTGTGCTAAGTTCACAGTTAAGACAGTTTGTAAAACCCTTGAATCATACCTGAAGATGCATGTTTAAATTCTAACTCCACTTAGGCTTCATGCTAAAGGCCCATTGAAAACCTTTTAATTCACAATGTGCTGAATTTTACACTGTGCTTACTGTTGCTCTGCCTCAAACATTCTTGTCCATCCAAGACTTTTACTCACCTGCTAACTCCCACTCTGCAGATGGAGATTAGCATGTACCTTGATCTCTGACAGACAGCCCAATTCCCCAGCTGGGAACTGGTTGAGCTGAGCAATGACATGCTGCAGATGTTGTGACATCTGCCACTGCCATTGGTTATTTCATGCTCTTTGGTTCTTCCAAAACAAAATGGTGCCTCAAACCATCAGAACTCAATAAACACTTGTTCAGTCGTTATTGCTGAGATAGTACATGTTTGAGCAAATACGTGAGTATTGGTTACTTGCTTCTAAATGAGACTTGGGTTGCAGAGAAAGCTATTGGAGGAAATCGGAACTGAGTCTCTGATCAAAGAATATGCTCTAAAGATTCTCTCTATTCTTGTATTTGTCCATTCATCAAGTATTTATCTCATGACATATTGTTGTGTCAAAGGTCAGCCTTTGGAGACTGACAAGGTGGGACCACAGCATGGAAAGTCACTCACTGCCAAGCCAAACGACTTGAGGTCATATTGAGAGTCCACATGCTGGAAAGAGGGAACCAACGACTTCAAGTTGAGTTATGACTTTCACACATGCATATGTGTATTTTCATACACACAAACTCACACATGATAAATAAATATAATGTTCAAGTTTTAAGTTGTTGATTTTATTTCTTCAAATATTTTTGGAGGCATATAGTATATGCCGATGTGTCTTTGCTCTTTTGCTTCTGTGTCTTATTCATTTTTCACATTCTCTTAATATTCACCATCCTATTAAGAAAATCTCTTCTTATATACATATTACATAGGTTTGAGGGTTTGATAATAAGTGTTCTATTACTTTTTCTTCTAAAAAAGTTTAAAGTAATGAAAGAATCATCAAACTAGGTTTTTTAGTTACTCTTCATCAACAATTCTATGTACACAAGGATGAAGCAAGTGGTTATAAAAGGAGGAGGAAATCTGCTGTTGTCTCTCTGTAGGGAGTTCTCCTGACTGCTGTGATCATTAGCATTCAGATCTCATCCATACCTAAGATTCGCACTAAATGTTGCAGATGTATAAGGTATTCTGTATGCTCTCTTATAGACAAGAACTTCCCCAGGAGCGGAAATGTATTCTTTGATCAAGATATTTTAAAATTTTAAGGGGAAGTGGTCCATGCAAAGAACAGTGCTTCCTCTAAATTAAAGCTTCCAATCAAGCAAATATAATAATCTAAAAGGTAGAGGGTATGTTCTAGACAAAAAGAATCTGGGAATGGTGTCTCCATGTGAACCCAGCTTCACCCTCCCCGAGTTGAGAATACCATTGTCAGCTGTTAACAAATAAGTGACTCACTCATAACTCTTTATATGTTTGCTGTATATGTATTATATTTGCTGAAAATATTTCCATTGTGACTATATCAAGATGTATTTATCATCCTTTGATATCAATAGACATCCAGGTTATTTTTACCACTTGGCTATTGTGAACATTCACTGCTGCGAACATTTAGGTTGAGTGTGACTGTCAACCTAACAGAAGTCAGAACCACCAGAGAAGAGAGTGCTAAAGAGGAAGTATTTATGTCAAGTTGGCTTGTGGGTTTGTCTGTAGGGGATTGTTTTTACCATAATTTGAGATGGGAAGACTCACCCTGAATGTGGGAAGAACCATTTTATGGGCTGGGTCCTAACCTGTTTAAGAATGAAGAAGACTGACTGGCATTGGCTACAAGTAATCAGGTAGCAGGATTAAAACTTTATTCTTTCCTCTCTGGACTTGCTGTGTGAACTTCACTTCTTGTTTTGAACTCCTGCCTTGACTTCTGGTCAATGATGAATTCTGAACCCAATCTGCCCTTTCTTCTGAGCTGATTTGATCAGGATGATTTTATTTACTTTATTTAATTTTATCACAGTAACAGAGATGGCACTAGAACGGTGTCTAGATTTCATGAGAATACTTACACATCATGAATGTATAATTTGGAGTGAAATTTCTGGGTCATATGATAACTGTCAAGTCTAAATTCAAGAGGTGACACAAAACTGTTTCTTTTGTTCAATGATATTTCTTTGGAGAAATAACAAGGAGACAATTTATGACTTAAAAGGTCATAGATACTGTGAGAATACCAGATGGCAGAGGATCAAAGCAGAAGCAAAAAACAATTTAGGAATTACTTGCAATAATCCAAGTGAATGATGATAAACCCAAGAACCAGGAAATAGAAGAAGACATACTTGCTATGTGATAGAAAGTAATTCTGGCTTGGGGGTGGAAGCAAATGAATTTGCAAGGATGACTAAAAGGTTGTATTCTCTCTCTCTCTCTCTCTCTCTCTCTCTCTCTCTCTCTCTCTCTCTCTCTGTGTGTGTGTGTGTGTGTGTGTGTATGTGTGTTGAATGCACACTTGTGTTTGCAGGTGTGTGTACATCTATGCAGAGGACAGAGCACACATCATACACACACACACACACACACACACACACACACACGCATGTACTAGTGAGCATGCATGTGTTGAACCCATAAAATACTAATTCAGGTGGCCAGAGAGCCCCAGCGATCTGCCTGCCTTAATATCTCCAGGATCTTGTAATTCTGTCTTGTACTTTGGATTACAAGTGTGCACTGCCATGCCTGGATTTAATACTTTTATTCACATGAGTTCTTATGGTCCTCACAATTAAGCATGCACTTTATTGACTGAGCCATTTCCCCCTTACCAACTCTATCTATCTATCTATCTATCTATCTATCTATCTATCTATCTATCTATCTATCACATGGATCACATGTCTCGCAAATATACACTTTCTTTGTAAACTGTAAGCACTAAAAAAAATTTTGAACACTTTCTAATAAAGGGGAAACAGTAAAGTATGAAGTCTGGGAGCTAAAAGTAGGGTTCCTTTTTGTGTATGTTGAGTTTGTGTGGTTAGGTAGCAAGCCTCTACAGCATTAGTAAACAGCTGTATTCCATTTCTTTTATTGTGTAATAAGCCATGATAGCATTTCCAATCTCTGTAGACCTTATTTTCAAGTAAGCCACTGTGGCTCACCTCTCAGTCACTGTGCCATTCTTCAGCGTAGGTAAGGTTTATCTATTACTTTGTATCCATCCACTTCAGGACTTACTAAGCTCCTTGGACTTTCCCATGACTTTCAGTCATTATTTAACCTGTACTTAGCTTATAATGATCTTGCCTGTGTGATCTGGTCATGTGACATGGACTCCTGTGGTTGCTATAGACTGGCAGATTCTTTGGAAGTTTGTTGGGCATGGAGATCTCAGATCAAATTATTTTTCCTCTCCACCACTATGCTTTTTAACAGACTGACTTTGGTTATTTATATGATGTGTACTTTTAAAGATATGTTCTTTAATTATGTGTGCATATTGGTGTGGTTATGTGAATGCATGTGACCTCAGGCCAGAAGAGGACATTGGAGTCCTTGAACTTGGAGTTATAGGCAGTTGTGAGCTGTCAGATGTGGCTGCTGAAAACCAAACACCAGTCCTCTGTAAGAGCAGCATATACTCGTAACCACTGAGCCATCTCTCCAGTCTAATGCCTACATTACATTATTTTCTAGATGTTTTAAAGGAATCCTCAGAGTATAATCAAGGGAAGGGAACAGAATCTGCAAGGCCCCTTGATTTACAACCCCTACAGCATCCTCTTCAATGCCTTTTAATGGATATAAAAGCAAGTCATAAAGTCATCCTAGGTTCTTAATGAAACTTGCCATGGGAACATAGCATTGTAGCATGGAGAAAGAAGATTCCAAGGCCAAGAGAATTGGTAGTGTGTGTGTGTGTGTGTGTGTGTGTGTGTGTGTGTGTGTGTGTGTGTACAAGTACATACATGCACACACATGTACGCACGCATGCATGTATGCAAGTGCACGCGCCCATGCATAGGCCTGTCTGTGTGAGCCACTTTTACCTTACAGCAACGTAGAGATATTGAGCCTGTACTCAGCAACATGTGCTTCAAATCCAGTAGAGAAGATGGTCCCTGGTAGAGAATTGATGCAGGAATAAGCCTTTCCAAAGACTAAGCCCTAGTGTGTTGCAAAATTTAAAACTAGTATGAAGAGAAGGAAACAGAAAAATAAGATGTGCCTATTAGTATAGTGGGAGGAGACAAAGAGTTCATCCAATAAGTTAAACATGAGGTTGGAAAGTGCACCAAAATGACAGTGTGCAGTAATTAACCCACTTAATGGCTTTTCTGACAGCTAAGAGCCTTTGAAGTGATCCAGCTTGTCTGTAACAGTCACTGTTTTCTCTCTACCCCTAGGCAAAGGGAGACTCAGTGGTTTATTTGAATACTAAAATTCTTCCTATTTTAAGCTCATTAAAAGACCTGCACTTTCGTTAATGCCCTGGGAATGACCAGGCAGGCTCTGCAATGCTGGTGGGAGCTCTGGATTTGATCTCCACTGAAGTACTACAGCCCTGTGTTTTAAACACTGGGAAAGCTTGGCACTGAGGGCAATTGAAAGACAATTGCTTTATACTGCATTCAAAAGCATAATATGGCTGGAAGGGCTGGGAGAGGCTCAGAGGTTCAGAGCACCTACTGCTCATGCTAAAGTTCAGTTCCTAGTAACCAAGTTAGGTGAATTACAAATAGAAAAAACTCTAGTTCCATCAAGATCTGATGCTTCAGGCCTCTCTGAGAGGACCTGCATTCACATGTAAACACACACACACACACACACACACACACACACACACACTTAAAAATAAAATCAAGTTTTTTAAGTATAATATAGGCCCAACATGATAACTTAGGGGATAAAGGCATTTACCAACAAGCTTGGTGACCTAGGTTTGATAGCTGAGATCCCCATAGTAGAAAGAGAAAACTGGCATCCACAAATTGTCCTCTGACCTTTACATACACATGGACCCTTACCCAACTACGAATAGAGAAATGATTAAATAAATTAAAACAATAAAAAGCATAATACTTACTAAATATCTTCTCATATACAAAATCCTTTTTGGTCTACACAGTCACACAGAGTTGAAGGGAGTACTTGACCTTGTTTTTCAAGCACACTGCATTCAATTAAGAAAACATACAGAATAAATCCTTTGAAATGCTAATGAGAAGCTCAGTTACATGCAGACATGGACACACTGATAAGCCCAACCTGGAAAGGCATATTTAGCAAGAGGATTTCAGAAGGAAAAAATGAAAAATTAATCAGAAGTCAAAAATAAGGAGGCAGAACCATAATCTGACCACCTACCCTTGCTCAAACCCTCCTCTGAACCAAGGAAGCATGGCAGCTGCAACTTAAGGATTTTAGAAAATGCCAAGTGCCGGATTTCTGGATGCCAAGTAATAGCTCACTGAGTCATCATGTCAACTAAAGAGAAATGAGACATCTTCTGAGTGTGTGCCAGAACTGGATTGACAGATGATCTCTGGTCCATGCTGCCTGCCCCTCTTGAGAGGCACATGCTAGGGTGCCCCCATGTTCCTGCTTCCTTGACTGTCTCCAGAAGCTGGGGAAGCCACTTCGATGGCATATGGGAACAATTCTCCAGGGAGCAGAAGCAGAGGGGTAGTAGATTTGGTTTCCTTGCGAGCTTAGCAGGGAAGCAGGACTTACTGCAAGGTAAAAAGAAAAAGGGCATAGAAAAGAAATCAGTAGGCAGAGACAACGAGAGGAGATCCATCACCGAGGCCAACACACAGCAGACAGACCATGTGCAAGCGTTTCTAAAATTCCTTCCCAGAGGAAGCAACTCAGTCTCCTAAACTCCCAACAAACCAAGGCACAATCCCTAAACTTCATCCTGGGGAACAAATAAGTTTAAGGCTCCCTTCCAAAGCATGGAGAAGGGGTTACTTTATGCGTATGAGTCTTCCTTTTCAAGTAGACCACACCTGGAGAGTTTTTCCAGTAGATATGAGAACTTTCCAACAGGTTCAGAGACTGAGCCCTCTTCTCTTTGGATCCCTTCAATATGATCTAGTCCCTCCCAGAGGGACTAAGGCAGAGTCGCATACTTCTGGGAAGGTCTCCTGTCCCTCCTCAGCCCTCCATGATTATACAAACAATCAACAACTTTATAAATAAACCTAAGAACACAAAAGAGAGAAACCTCAATTTTCTCAGTAACTGCAACAGCCTTGAGATTCTGGTGGGCACCCACCAGATCTGATTTCTGCGGAGATCATGTTAAGATGCCTTCCACACAGTCCTTTGAACAATCCTCAAGGGACTTAGCTTTTGTTGTTGTCCACAGATGTTATTTCATCCCTCCATATATTGTCTTTTCTGTATTGATTCCTATGCTTGGCTGCTTGGCTATCCAATCAATTTACTCTATCCAAATCCATGCCTCATGTACTATTTGGGAAGAATCCATACTAATACAGGAAGAATTTACTCAACAGTTTAATTCCTTAAGTGTGTGTGTGTGTGGTTTGTCTGTTTGTGCCTGTGTATGTGTGGTTGTGGAGGTGTTGTGTGTAGGGGTTGTGTGTATGTGGTTGTATGTGTGTGTGGTTGTGGTTGTATTGGGGTGTGTGTCTATGTGTGTGTGTGTGTGTGTGTGTGTGTGTGTGTGTGTGTAAGTCAGGAGAAAAGCGAAGGGAGTTGGTTCTTTCCTTCCCTAATGTGGGACCTAAAAACTGAGTTCAGGTCATCAGTCTTAAAGGTAATTAGTTTTATCCACCAAGCCATCTTACACACCCAAGTTGAATTCTTTAACAGATTGGTAAAAAGTAACAAAGAATTTCAGAGACTAATGGAAGTCACTTATTCAAATGATTAGAATCCAGACTGACCCCTGATACTTGAGCACCAAACAATGCCCGCTGATTCTGCAACCTCAAGGTTTTCATTATGTAGTTATTGCAGATAAATAAAACACGGAGACCTAATCATTAAGTGTAATTATCTAATTTGTTATTTCTTTGTGAAATGAAGGAAATATATGTTTCCCATGTAACAATTTAACACCTTAAGGCCCCAAGGCAGGAAAGTGCTTAATCCTACTCTATTCTCGTTTTTTTTTCTTTTATTTTATTGGATATTTTATTTACACTTCAGATGCCATTCCCTTTCCCCATCCTCCCCGCCTTATAAAACCCCTATCCTATGCCCCCTTTTCCTTTTTGCATTTATACACTTTTAAAAAATGTTCATCAAAGGCTTTATAAGTTTAGTAATGCTCAATCAGAGGTGTAACCCACTACCCAACCTAGATATATCAACTATCTTTGACTGGTAGAGATACGTGAACATCTGCCTCCCTGTCTCCCCCCTCTTTCTCTCTCTCATCACCTAGCTTCTCCTCTCCTTCTTCTCCTCTTCTCCTTACTCCTTCTCTTCCTCTCAGTACTCCTCCCACCTTAGCTCCTCCTACATATCACCCTTACTGTTAAAATAAAACTTTTCTCTCAAAACACAATTAGAGCATAATTATGCTAATTTGTACCAGTGAGGTATTAGATAGTCCTAATACCCAGTCTATCATTTTGTTGACTAACCAGAACCTCTGTCATCTATCCTAACTAAAACACTTAGTTTTGAACCTGGCTTTTTCCTTGGCTTCAGAATGAATGTCAGCTGAAAACCATCTACTCAAATCTTTTCTCTCAAGGTAAATAGCCAGGATTGGCTATGAGACTATAAGTTTTCAACTCATCAGAAATCTAGAATGACTGAGTTAACTATAATTGTGGGAAGACAAAGCATAGCTTCTAAACCTTAGCCAATTTATAGAGACCTCTGAACACCTGGACACTCCCTCTACTACAAAACTTTGGAGCATCTGTTCTTTCGCCTTCTGGCCCAGGATCATCTGACAGACCTTAGTGCTGCAGAATTATTAAGGGCTGATTACTCTGTCTAGGCAGATATAATCAGTCGACTATTCTGCAAGTGTGTCCTTTTCTGGACACTAATTTGTCTGTAGATGGAATCCTACTCTATTCTCAAAATAAACTTAGCAAAGAAAGGTCTTCATATAAATTTATATATATATATATATATATATATATATATATATATATGTGTGTGTGTGTGTGTGTGTGTGTGTGTGTGTGTGTATGTGTGTATACATATACACATATAATACATATATTATATACATATATGTATATATACTGTACATATGTATAATTTTAAAAAATAATGGATCAAAATATTTTATGTTTAGCTTTTTTTGAAAAATAAAGTTATTTTGTTTTCTCATTCTTAGATGAGGCCCTTGCTCAGAGGCATGGACATCTGGTAAGTCTATTACAGCCAACACTTGATGGATCATTTCAGATTAACTGGCTTGCACAGTACAACTTCATTTAACTATTGCAAGCACCTTACCAGACTTGAGAAGCAGTTTTACAGATGAGAAGCTAAGCTGTAGTGGCTGCATCTTACCCACACTGGTGTGTCTGTCATATGCAGCGCAGATATGGAATCCATGCCTTCTTGTCAACTCAGGACAGGTTTGCAGCACAGCCTTGGCATGAGAGCTTCACTGCCTATAGCCAACATCAAGGAAAAAAAAATAGATAATGAAGCATGGGGGCCAGACTCCTGTAGGTGTGAATTAGTCAGGAGGTCACCCTTAAAGTTAACAGTCTTTAATGTCTGAGACAAAGAGTCAGACCAGGGATACATGGACAATGGTAGAAATAGGTACAGTTCATTAAAGAAGGAAAAGTACTTCCAAGATTGGGATTAAGACAGCAGGCTGAGATAGGGCACAGACACAAAGGTCTTCTCCCCAACACTCATAATTCTTTATAGGTCTTTGACCCTGGTGTCTTGTGCATGCTCTATTTGCTACATGGAGCTGTTGTTAAATGAGACCCTTTGCCTAAGCATCCAGATCTTAACATAGCAATGTTATAGCTTTAAGTTTTCTTGTTTCCTTGCTGGGAGCTTCTTCTTAGCTCTCCATCTCACCCTTATGATCACTGTTAAATGAACTAAGACTAGGTGCAGAGGGCACAAGGTAAAAGACAGAGAGTTTATTACAGAACATTAAGGAATGAGAGAGGCCAGTAGTCAAATGGACCACAGAGGGGAAAATGGCAGAGACTGCTGCATAGGGTTGATGCTCCAGAGCTAAAAGTGGAGAATGACCAGAGAGACCATGATGCTAGCCTATATGTGGAGTTGGCTGTATGCCATTTTCTGAAGTGTCTGGAACACACAGCTTTCCCTAGGGGTATTATTCTGTTTCAATGATTGGCAGGTCTACTGGGATTACATCTTAATGTGGAGGACAAAGAAATGTCTTTGTTCTTCATCAGAAAGTCTTGCTAAGATTCCAATATTCCAGCAGGTCAGAAAATTATGTCTCTACCCAGGGCAGGAGAGATGACTCAGACACTTTTTGTTCCCATCCAAAATCATGTAGATTTAAAGGAATTGTAGAAATAAAAAAAATCTATAAAAATAGCTTTGCTTTACCAGCAGAAATAGCCTTCCCTTAATGAGCCTCAACAAAGGCCCGCTACCTTTACTCTCCTTCCTTTCACAAGATATTTTAAATCTTAAGGTGATCCTGAAGTTCTTTCCTCTTGGGAGGCCTTCCAAATTCTAGCAGCAGCAAATGTAGGTACCGTATCCCTTACATATCACTTGAAAGATGAGTGCTTTACTGGGTACATGGAAGTGAGGGGCTGAAGATGATTATAAAGGTTATTCTCCAGTAACCTTCAACCTTAATTTCTTTTTTAATTGGATATTTTATTTATTTAAAATACAGATGTCATCCCCTTTCCCCATTTCTCCTCCCTAGAACCCGCATCCCATCCCCCCTCCTCCTTTATGCTTTTATGCCATTTTGATTACATGCATGTATTAAGGTCAGTTCAACCTTAATTTTCTATCTATCTGAGTAACCTCCTCAGTCTCCCTTTGTTAACCTTTGAAGTGAGAGTGACAAGTCTGCATCAATTAAAAAGGTAAATAAACTTGACCTTGACAGCTGGTTTTAATTCCTTCTTTTTACAATTATTGGAAACCCAAGATATAATTCAGCATGTACTTTGTTTGAACAACACAATCAGCATAAATTAATTGGCATTAATATGTCTTTCTTAGGAAGCAAAACCTTTTAGATGCAAGACACAAGCCTTCACGATATCATTGTATATTTATTTTCCCAGGTATATCACAGACACACACACACACACACACACACACACACACACACACACACACACACAGGTTCATATATTGAGTGAAGTCTTGGGTTTCAGCTGCTTGCACATGATTCTACAGGTCTAGGGGCAATAACAAAAGCCATTCTTCTGATCAGTATTTTAGTGATGGGTCGCTCTGGGTGGTTTTTATTAGAGCTTGATAAGTCAATGAAATTCCAGGTGACTTCAACCATATGGCAGTTGTTTCCAAGGCTTACCCAGGAGAAGCCCTTTCTACATCCAGGGTATTTGAGGAATTTTCTATTTTATTTCTTTAGTAGGACAACGAGCATATTTTTCCAGTTGCTCAGCCACCCAAATAACCAACCCAGAAACTCTGTCCCTTTAAAAGCTAAACTCAGAGGTTGCATGGCATTGATCTACTATAGCCCATGGGAAAGAAATGCTCTCTGTGTAACATGTCTTCTTCAGAAGAAATAATTCTGAAAAGGAGGCATTTGACCTCTTACCTTACTATAGAGAGAAGTCTTGTAAGACGTGTGTGCTAAGAGAAGACTTGATGAGGGCTTCCTGAAAGCAAGCGCTAGCAGAAGCAGAGGCCAATCAGAACCTGGGCTGACAGCACAGGTCTGCAGTCCAGTTCATTTCATTTTGAGCCATAGCTAGAGTAAAAATCACTGCCTGCCCATGTGCTCAGACAATATCTCATACAGGTTCAACCTTGCATCTGATTTCTAAGCAGAGAAGCTGAGCTCAGCCTGCACAGCTTGCCCTGTGTGCATCTTTGGCGCCTATCACTCAGCGAGGTGGTGAAATATGGGGCTTTGGGCTTTAATTTGCTCTGAAAATTAAAACGTCTTTTCTTTTGTGACAAGTGGTTGCTCACCAACCTCCCTTAACATAGGGCACCCTTCACTCACTCATAGGTTCAGCTCACAGATTGTTTCCCTATACACCCCAGTCTTTCTTAAAGATGTGTACGTCATTGTTATGAGTTTGCTTTAGTAAGAGGTCCGGGGAGAAGTACTCCTCATGTAAAATGTGATAATGTGCAGTGCTTCTAAAAGCAGAGTGTCTGCCAAGTTCCCCAGCAGCCTTCCCAGCATATAATTAAGTCCTCATTTAAACCATGGTCTGTATTTGTGTGAAGAAGGATGTCAGAACTCAGAAATAGAAGTTGCTGTGAGTTTACTCCCCAGTCCCATCCCCTTTGTTTTAAATTATACATTGGATTCTGGTTTTGACAGCTAGGACTTTTAATGTAACAGAAGTGGATTTCTTGTTGTAGTGAGGTGGTAGCCAGATGGCCAGTGTGGCCCCTCTAATGCAGGATCAAACCATACATATCCCTGGATACACTGCAGCATCTAGTGTGGAATGGGTTGAGCTAGAATAGTTGCAGATGGAGAAAGGGCAGAGTTGCTGATGGCATATTTCCTGGTATATCTGATCCAAGCTGATTGCCTGTTGCCGAGTTTTATGTCTCTGCCTTTGGGATGGCTGAAGTTAAAGTCTGGGGCATATGCAAGGCAAGAAGATTGAATGCAAGATTAGGATGTCAGGTCTTCATTGACAAAACTGTGGATGATGTAGGAAACTGAAGAAAAATAACACAGAGAGGTGGATAAGAGCCATTTTTGACTTTTAGTGGAGGGAAAGGTAAGGAAATTGTGTGTGTGTGTGTGTGTGTGTGTGTGTGTGTGTGTGTACATGCACTCATGCACAAGATTTTTGTGTATAGTGTATGTGTGCATATATGTATGTTTGTAAATATATATATATATTTTATATTACAAGCATACATATATGCACACATATATACAAATCCTTTGAAAAACATTTGTATATGTGCATGCATGAGAAAAGCTAAACAAATGGGCTATCATCTATAGATCATCATATAAATTTAAATATATGTGATTAAAACTATCTAACCTACAAAAATCCTTGGATAGAAAGGATAACAAATACTTTCTGGAAAAGCATAATTAAAGCCTAAGATTAAAAAGTCTTACAGAAAGGAGATGTCAATAGGGGAGGTATTAAGACAGCAACAACAGCCGGAATTAAAATTGTATACAGCATTTAAGGAAACCAATCACTGAGGGTCAGTCATAGAAGGGTATTCCTATCATCCCAGTCCTAGGAAGAGGATGGTAAGTTTCACAACTCCTCCCCAGAAACAAAACAAGAGCAAAGTCCCCACAAAGGAAGGCAGCATAGTAAATGCCAATGACTAAGAAGCAAATTCAGATGCATAAAGGCAGCAGTTCCTGAGTGTGTCTCACACAGACTATCTCATTTGAATACACTAATGAGACTGCCTAAGGAGAACATGATATTGGGTGTCTGGATGGCTCTGTGGATACAGGATCTTGTCACCAAGACAAACTAACTAAATTTGATCCCCAGAACCCATACCGATGGAACAGATGCCTGCAAGTTGTCCTCTATCTCTATATACCACTGTGGCATAAACATCTCCCCAACATAAATAAATAAATTTAAGTTTTTGAAAGGGTACATGATAAAATACAGTAGAAGAAATGTTAAGTACCTCCCAGATAAGCTGATACAAGTATAAAAGACCAGAATTGTCACTCAAAAGTCCTTATATAATTTAAATTTTAGTATACAAAACATGCATGAAATTGAAAAGTTAGTTAAATTAGAAAAATACTTTAAATGAATTAACATTTCTATATTTTTGTGGTTTAGGGGATTCAAAACCAAGGCTTTACATATGCTAGGTAAGTGTTATATCATTGAATTAAGTTTCCAGCCCTTCCCACTTCTTAACATGTATATAAAAACTTAAACTTTGGGTGGGAGAGGTGAGGGGAAGGGGGAAAAGAGAACATGATTAGGTATGGGGAGGGCAGGAGAGAAGCCATTAGGGCCAGCAGAATAAATGGTAGTATGTAACCTTTGGGGGTTGGAGGTGGATGGACCCTCTAGAAAGTATCAGAGACTTGGGAGGTGAGAGACTCTCAGAACTCAAAGGGAAGGGCTGTGGGGAGATGACAGAAGGCGGCTATCATCCTTACAACCATCTCGAGCCATATACCATGACAAGAGACTTGATTACAATAGCCTACAACAGCTGAGCACAGTCTAATAACATCTTGTTTTAGATACCCAGGATTTTCCCTTGGGTGTGTGAGACTTAAAGGTGTAATTTAGAGCCGAGACTCAAAGGTGTGACTTAAAGGTGTACTTTAGAGATAAGACTTAAAGGCGTGGCTTAAAGGCATGGCTTAGAAGTGAGACATATAAAAGGTGAGAGGCAGACAGAAGAAACTATTTGACACTTGCATTAGGAAGAAGTAACTCGGAACTGGGAAAGAGACTTAGAACTAGCAACTTAGAACTAAGACTGGGAACTAGGGACTTGGAGAGAAGAGAGACTGAAGAATAAACGGGATTGAATCACACTCTGTCTGGTCTTCATTCCTCACATCCATCCTCACTCTCTCTGGGGTAGTGTGGGCTCTAACAATTTAGCCCCCAAGGCTTTTGGCAGTGCCGGTTCCAACATTGATAGAGCGGTCCCTGACATTTTGGCCCCCAAACGTGGAGCAGAGCAGCTCACAACATTTTTGGCCCCCAAGCGTGGGGCAGAGTGGTCCGAGACATTTTGCCCCCAAACATGGGGTAGTGCGGTTCTCAACAAGGGGCCTTAGATGAAATGCCCAACAGTGAGGAGAGGGAACTTGTAGAGTCCACTTCCAGTAGAAAAAACAGGACATCAAGGGGAGGGATGGGTTGCCATCCCACAGTCAAAGTCAAAAATTCTGACCCAGAATTGTTTCTGTCTAAAAGAACTTCAGGGACAAAAATAGAGAAGAGACTGAGGTAAAGGAGGTTCAGTGACAGGCCCAAATTGGGATCCAGCTCAAGGGGAGGCTCCAAGGCCTGACACTATTACTGATACTATGGTATGCTTACAGACAGGAGCCTAGCATGACTGTCCTCTGAGAGTCCCAACAACCAGCTGACTGAGACAGGTACTAACACCCAACCATTGGACTGAAGTCAGGGACTCCTGTGGTTAAATTAGGGAAAGACTGAAGAAGCTGAGGAGGAGGGCAACTCCATAGGAAGATCAGCAGACTCACCTAACAGGGACCCCTGAGATCTCTCAGACACTGAGCCACCAACCAGACAGCATACAGGACTTGATCCAAGGGCCCCTACACATATATAGCAGAGGACTGTCTGGTCCAACTCTCCTTGAGGCCCCAGGGAGTGGGGACGTCCGGTGGGGGAGGGTATACTCTTGGAGACAGGGGGAGGAGGAATGGGATGTGGAATTGTGGGAGGGGTAACTGGGAGGGGCAATGGCTGGATTGTAAAAAAAAAAAAAAGTAATAAAAAACAAACAAATAAGGCCCCTAAAATTTGTGCATAAATAGGATAGTGTTTTATACTTGACACAGTTGTACATTATACAACATTTAACTCATAGTAAATGTATCTCCACAAAAAACTATCTTTTCCTTGTGTTAAAAATTTTTAGGGTCTTTCTGGTGGCTGATTGGAATTTACAGTATACTGCTGCAGTCTGTGGCCTCACTACTGTGTCATACCATGCCCGCTTTCAAGTGCTCTCCAGCTTACTCCTCCCCTCCCCTCTCTGGCACTTGTATCTATTCTCACTATGAAACTAGTGTTCATAGATCCCATGTGAGTGAGCTTATGGTGTTTCGGTGCTTTTTTAGGGCCTGTGTCATTTCATTTACCATCATCCGGGTTATGTATTCGGTCACAGGTGACAAGCTGCCACCCATTTTGTAGCCAAACATTATTCCCTTGGGTGTATACCATACCTTCTCAGTCCATCCAGGCACTCAGATTGACTGCGTTCTTGGTTCTTGTGGGCATTATTACCACAACCAGCAAGAAAATGCAAATACTCCAGATAAATGTTTTTAAAGTTGTTTTTTTTTTTTTTTATTAGAGGGAGAGGGAAAGAGGGAAAGGGGGAGGGAGAAGAGCGAGAGGGGGAGAAAGAGAAAACAGGAGGGGAGGAACGAGCAGGAGAGAGATTGAGAGAGTGTCCTTGCATGTGTTTGGTCTGCCAAGTGATTGAAGCTGCCCTCAGAGGCCAGAATAGTTCATCATATTCGTTGAAGTTGGAGTTTCAGAGCAGTTGGAGCCCTCCAACGTGGTTGCTGGGAATGGGTTTCTGGTTCTTGGTAAGAACAGTAAGTTCTGTAAGTGCTGAACCATCTCTCCAGTCTTGCGAAGTTGGGGATTTATAAATTGCTTCAAAGAGGTCCTCTCTTTTCTGGAATTACTGTTTGTAGTGCTTATACATTATGGAATACAGTCTTTAAGTTATCATGCCCTGTGATGAGCTTCTGTACCCAACCCAAATTTGTTGCTATTCCCCTATAATTAATGATATCAAATACATGTATATGCATTCATTGGCCATTTAGATATCTTCTTTCATTTCTTTTTCATATTTTTATCTTTTATCTTCTAATTATAATTTCATTCATTTTTAAGTCTCTTCCAATGTGGCTAGTGATTGTTGAGTCTAGTTTTTTATACTCCATGATCACAAATTCTATTTACATGACAAAAATTTCCACCAACTTCTATTCTGTTCCAATTCAAATGGCCTTTTTAAGAGTCTGGACGACGGTTAACTCAACAGCTAAAATCACTTTCGACTCTTGCAGAGGACCTAGGTTCTACTCTCAGCACTCATGTGGTGGCTCACAGCGAGCAATTCTGAAAGAGGAACTGTGTAGCAAGTCTGGGGAGCCGGGAGGCAAAGTAACAGTTACCCAACCGGCAGAAACATAGATACTTGCACAACTTGCTGGAGATACCCATACCCATAGCTAATCAGTAGTCAGGAGCTGGGGAAGAGATGAGGTGGGGCTGTATTTTATAACACTGTATTTTGGGGGCAAATGATTTACAACATTGTTTTGATGGTACATCAACAGTCTAGGTTTACATTAGAAAATTTTTTAATGATAATTTATATTTTCATAATCCTCTAGGTTACAAATATATCTTATTCTACCTAAAGTTACTTTAAGTCTTCACTTTCTCTTAGAAAATCTCTCTCTCTGTCTCTGTCTGGATGTGTGTTCTTACACATTCATTGAGACCTCTCTCTATATATAAATACTCTTATGCTATGGCAAACACATTTTCAAGAAGGCCATTTTCAATATATAATATAATATAATATAATATAATATAATATAATATAACTTGACACAATATTTTAAAAACTGCTAAATCCCCGCTGTTAACTACAGCAGTATACGTAAAGATGTTTTGTCCTCTAAGAAGACCTTAGCAGTCAATGACAGACTTCCAACTCCAACTCACTTGTTGCTTAATTAATTCTTTTCTTCCATGTCTGGCACTTATTTCTAGTCCAGAGATGAAACAACCATTGAAGAAATGGTTTAGAAATTGCTCACAGATAAGTTAGGTCATATTAAGAATGTAAACTTGTTTTTATCTGTTTGTTTAAGAGATTATTTTTTGCATAAATTCCTGATATACTGTGTCACTTCCTTTCTTCGTATCCATTATGTAACAATATTCTTTTGATGTCTGTTCATGAGAGATATTATTTCAATTTCTCTGGCTTTCTGGGTTCCTGGCTAGAAGAAGAGAGATAATATTTGGTACTCAACTCTGCTTGTTCTCCCTTGTATTCACCCCAGGAACACAGCGAATTAAACGGTGCTGTTCATAGTTACGTAAGGTGGTGTGATTGATGGTTAGTATGAATTATCAACTTGACACAATATAAAATCACCTGGATGGAAGATAGGCCTGTGGGCATGCACGCCCATGTGGGATTATCTTGATTACATTAATTGAAATGGGAAGACAGCACACTGTGGGTGGTACCATCCCCTGGCTGGGAGCCTGGACTGTGTGTATGTGGAACAAGTGAGCTGGGCAGCAGCATGCCTCACTCTGCTTCCTGAGGGTGAAAATGTTGTCAACAGGTGCTTCAAGCACCTGCAGCCTTGACCTTCCATCATTATGGTTTGTAGTCTTGATCTGTGAGGCAGATTGAACAAACTCTTTTCTTCCATATGCTGCCTTTGTCTGAGTATTTTATTAGAACATCTCAGGAAAGCCTAGAAGTTGTTCTAATGATTTCCTGAGTCCTGGGACCCTGGGACAGAGCAGATTAAATAAGGCTGAAACAGGGCCAATCACCAACACATCTAAACACTTTGAGGTCTAAGAGCCTCTGTTAGGACTCAAAAGACCGGCCTTTTTGAAGCATTTTCTTGATGATCTATAGACTATAACATGAAATAAATACAAGATCCCTGGAGGACTAACACCATTAAATAATATTCCCTATATACCAGATATTCTGGACATTATTCAGTGGGTAAAAGTACTTAACTTTACAAGTATAGGACCTGAGCTCAAATCCCCAATAGCTTCATGAAGGGTGAAGTGTCACTGTGTTTGCCTGTATGTAAGCCCTGCACTGAGAATCAGCAGAAGGTCAGGTGGATGTTGAGAGCTCACTAGCCAGCCAGTCTAACCTAGACAGTGAGCTTCTGATTCAGTGAGAGAATCTATCTGGGGGCATCTGGGGGCAACAGTCCCAGTAATAGGGAGATACGACCAATGTACCTGCTCTAACATGTGCATGCAGCACACATGTATGCACACACACACACACACACACACACACCCCACTATAAACCTAGTGACAGCCCACAAGAATATTCATGACTCCTTTAAAGGGTGACTTTGTGGTTCCTAATATCCTCACCTTGCTAAGACGGCTTGGGCTGATGGCAGTGTCTTCAGCAAGTTTTTTTTTCAGCCAGAGAGAAACTTTTAAGAAATCACTGCTCAGACACAGCAATCATGACTTGTTATTTTTCAATTTAATTTTAGTGTAAATTAACTTATCTCTGTGCAAGTAGCATTAAAGCTAATAACCCAAAAAAAAGGGGGATTAAGATTAGAAAGTAATGCTGTCACTGACAGAGCTCATTAATGGCCTTTATCACTGCAGGCTGATGAACTACATGGGGGATAATTGGCCTAATTATAATACATTTGTTTCTTCAGCCAGGTATTCTTTGCTTTCCTCTCGACTGATTACTTGCAGGTCTCGGTTTGGCCAATTAAACTTTTCTCAATACCCCATCCATTTCTAAAACTGATGGTAGGGAGCTCAGATGTCTGCTGCTGTCACTGTACTTGGGCCCTGGCAAGTCAAGAACTGCATAAAAGAGACAAAACTAGAAAGAAGGGGGAGATGGCTTTAACTTAGAGCAGAGAGCACAGAACCAGGCCCACAGTGAATTATTATTACTAGTGAGCCGGCTTTTATGTGGGGTGGTTAAAGTGTGCTCGAATGAGATTGGGTGGCAATTGCCTAAAATCTCAGCATTTGGTGTGTGTTTGAAGCTAGCCTCAGCTACATAGTGCATGACAGGGAAACCTGGTCTGTGGAGTAAGATCTTGTCTCAAGCAATAACAATAGCAAACGTATTTGAAACAAACACACTGGTACCCAGACTTATGATATACCCTTGATAGGAATGTATACTTTTCCTAATTATTAAGAGACGTTTTCATTATATTTTTATGTGTTTGGGTGTTTTGCTTACATGTAAGTATGTGTACTGTGCATATGCTGAATCTGAGGAGGCCAGAAGACAGGGTTAGGTGCTCTAGGACTGGAGTTACAGGTGGTTGTGAGCCCATTCAGGTCCTGGGAATTGAACCTGAGACCTCTGAAAGCATAGCAAGTGCTCTTAGCCACTGAACCACCTCCCCAGGCCCTCCCTAATGACCTTTATTTCATGAAGAAACAAGAAATTTGTGAAAGATGGTTTAACAATAGCAAAATAGAAGTGTAATATTCACTTGTGTGTGTGTGTGTGTGTGTGAGAGAGAGAGAGAGAGAGAGAGAGAGAGAGAGAGAGAGAGAGAGAGAGAGGTGGTTTTTATCATGACATTCACACAAACTATGTATAAACAGAAAGACAGTTGCTTTCCTAGTCCCACAAAGTCTCTGTGGGACTGTTTGTTCTTATGTGTTCCAGGTCCCCTGCGTGAGTTTCATGTAGGGATGGTTCTAACCCTATACTTGGATCTAGGTAGCAGTTTTTCCATCTGAGCTTCCATGGGCCATCAGGACTGACCAAATGTAGAGCATTGAAGGAATGTATTGTCTACATGAGACCATGTGGTCACCTGACCTTCACTCACCTGGTGTGACACTAACAGCCACCAAGTCACTGGCACTTCACTGTTGATTGCATCACTAAGCCACTACTACTACTACTAGTAATAATAATAATAATAATAATAATAATAAAAATACTGTAGCTGCTGCTAAGATTGCTGGTATAGGTTGGCAGGTGATGGTGTTTGTTGTTAAGACCAATGTCCTGAATTCAAACCCCAGGCCTCACTGGATACGAAAGAACTGACTCCCTAAACTACTCCTATCATACACAGACAGGAAATGTAGTAACAGCACTAGAGCAATAACTCAGCCTTTCAAAACACTTGCTGCTCTTTCGGAGGACCAGAGTCTGATTCTCAGCACACTCATTAGGTAGCTAAATATCCTGTAACTCCAGCTCCAGGAGATCAGACTCCCTCCTCTGGGCCCTACAAGCATCTGAGTATATACATAAACAGACACATAAATAATTAGATATATCTTTAGTAAACAAATAAAAGAATTCTATACTTATATATTGTATTTATTTGTGTTCATGTTTACTTATATTGTACATTTATTATGCATTTAATATATACTTATGTATTTATTCTATTCCTATGTTATTAGCTGTGTTGAAAATGGTTTTCAAGTAATACAGGACTGTAAGCATTCTCAATCTAAATTTAGGAAAATTACCACAAGTACATCAACAGATAAACAGTGACCACTGTCAGCTAGATTCTCTTTACCTTACCAAGCACAGAGGTGTGAGGCAGAATGAGTGGAAGACTATGATTTTACAATTGTATTAAGTTGACTTTTGACCATTTTAAATCTGTAAGTTCTCTATACACTAAGGCCAATAATTAATTCAGCACTTATTTGTTAAGTGCTTAGCATTCAGTGCCAGGAACTAATGCCCAGACTATGATCAGAGGCATGATGCTGCCAGAAACAGGATGTGTTGGAAGAGATCAACTGCATATTGATGAGACTGGTATGTAGATGTTTCTAGAGTTATTGCTATTTCAGAGATGTAACCAATTAGTATATATGAAGACATTTACTTCTTAAAGCATATTTGTAATGGAGCAGAGTTGACAAAGCTTCCCCAGCACCACAGCAATGTGCTGTGAACCACACGTCAGCACAAGTGTAAGCATGGAGACCCAGGAGTCTCACTGACATTTTACTTCCTTTAATATGTACAGAGATGTGCCTTGGCTTGATCATCAGGTAGGTCTATGTTTAGGTTCTTATAGAACTCTACATGGGGTTCCCCATAGAGTATGGAATGTTATTCAGAATAAAATTCTTCATTTTCAGCTAAGCAGTGGCTGTAAGACACTATAGTAAATGAAAGACACAGGCATAGAGAAAGAAATATGTCTTGATTCCTTTCATATGTGGAACTTAAAATAAATCTCAGTGTACAACAGTTACTGCTGGAGTTCAGGAGCTCCGAGTTATGGCATGAATGACAAATATTGCAAATATGGAAACACACTGAAGTAGAAAAAGTTACATGAAGATTGTCCAGTGTAAAGGGGGCTTACATAGCTTAAAAGTGCACTGGCTCAACATGCAAGGGCGCCTAGAATGAATCCCCACAACTGTACAAATAAAGAGGGAGCGAGGGAGAAAGGGGGGGGGGAGAGAGAGAGAGGAAGAGAGACAGAGAGACAGAGATCTGCAAAGATATCCAAGGTTAGTTCATACAAATACTAAACAGAGATTAACAACAGATGCAAAAGGCTATGATATGATTTTTAATCAAGTCTTACTGATGAGACAATGTGATGTCGACAACTATGAACTACACAATCAGTGAAAGTTATTAATCTCTCTGCACACCAAATAATGTGATTTCAAAATATGGAAAGCTCAAACCTAGTGAAATCAAAAACATGAAATTACAATTCTTTAGACTCATGCTAGGTTTAAAAATTCAAAATAAATAGTTAAGACTGTAGAGGTTTTGGTTAACAGCAATTTGAGTAAAATATGAAATTGTAATGCATAATTGGAAATACTAAAAATATTCATTAAGCAATAATAATACCACTCTAAATTCCCTAAAGTTTAAGTGAGATCTCTTTGATAATTAGCAGTAAAAAAGCAACCCAAGTAACTTCATTTGATTAAAAAAAAAAAAAAAACCAAAACACTGTTTTAAAAATTCCAAAGAAGAAGGTTTTTTTTTTTTTTTTTTCAAAATAGGTGCTATGAACCCAAACTCAGAGTGAAGCTAAAATCAGTTAAAGAGACAACATCTTTTTTATTAAAATCATTAAGTAGTTGAGAAATCAAGAAAATTTGTGAAATAGCACATTCAAAAACCAAGAAAAGAGAAAAAAATTTCAGAGGAAGGAATTAAGAGATGTGAAAACTAAATACTTGCAAAGAAAATAATTACAACAAAACGATTCTAAAAAAAACACCAAGCAGGTCAGTAAGTAAAAAAAAAAAAATCTTGAACATCTGCAGAGGGAAGCTGGAGACGAGGAAATGTTCACTGACAGGAAATGGTGGTGGCAGGGCATATCCTTACCATTATGCAAATAAACTTGAAAACTTACATAAGGTAAATCACTTCCCAGAATTTTTCCATGACAAAGTGTTGCCTCAGCAATATCCCCCCCAAAATGATCTGAGAAGAAAAAGAAAATATAGCTATCCTAATAACTACAGAATATATTAAGAAAGTTAAAAAATAGCTGCAAGGTGTTCTCATAGCTGCATTCTTGTATTATTTAAACAAGCTACAGGGAAAGGAAGTTTTATAAAACATGTTTAGGCCTAGAATGTGCTTGGTGACACATATCTCTAGTCACAGAGCACAGAGGGGCTTGAGGCAGGAGCTTCTCAAGCTTGGGATAGATCGAATTACCTGTTCTCACAATAAACAAAGAACAGAAAATTACACCTTTGAAAATCATATATATTTTTGTTTACTTGCTGTACATGTGTGGGTATATGTTTGGGCATGGAACCATGTATGTGTAGAGATCAGAGCACAAATTAAATTAGTGATGTCTATTCCTCCACTATGTGTCTCAAGAGTGAAACTAAAGTCTTGCTTTAGGGCAAGTACCCTTACCCATGGAGCCATTTTGGGCCCACAATAAACAAATTTAATGAAGAACAAATGATAACATGAAAAACAAAACACTAACACTGGTCCCTTCCGGTCTGGGCCAGAGCACTGAGCAGATCTTGGGTGGCAGCTCTGCCGCCAACCTCCAAGAACCCAGAAGAAGTGGGGATCCCAAACGCTCTAACTCAGGCAGTATCTTAGGTAAGCAGACAGCAGGGCCCGCCCTAAACAGGGAGTAATTGGGACTCACAAGGACCCAGGAAGTCACTCCCGTCCTGGAACACTGGTTCCTTCTGGTCTGAGCCAGAGCACTGAGCAGATCTTGGGTGGCAGCTCTGTCCCCAACCTCCAAGAACCCAGAGAAAGCAGGGATCCCAGGTGCTCTAACTTGGACAGTGTCTTAGAAACTAGTTCTCAGATCTGAGGCCTGGATCAGACCTCTGCCAGGTCTGCTGTTGTGTGGACCCCGGATTCCACCTGAGACATACTGGAAGGTCCACTCAACCCAGAGCCACAGAGGAACAACTGAACTCAGAGCGTCAGACAACATATCCGGAGATATTCTAGAGGAGACACTGTACCCAGAACAGCAGACACCTAGCTGGACTACTACCTTGGAGGCACCATATCCTGAGGCATCCTAGAGGTACCACTGTAATCAGTGCAGCTGGAAAAGATCACAGAGACATCTGGACCCCTAGGAGATCAGACACAAGCTAGATAACTGGAAAGACAGGCTTCAGTCAGAGACAGCAAGTACAGGCAGCACTAGAGTTAACCAGATGGCAAAAGGCAAGAGCAGGAACGTAAGCAACAGAAACCAAAGTTACATGGCATCATCAGAACCCAGCTCCCCCATCAGAGCAAGCCCTGAACACCCCATCACACCAGAAAAGCAGGAATCAGAATTAAAATCACTTCTCATGATGATGATAGAAGGCTTTAAGAAAGACATAAATAACACTCTCAAAGAACTTAAGGAGAGCACTGATAGACAGATAGAAACCCTGAAAGAGGAAACACAAAAATCCCTTAAGGAATTGCAAGAAAATGCAACCAAATGGGAAAAGGAATTAAACAGAACCATGCAGGATCTAAAAATGGAAGTAGAAACAATAAAGAAATCACAAAAAGACAATACCCTGGAGATAGAAAACCTAAAAAAAAGATCAGGAGTCATAGACACAAGTATCACCAACAGAATACAAGAGATGGAAGAGAGAATCTCATGTGCAGAAGATACCATGGAAAACATTGACACAACTGTCAAAGAAAATGCAAAATACAAAAAGCTACTAACCCAAAATATACAAGAAATCCAAGACACAATGAGAAGGCCAAACCTAAGGATAATAGGTATAGGTGAGGGGGAAGACACCCAACTTAAAGGACCAGTAAATATCCTCAACAAAATTATAGAGGAAAACTTCCCTAACCTAAAGAAAGAGATGTCCATAAATATACAAGAAGCCTACAAAACTCCAAATAGTTTAGACCAGAAAAGAAATACTTCCCGCCATATAATAGTCAAAACATCAAGTGTACAAAACAAAGAAAAAATACTAAAAGCAGTAAGGGAAAAAGGCAAAGTAACATATAAAGGCAGACCTATAAGAATTACACCAGACTTCTCACCAGAGACCATAAAAGCCAGAAGATCCTGGACCGATATCATACAGACCCTAAGAGAACACAAATGCCAGCCCAGACTACTATACCCAGCAAAACTCTCAATCATTATTGATGGAGAAACCAAAATATTCCATGACAAATCCAAATTTACACAGTATCTCAACACAAATCCAGCACTTCAAAGAATAATTGGTGGAAAACTCCAACACAAGGAGGGAAACCACAACCTAGAAAAAGCAAGAAAGTAATCTTCCAAAAACCCCAAAAGAAGATAGTTACACAAACATATCTCCACGGATGTTAGCCCAAAAGCTTGGATTAGTGAAGACTCAACCCACAGATCACATGAAGCTCATGAAGAAGGAAGACCAAGAGGGGATGCCTCAGTTCTACTTAGAACGAGAAACAAAAATGCTCAAGGGAACAAATAGGGAAACAAAACATGGAACAGAAACTGAAGGAGGGGCCATCAGGAGACCATTCCACCTGGGTATTCACCCCATGTACAGCCACCTAAGCTAAACACTGTTGTGGATGGCTGGAAGTGCATAATGTGAGGAACATGATATAGCTGTCTCCTTAGAGGTCTGCCAAAGACTAACACACTCAGAGGACGAGGCTCACAGTTAACCACTGATATGATCAGGGGTTTCCCAATGGAGAACTTAGCGAAAGGACTGAAGGAGCAGAAAGGGTTAGTGACCCCAGGTGGAAAGCAACAATACCAAACAACCAGAGCCCCCCAGGGTCTAAACCACCAGCCTGGGAACACATAGGGAGGGACCCAAGACTCCAGAGTTATATGTAGGGGAGGATGGCCTTGTTGGACATAAGTGGGAGAGGAGTTTCTTGGTCCCATAAAAAAAAAAATTGAACACACAGTGGGGGGGGGATGTGAGGGCGGGGAGGGGATAGTGAGGGGGGTAGGTGCAGTCACTGCCTCATAGAAGCATAAGGAGGGGGATGGGATAGGTTTCTGGGTGGTGGGAGGAAGTAGGGTAAGGGGATAAAATGTGAAATGTAAATACTACAACCAATTTTAACAAGCGGAAAAAAAAAGTTGTCAAAACCAGCATCTTTAAAAAAAATGTCAGCCCCCTGGGGGTGGGAAATTTTTTTTTTCTTGATACTAAAACTTGTTCTGAGAATTGTATATTGCAGAATACACAGCCTTGGTGTATCTACTCATCAAGCATACTGAGCAGACCTGCCCAAACCTCTGACGTCCTGGAATTCCGTCTGGATTCAGGGAAGACACAGCATCACAGGCTTATCAACTTACTCTTCCCCCCACCCCTCTTCTAAAATCTCAATGCCCTTAATCAGCTTGAAGAAGTTAAAGAAGAGTCAGCGCCCCTATTCCCTGAGCTTGGGGACTAATGTGGTTAATAATGGTCTGTCTTTCTAGGGAAAAGTAGTGGTTTTGTTGGAAGAGGGGGGATTAGCTAGGACTTATTGTATAGCCATAACCTATTGGTAGAAATCTGTATAATTATTATCAAGATGAAGTTATAATTTCTTAAATGGTACAAAATTTACTTTGATTTCAAATTTAAGGTTTTCATTGGTATGAGCCTCTTATTAATATAAAAATGAGATGAATATTGATACTCTCATGGGCATTGTGCCTTTATAACACATTTATGAATACAAGGCCTAGACCCAGCCCTTTTTAAACTTTTTTAACTGATTTGGGACGGTTAACCTATGAGTTAAGGAACTATAGCAAATTCATGGTTTTGAGTTTATTGTTAGGGTGTTTTCCATATTTTATTTAGCAATAGCTGAGAGGAGTGAACAGACAACAGTCCAGGTTACCTTACATGGATAGTTGGTTTTCAAAACATCAGAAGTCCATAGAACTGATGCTACAAATATTTATATATTAATGTTCATTTTGATTAGAGACCTGTCTGCTCCTCACAGCTTCCTGTTGTGGATTCTAAGAAGAAATTGAGCATCCTTGGAGATACTCCAGTTGTGGGGTGACAGCCACTAGGCAAGAATTGCCTCTCTCCATCTACAGACAAATTACTGTCCAGAAAAGGACACACATGCAGAATAGTCGACTGATTATATCTGCCTAGACAGAGTAATCAGCCCTTAATAATCCTGCATCACCAAGGTCTGTCAGATGATTCTGGGCCAGAAGGCTGAAGATTTGATGCTCCAACGTTAGGTAGTATAGGGGCTTTTCAGGTGTTCAGTGGTCTCTATAAATTGGCTAAGTTTTAGAAGCTATGCTTAGTGCTTCCCATAACTTCAGTTAACTCAGTCATTCTGGATTTCTGATGGGGTTGAAGACCTGTAGTCTCATAACCAATCCTGGCTATTTACTTTGAGAGAAAAGATCTTTGTAGATAGTTTTCATCTGACATTCATTCTAAAGCCAAAAAGCCAGGATCAAAAGTAAGTGTTTTAGTTAGAAGAGATGACAGAGTTTCTGGTTAGTCAACAGAATGATGGACTGGGTATTAGGACTATCTTGTACCTCACTGGTACAATTAGGAATAAGTATGCTCTAATTGTATTTTGAGAGAAAAGTTCTACTTTAACAGGAAGAGTGATATGTAGGAGGAACTAAGTAGGAAGGAGTACTGAGAGGAAGAGATGGAACAAGGAGAGAAGATGAAGAAGAGGAGAAGCTAGGTGATAAGAGAGAGAAAGAGAGAGGGGGCATGGAGGCAGATGTTCACATGTCTCCACCAGTCAAAAAGTTTTTATATCTAGGTTGGGTATTGGGTTATGCTTCTGATTGAGCATTACCAAACTTATAAATTCTTTGATTAACATTTTTAAAAAAATCGTATAAAAGCAAAAAGGAAAGGGGGGACATGGGACAGGGGTGTTCTAGGGAGGGGAAATGTGGAAAGGAGATGGCATCTTAAATGTAAATAAAATATAAAATAAAATATCCTCATAGAAGCAGGAGGAAAAGGGATTGGATAGGGGGTTCCTGGGTTGGGGGCAGGAAAGAGGATTAAATCTGAAATGTAAATAAAATATCCAATAAAAAAATTAAAAAAACAAAAACAAAAACAAAACAAAACAAAAAACAAACAAAAAAAAAAGAAAAACAAAACACTAAATAATAGACAGACAGGTGCAGAAATGGAGGTAAAATTAGGGAATGAGGTAGCAGGAGATACCACCTAAGAGTGATCACAAGTCAAATGTGACTATCTAAATTGTAAAATTCATCTTAAGATTCTCTTTCAACTGAAGTGATCACAGTCTCTTTTTATTTTAATTTCATTTACTTCACATCCTAACAGCAGAATCCCTCTCGACCCCCAGCCCCTCCCCGATCCATTCATCTTTCATTTCTCTCCAAAAGAGGTCAGCCTCAATGGATATCAGTCACCCATGGCATTTCAAATTGCAGTAAGACTAGGCTTCTTCTTTTATTAGGGCTAGTCAAGGCAACTTAGTAGGAGAAAAAGGTCCCAAAGGAAGGTAGTTCCTACTCCCACTGTTTGTATTCCCACAAAGCTACACAAGTATAATACATGTGCAGAGTACCTAGGTCAGTTCCACACAGACTCGCTGGTTGTGAGTTCAGTCTCTGAGCCTCTGTAGGCTCAGGTTTACTGATTCTATGTGATTTCTTGTGAAGTCTTTGACACCCCTGACTCCTACAATCCTTCCTCTTCTACTTTAGTGGGAGTCCCCAGTCTCTGCCTAATGTTTGGCTATGGGTCTCCGCATCAGTTTCCATCAGTTGCTGGGTGAAGCCTCTTTGATGATAATTGGACGAAATGCCAATCTATGAATATAGCAGAATATAATTAGAAATCATTTCATTGATTTTTTTTCCATTCATGTTTGGTTCTATCATGGGTCTCTGGGCTATCCAGTCTCTGGCCCCTGGCCCTCCTGGCAGTGTTGGGGTGGGCTCCCTCCCATATTATAAGTCTCAAGCTGGACCAGTCATTGGTTGACCACTCCCACAATTTCTGTGTCACTTTTATTCTGGCACATCTTGCAGCCAGGAGAAATTGTAGGTCGAAGGTTTTGTGGTTGGGTTGGTGTCTCAATCCTCCACTGGCAGTTCATACTGGTTACAGGATATGTAACCCCATTTAGGATCTGTATCCCCATTGCTAGGAATCTTAGATAGAGACACCCTTAAAACCCACATGTAGCTAGCAGCCACCATGCTGGATTAAAGAGAAATGGAACATTTCACACACCATAGGTGATTCTCAGAGGAAACATCTAATGAAATTCTCCTTTCTGAAGGTATAGGATAGAGACTGACAAAATACTAGAATAGCTGTCTTAGTTAGGTGGTTTTCATTGTTATGGTGAACACCATGACCAAAGCAAGTTGGGAAAGAAAGGGTTTATTTGGCTTAGACTTTTACATCACTGTTTATCATCAAAGGAAGATAGAACAGTAACTCAAACAGGGCAAGAGCTTGGAGGCAGGAGCTGATACAGAGGCCATGGACAAGTGCTACTGACTTGCTTCCCATGACTTTCTCAGCCTCCTTTCTTTCAGAACCCAGGACCACCAGAGATTGACTACTACCCACAATAGGCTGGGCTCGCCTCATCAATCACTAATTAGAAAAATGCCTTTCAGGCTTTCCAACAACCTATTTGTATGGAGACATTCTCTTAATTGAGGTTTTCTCCTCTCAGATGTTTTAGCTTATGTCAAGTTGATATAAAACTATCCAGCACAGGAGGCTAATCAATAAAATTTGGTCATCCATATACTTGTAGGGCTAGGACACAAGGAGACAGAGAGACATATGTTATGTCATCCCTGTAGAACTTCAAGAGAACACAAACCATTCATGTCACCACACTGTAAAATACATTACACTCTCCTTATCTGGCCACTGTGTGAAACAAATGTTTAGGGAGCAGAATCAGGAGATCAGAAAGATGGAAACTTTCCTAAAGTCATAGTACTCCAAAAGATCAAAGATCAAAACTGGAAGTGAAATGTAGCTCTTCTAAAGACAAGCCCTGTGTTCTTTACGAAGTGTCACCCAGTTCCCTCTCAGCTGGAGTCAGTTGGGATCCTATGGTACCTGTGTAAGAAAGCTTATTTGTGATCTGAAGGAGGCTACAAGTTCTGGTTGCCATCAAGCCTTCAGCAAGCAGACATCTAGTAATTAATATCGGCTCCTATTTCTGCCAGACTCGATAAACATTACAACGTTCAGCATATAGCATGCAAACAGAAAAGGGAAGAACTGTGGGGAGAATGATGATAATGATGATGATTGATAATAATAATAATAATGTAGATTAGAGAACAGAAATTTGATGCAATTTTGGATGGAGATAAATCTATACAATGCTGTTCCATGTCAGTGGTAAATAATTCAGTGTGTCATGTGTGAACCATGAGACTCTTTATGTTCCTCACACAGCACAAAGAAGTAAGGGTCTGCTATTCCTAGACACTTTAGTGCTAGACACAAATAGTATATAAATGCAATTATCATTCTAAGTGATGCCCTTTGTGTTTTTTATCTACAAATCAGTGTTCATCAGGCTGGGGAGATGACCCAATGGGTAAAGTGCTCACCAGAGGAGTATGAGGACCTGTGTCCAATCCCTAACACCCTCCCAGAGGGCAATGCATAAGGCTGTCGCTGCAGCCCTAAGGTGCGGGGCACAGAGACAGGTAGTTCCCTAAGGCTTGTTTAATGGTAATGCTGTAGAAGATGTCACCTCCCCCTCACATATACCACCTGTACAGCATATACACATTTAAACAAATAACAGGGAATGAATGTGGGAAGAGCATTTGCCTGACCCCAGAAATAGCCAGACACCCAAACTGTAAAAGGAAAAATTCCTTAGGCAATCTGCAGCTGTTAATTCCATCAGATAAAGCAGGTGTCCAGTGGTAGGGAATGAGAGGTCATTTGCCAGGGTTGCAGAACCACAGAGCACCCAATACACATGCTTCTCTGCTCCCATTTGCAGTGGTAGAAGTGACATTGCTGCTAAGTGTGGTGTACGGCCATGATATTCTGTATTTGTATTAGTAGAAGGCCTATGAATGTAACAAAATGTTTTCTCCCTTTATATATATGGAGTGCTGGGCATATACCCAAGGTCTTTTGCATTCTAGGCAAGCACTCTATTATATTATATATTATGTATATAATACATATATATATATATTATATATTTGCATTCATTTTTAAATGTAAGAATTAGATTGTCAAGTTGAAGGAGGGGTGGAGATTTATTAATGCATTGTGGGGCTGTAACTTGCACGTGGGTGTGGGTCCTATTGGGCTGTGTTGTGGTTCCTGCATGTCTGCCGCAGCTCAGGAAGGCAGAAGCATGGGAATTTGACTGAGTTCACTCCACCCAGCACTGGGCGGATGCTGGGTTGAGAAGCTGTGGGGCTCTGCCTGGGCTTGGAGAGGTCTTAGCTTAAAGTCCCATGGGGGCAGAGTTCTTGATTGGGGGTCTCCAGGCCAAAACGGCTGACCAGGAGACCGGTGGTCTCTGTCTTTGGGCTCCCAGATGCCATTGGGAGCCTAGGAAGAACTAAGATGCAAGGGCATATGGGCTGGACCATCCCAAAGTCAAGAGTGACAAGAGGGATAGCTCCAGCGGTGCCCCTCAGGGTGAGAGACTCTTGGTTACTGGGACTCGCTTGCCTGGGTCGGCTAGCTTGCTTGAGTTGGCCGCCTTCCCTGCGGGAACATAGAGAAGTCTTCTAGGAGATTAAGCAGCAGTTCTGTCAAAGGCCTTCTCCACAGTTCCCCATGGTGAGGCCCCAAAGGCACTAGGAAGTCCATGGTTTAAAAAGGTTTATTGTTATGGTGGAAAGTGGATAAGCTGTACCCCCATTTCTCAGGGCAGACCTGAGTTAAATAGGGAAGGAGGAGAGGGAAGTGTTTGGGAAGGAATGATTAATTGGCTACACCATTAATATGGAGATCTCTCGAGGCCTGTAGTCACGCCCTCTACCTGTGGAGGGGCTGGTAGGGGTGTTGCCCTATGTGACTGAAAGGTACTGATCAATGGAGGTCTTTGACTGTGTGTCAGGAGCCTGGAGTCTGGGAGCGTGCTGAAATGTATGCCATCCCTTGCAGGGATACGGCCATCTCTAGCCAATGCTCCACCAGAAACCAAGCTATCCTTTCATGGTCCCACAATGCATTATTTTTCATTTTTTTTTGTTGTTGTTGTTTGGTTTGTTTGTTTGTTTGTTTGTTTTGTTTTGTTTCTTTGAAACAGGGTTTCTCTGTTAGCCTTGGCTGTCCTGGAACTCACTCTGTAGACCAGGCTGGCCTCGAACTCAGAAATCCACCTGTCTCTGCCTCCCAAGTGCTGGGATTAAAGGCGTGCACCACCATTGCCCGGAATTATTTTTCAAGAGTGATAAAGTACCTCAGGAACAGCTCAGGAAAATACTGACTAGATAGCAATGAGACCTAGGCTGAGGAAGACAGTCATAGTTTGGAATCCAAGGTGTAGGATAGCAAAGTTCCATGATACAGGTTATAATGAAAGGGCTATGTTTAAGACATATTCAACTTTCTTGCAGCCAAGGGCAATCTGCCTACTTAAAACATTATAAAACCATTTTGTGACATTTAAAAATTCAATCATATCATACTAATGGGTTTTTTGTTGTTGTTGTTTTATTGCAGAGTCTGACTATGTTGCTTGGCTGTCTTAAATCTGACTCCTATGTTTAAAGGCATGAGAGATTTTTGAATTTTGAAAAAAATGCATTTTATTACTATCTGTGTATACAGGAATTTATGTATGTCATGAACCTAGAGTCAGGGTACACATCAGAAGACAATTTGAAGGAGTCCATACTCTTTGCACCATAAGCATCTATGGGATAGAATCCATGTTATTAAGCTTGGCAGCAAGTGCTGAGCCATCTCCCTGAATCCTTTTTTAGTTTGTTGAAATAGGTTGCTATATAGTTCATACTGGACTTGAACTCCTGAACTTCCACAGGCGCTGGGATGACAGGGAAGTACTTGGAGTCACAGATTAAATAACTGGACTCAGAGATGCTGCAATAAAGATCCACAGAAGGGTTTCCTCCAAGTACACAAACTGACAGAAGAAAGAGGGGACAAAAGGAGGGGTATTAGAAAACTCTAAAGTGACAGAGAATTGTTGAGATAATAACATACATATCTATTCTATCTATCTGAGGACTATAGTGTCAAAGTTTGAATCTATATATATAACCACACAGGTGACAACTCTGTTGAGGCTTACAGCAATATTTTCAAATAAGTCTCTCTGATCCAAGGACATAGAAATTTGCTTCATAGGAAAATAGTTATTAACTGTTTCCTTAAGCATTTGGTGAATGGAAGTTTGTGTGTGTGTGTGTGTGTGTGTGTGTGTGTGTGTGTGTGTGTGCGTGCGAGAGAGAGAGAGAGAGAGAGAGAGAGAGAGAGAGAGAGAGAGATCCTAGCCTCAAGAACAAACAGTTACAAGGTCAAAATATATAGCAAGAATATATATGCTTTGCTATTAGTGAGATAGTGTGTCAGTTCTTTTTGTATCTGTGTTAGAAAGTTGATAATGGTATCAGAAAAATGCAGGCATAAAAAGAGAATTTTAACAACATACCACTGAGCATGTGCCAGACAGTCACTGTTTGCAAGACACCCACAGAACTAACACAGAAATTCGAGGCTTGTTCACTTGCATCCTGAGAAGATTTAGGAAATAATTTGAAGGCTGAAGGAACTAATCTACAGGGTGAGGTTAAAGTGGGACACATAGTTTATCACTGTGTTAGATAGTAGCTAATGGAGGGTTCGGACTGCCAGGATCTATTGCAAAGGGGATAAACAACGGAGACAGCCAGGAATTACTTCAGTTGATATAAAAAGACATATAAGTAAGACTACTGAAGGTTAACTGAAGAAAAACTTATCTGGATAGCAGAAAATGACCAAAGCTCCTTCTTGGGGTCTTTCTAGCTCACATAAAAGCAAGCTGAGTTTACCTTTGTAGATCTGCTTCATCAACGGGGCAGCCTCCGAAGGCAGGCACTGCTGATAATGCTCTTGCTCGCACTCTCCCGTAGGTGCTCATCCTGATCCAGTGGCTTATCTCTCTAGTTCAAGCCATACAGGGAGAAAAATGATCACACAATACATTGTTCTTCCCCAGATGTCAGACTCTTATTTTTGCTTCCTCCCCTCCGTGAACTTATTTCAGTGTCCTTGGGGAGAGATCGTGTAAGTGTGTGAGTGGAACTAATTGAAAAGATCAGATTTAATAGAATTTAAACTTACTGAAAGGGGAGATAATTTCAGTTACAGCAGTGTCAGGGGAGATGAGTCAAGACCATGACAGATCTTGAAAACCGAATTACTGGAAATGGCCTGGAAGCCATGCAAAGGCAGGTATCTGATCCCATTTAACCAGAAAGATGATAGAAGCCAATCAATATTGTTTTTCTTAGTGATTTTTTTTGACTCAGTTATTTTTTTTTCCAGGCAAATAACCTTGATTTCAAAGTGAGAAAAAGAAGAAAACTTCTTTCTTGCTAAAGATTTATCTCCAGGGTCTAATAGCTTAAGTTGGTAACATGCTTCACTCATGAATGTGGGTGCATAGAACCCATGTAATATTTCCAGGTATAGTGGTGACTGTCTATAATCCCACTCTTGGGGAGGCAAAGACAGGTAGAGCTCCGGGGCTCTCTGATCAGCAACCTTATCGAAACAGCAAGTTCCAAGTCCATGTGCAACCTTCCTGTCAAAACAAGGCAGAGAACATCTGAGAAATGTACCCAAGGTTGACCTCTGATTGTCTGCACATGCACATGCACTTCCACACATTCACATACACACACCATGAACAGCATAGGCACAGGCACAGGCACAGGCACAGAATGACCAACCATCATGACCATCTCACTTCAGATTTAGTGAATGGCATTTACTTGAATGAGATACATAATATCTAGTCTCCTGTTGAATGAATGAATAACTAGATAACTAACTAACTAACTAACTAACTAAATAAATAAATAAATAGCAGGTTAAAATTACCATGAACACGCTTTTATCTTTAGTGGGCTTTGAGCATGTTCTAACCAGTCTTCAGCCAAGTAATTCTCTTCTCGTGTTTCCCAGAGGTACCTATTTAAGATTTCTTTGACAGAGTGGACTAGGAAGGTAGCTGATAACAAGAGGAGAGTCTTGTGTTACAACTTAGAGCAACCCATGCATTCTTGATTTTGTCCATTGTCCTGGTTTCTAACTCAAAGCCCTCCCAGAGTTAACTACCTGGACACTCTCACGTGCTGTGTCTTTCGAACCTGACATATGAGTCGTTTTGTGACCCAAGGAATTCTTTTAAGATTTTGGTTTCTGTTTTTCATTACTACTCTGCCAAGTTGGGCATTTTCCTGTTAGTCACACTTTACCTTAGACTCTTGGTTCCTTATTTAGTAGCAGTAACAAGATGACCTTAAACCTTCTGGCTCATGATTCTTGCTGAGAATTTCCTGATGCATCAGCATCAGCATCAGCATTTAGAGCTACACACTGATTGCCCTATGAATAATGGTATATTTAATGGCCAGCCCTGACTCCTGTATAAGATGCTAATAGCAAGCCAGACCCCACCCATGTCATGATAAAAATTTACAAGGATTCCCTTGTACAAGGAGGAAAATCCTAGTGGTTCCCAAACTGGAACCATCATGTTAATTCATGGTGAAGAAGATCATTTCTTTTTATTAAATGAAGAGCCAGGTGTCACAGAATGGCCTCTAAGGCTGTCCTTAAGTATACTGAACCCTTAAGCAACAGCACCCTAGCATCTCCCTTACAGTTTCTGCAGCCGAATAATCTACTTCCCTTCTTGCTCTTGTGGAAATTCAGCTTCTGCGCTTCCACACATGGTCTGCTTCAGGCTTTCCTAACAATGTACTGTACAAGCAGCACCCTAAGTTGGCCATGCACATTCAGTTCTGTTCTGTACTTAGTATAAGCAAGCCTAATACACTTCCAGTCTCTGTGAAATTGACTGTTTGAGATCTTCTTTTGTGAAATTTCCCCATCCCATTGTTCCCCCATAGGAAAGGGATCACACTCTCTTTCCTGTTGTTAGCACCTGTGAGAAACAGTGACCAGTAATTCTCTCAAAGACTTGGTCAGCCTGTGAGTCACCAACATGCTGCAATCTCATTGGTTTGGAGGCTCTGTAGGAATGTTTAAGATAACATAAGCATTTGATGATCTGTGTCTTATACTTATCTAACTTTTTGGTTCTTTAACTCAAGGCAACGTGCTGTGAAAGAAATCTAAAATCATTTCTAATCATTATTTTATTTATTTTCTATTAACAGCCACATGAGGCATGTCAATCCTTTGAAAGAGATAAAAACAATCTCTAAGCTTTGAATCTATGCCGATGTCTTTAGCTTTAAACATAATCATTTATTCCCTATGCAAGACTTCTTCACAGAGATGCTGCTGTATTTGCATTGTGAGCAAGAAAACTTACATCTTAATCATGGTCTTTGCCAGTGTGATGCCAGGTCCTGGAATATCCAGACAGGAGAGATGCTCACCCTATAGCAGCCTGGTGTCTATGCACCCCATCATGTATACACACTGCATCTTTCTACCGAGCCCTTTGCACATCTCTGTTGCCCTGGTGAACATTCATGAGCTGCTCTGCCATGCTTAATGAGTATGAAATGGTTTCTGCATGAGTACAGAATGAATTAGCAGTCTCTCTCTTTCTTGGAGCTTACTGCGGGGCATAGCTATTGGGAACTGGACTTTGCTTCATGTTTCCAGAGGTACAACCTAGACAGGGACAAGCAGAAGCCAAGGAACACAGCTGTTCATGAGGCAGCACAAGGTGACAGGTTCAGTCTGAAAAATAGAGCCAACTATGTCTTCTCCTAATTCCTCAACCTTGGATATAGTTAACCACTATCAGGGACTATGTGGCCCAAAGAGAAGTAGATGAAACCAAGATACACACAAAGAAAAGTTCAGTGAGAAATGCACCGATACATACACACCAATGGCCGTGCCCTCGACAGTTCATCACTTAATGAGATGCTCTCTACAGCTCTGTTACTATGAAGATTGTAGAGCAAATGGTGTTTATTTCAAAGAGAATAAAATAGATGTCTCTATCCTTGAAGTCAAGGATAACACCAAGTATAAGATACCTCACCTCTATTCAAGGGCTTCATAATGAAGTTTCTTGTATGTGGCATTATCTAGTAATTTTTAATTATTTTTAGTTTTAAAAAATGTTTCAGTTTTTATTAGTTTGTTCTTTTATTGAAAATTAATCTTTTTATACAATATATGTTCATAGTACAGCTTCCCTCTGTCTACTCCTTCTAACTTTTCCCCACTCCCTCCAAGACTCACCCCATCTCTCTCTCTTCTATGGGATAAAATAATATAAGTTATAATAAGGGAACTAGAAAAACAAACAAAACAGAATAGGGTAAAACAATGCAAAGAGCCCAAATAATAGCACAAGAATTAGTAGAGACACAGAGACCCACATGTTCACATGCTAAGAATCCCACCAGACACAAAACCAGAAGCCATCATATATACCCAAAGAACTTGAAGTGTAATCAAAAAGGAAGAAAAAAATAAAAATAAAAAAGATGGAAGAGAAAGGAGGAGGAGGAGAAAAAGAAAGAGGAAGAAGAAGAAGGAGAAGGAGGAGGAAGAGAAGGAGAAGGAGAAGGAGAGAGAGAAGAAGAAGGGAGAAGGGAAAAGGAGGAGAAGGAGGAGAGGAGGAGGAGAGGAGGAGAGAAGGAGAAGGAGGGAGGAGGGAGGACGGAGGAAAGAGGAGAGAGGGAAGGGAGGAGGGGGGAGGGGGGAGGGGGAGGGGGGAGGGGAGAGGGGAGAGGGGAGAGGGGAGAGGGGGAGAGGAGGGGGGAGGGGGGGAGAGAGGGGGAGAGGAGGGGGAGAGGAGGGGGGAGAGGGGGAGAGAGGGGGAGAGAGGGGGAGAGAGGGGGAGAGGGGGAGAGAGGGGGAGAGAGGGGGAAGGAGAAAAGGAGAAGGAGAAGGAGAAAAGAAGATGACCTTACATGACATTATGTAACAAGTAAACTCCAAAGATGCTGTTGAGTTTTTTCCACTGACCATCTACTATTAGGCATGCCGCCTACCCTTAAGAGTAGTTTCATGATGTAAAATATGTCTTTTTTTGAAATATAATCTGTGGTCTCATGAAATTAGAATTAAATTAATGAAATTAAAAGCACTTACAATTGAGACTAAGCGCTGAAATTTGATCCCTGGGACACAGAGTTTGAAAGAACCGAACCAACTTCCCCAAGTTCATCTCTGACCTTCATGTGGGAGCCATGGTACACACACCCACAAATGTACACACATACATAGCATTCATACACATATTAATTAGAAATTTTAACCAATTAAATATAATTTTTATACTATATACTTCAAACTTAAGGTCGAGTTTAATGTGTTTGCTACATTATTAAAGTTGATGTTATATATATTATAATTGCTTAATACTGTAAATATACTTATTTATTATATTTATGTGTAAATAGCTCATATGTTATTTTGTGTTTTCACAATAAATGGCTCTCTCTATAGATCCATATGTATACATGCATAGAATACAAATGTTTTATACAGTTTAAATTTTTATATGTAATCTATATATCAGAACTGATATGGATATATCAATAATACATAGTTATTTGTCTTTATCTATTTGTATGTATAAACATGTATTAAACATTTGTCATTTTCCTACTTTTAAAATCTGAAACAAGGCCTCACCACCTCATATGGTCTTGAATTCACTGTTTAGTCCTGACTGGCCTTGAACTTTGAACTTGTCTGCCTCCACTCTCCAGGTAGCTGGGATTACAGACCTGTACTCCTACACCTAGATAATTTTCTGTTAAATCACTTGTAGTAAAACAGGGGTTAAATATTAGATGGTGTTGTAACTTCTGCTTTCTGTAGCTTTTTTCCTTCTCTATGGAATATTTTCTTCACTTTGAGCAATGATATTTGAGGTTATTATTTTCTTTGTCCAAAACCTTGAGCTTGTTTCATAGTGACCAGCCAGTAGCAATACCTTAAGATTTACATAAAACGGTGATAATAATTGTGGTGTTTCCATAAGTATTCACTGAGTGTTCCCTCTGCAACATGAATCATCTTCTGTGGTGTTCTCCAGATGGGGCTTCAGTCAAGGAGTGCATGTTGCCACATTTTGGATGATGGTGTCAGACATTGGTCTGTGATTCACTGATTTTCCTCTTAATCACTGTGTTCCACAGTGCCCACTACTGGAGGCTCTCACCCTCACAGCTACGTTGCCTCCAGGAAATAAAGCTGAGCTGTGTGCAAAGGCACAGGGAGACAAAACACACACGTTGTGTGGCCTATGTGTAAGGAGTGAAGCCTTGAACAATGAACAACCATCAAACTCCTCCCAGCAGTGGTAAATACTATTGCTACTCTGGGGAAGGCTTTCTTTCTGCAAACATATGTTCATACACAGTGAGAGAATAACCTTGTTCAAGAGTAAAGTCCCTGCCTTCCCTCCACTTCCCCGCTATCCTGTCCCCTGCCCAATTTACCTGACAGCAAGCCCCATATTCATGTCTCACACAGGCTCATTTTTTTTTTTCAGTATGTGAGTGCTTCTGTGCTGAACACATTTGCTTTTGTTTAATGTTACTGGACATTTACCATGTGACTGACACCCTGAGAGTTAATACTGTAAGTGTGTCTGCCTTCTCCTCTTGGACCTTGGGTAGAAGGTGGAGTCTTTGTTATGACAGTCACCAGAGAGATGAGCGTGTTACCCATTAGTCATTCCGAAAGTTCAGCTCAATAAAAACCTGAACATTCTCTTATTAATTGCTGGTGACAATTGCTTTCTTTGGCTTTCATGAGCACACACGACACTCATAGTCATTCTCCTTCCTATTTGCGGTTTTGTGTTTTCTTCTTGCCTTCCATACATCCCCGTCTTAGGAGCAAGGCTGTTTCCTCTCCCTTGTGAACCTATGCTTCATACTTGCTATCCCTGGCTATAGCCTTGAAGGATTTAGTTCACTGGACAGGGTCAGGTGGAAGACAGTGAAGATTTGAGTCATGATGCCTGTGTGTTTGTGTGAGGGTATGTGCAGGTGTCTGAGGAGGCAGACAACAGTGTTAGATTCCCTGGAGCTGCCATTACTGGTGGTAGTCATGAGCTACCGGAGATGGCTGCTGGGAATGGAACCCAAGTCCTCTGGGAGAACATTAATTAAGTGTTCTTAATCACAGGGTCATAACTCCAGCAAGAGAACTCGTTTCTTAGGAGCATTTTACATATCTCATCTTACAAATCATTTCCATACCAGTAAATATAGCTGAATGTTAATAATGTAGAAGTTCTTTGGCAAGCAATGTTCAAGCATAAAAGACATAGGACCTGCATATGTTCTTCTAGATATCATGCGATTTTTTCTAAGAAAACCTATCATCACAGAAGAATCGGACAAAATATAAAGCATTCACATGTCCCCACACATGAATTCACACACACATTTACATGCAGAAGTCTCTAAAAGACATCTAGGCAAGGCACCCTTTATTCTAACATAAAAATCTTAAGTCCTGGTTACACTCATAATATGTAGTTGAAGAAATATGATTCATGCAACAGGCAGGAATGTCCTGATAATACCTCAGGCTTATAAAAGGGAAAAGAAATTCAGTCACTTTGTCATATGAAAGACTAACAAGGACTGAAGAGAGGGATCAACAAGTACAAAAACCTGTCACATAGATGTGAAGATTCGAATTTGTGTCCCCAGATCATACATTAAGCTGGACAAGATAGCCTGCTCTCTGTATCTCCAGTACGCCTATGACAAAGAGGGAAAGTGGAGGCAGGAGACACCCCAGATGCTTGAGGGACAAGCTAGCTTGGTGTAAGCTGAAACAGCAACAAAAGAGCCTTCTGATGATAACATCTGGTGCTCTCCTCTGACTCCCCACATGTATCCCTACATTCACACACACACACACACACACACACACACACACATACACACACACACACACACACACACACACACACACACACAGAGGGGGGCGTGGGGGAGGAGAGAGACACTCAACACTCTCAGGCAGGCTCAATCTCTGGAGTAAAAAAGAACAAGATACAAGCTTCTACTGTGATGAAATTTCTGAATTTCTGTCTTTCTTCCTATAGGCATTCATCTCTCGTTGACTATAGTTTTGGAAGAACATCTACAAAGATTAATCACATAGGCATATTCCTGAGAAAACATATGAACTATAAACTTTTTATTCAAACCTTAAGGTTCTTCATTGCCCAGTTCACCAGCATTTTACAGAGATTTCAACTTAAATGCTATTTACACTTGGAAAAATTTGAAACAGCGTTTCAATTCAGATCATCTTGATGGCACCCCAGTCTCTCTGTCTTCTGCAGTCACTCACTCAAGCACCCATTAAGAACATACCTGAGTAATGAGTCAATCAGCCTCCTGTATCAGGAGAGTATGAATGGCACCTTCCATCACTTGTTCAATATACCCTACAGTATTCAAGGACAGTTTTCAATAGCAATTTCTATTAGACAAAAATGATCCATTCAGCATCAGAAATAAAACAGAACTAAGTCAGACTGTTAAGAGCTGTTTGACTCTTGAGTTTCCTTGTAATAAGGTTCATGTTTTAAAACTATATACAGCCTGTTTCTTGGAGATCAGTCTTACTTTATTTATTTTTATTATTCTTATTTATTACTCAGGGAGCAAATCCCTAGTTTGATTTTTCTCTTTTGGGAAATTTAAATACATCACATTCCCTCCCGTTCATTTTCTATGTGGATTCTAGAAATTTATAGACTTCATTAACAAAGACAAGAATTCCGCACCCTGCCTGTGTATTCCTGGTGCATGGCACTTCCAGTTTGTCTTCTTATTTTTTTACACCATCCCATTCAGACTCTTGCTCAGCAGAGGGACATCTCAAAAGTTGAATCTTAGATTTGTTAAAATTCAAAATTGCAGATTTATGGAAAGTTTCAGAGTTGACTTTGTCTGTCTGCTAGCATAGAACTACATATACCTTTCACTCCACTAACTTTGAGAATCTTCAGGTGGTGCTTCACTGTAAACAAACATGGCTGATTTTAGTGTTTTATGCAATTATTTATTTAATTGGAAGTAAATCCATTCTATTCTTCATTCTCTTTATCAATATTATTAAAGGGTTTTACTGTAGATGTACTAAGACTAATAGTATAAATAGTATATTTTACACAAGGTTACAACTAACGTGTTAAGATCTAGGTCTTTCAAATGGATACACACTCAATAGATAGGGGAACTGTCCAAGGTTATTTCAAGAAAAAAAGGTATTTGAAACTTACCATAATTCTATTATAAACTCACTTTGCCTCACTTTTTTTTATATATACAATGAGCTTCACTGTATTGTTCACATTTCCTCCTAGAAATAAGGAACTTATTGTACTGGACATGACCTGAGCTGTGGAGTTAATGTATTTAACTGTCTCCAGGTGGAAGAGGCTTCAAGGGAGAGTAACAATCCACTGTCAGCACTAACTGGGGGAATTCTTCATGCCTGACTATTCACTGTTATCCAAAGAGAATCTAATTTATACCATTTGTCTCCCACTCTCTTGAAAGCAGTACAATAGGAAAAAGGCTCCTTTTAAGGAGATGTCGCAGATTGGCCATCAGCATGCTGGAGGAGTCCTTCAATCTGAGCATGCACAAGCACTAAGAGGCTTCCTTTCTCATCTTGTGAAGCATGGCTAATACACAGAATGCTGACTAGCAGCCTTGCCAATCTGGTACCTCCAGATGGTGGGGCGATGCAGATTTATAAATTGGATTGCTACCTTTTCTGAATGTATCATATATTCTCGACTCATTTTTCTCCTTACTGTATGCCTCATTAGGTGGAAAGTTTCAAAGATGCTGGATAAATTGTGCATAAACTGGCAGCCAGGTGTCATGAATAACTTGACTCAGCCTCCCTAAGACTCTGATTTATGCTTGGGCATTGTCTCAGGTTATCAGATTCCATCTCAACATTCTATCATTTTTGAATCACTGAGGCCTTTAATGTACATGTATGGCCCCCTAGTAAAAGTTGGAAAGCATTGATTGATTGATTTGGAAATATTAAATGCATTTTCTCATGCAATGCTATGCCATTAAGCCTTTGATATTTTCATTGGAAAGTTGGAAGTAGCTAGAAACCGAAATGGCGAAGTTGCACTTTCATTCAAGGGAAGTAGTGAGTACTGAATTTAACACAAATTTATGAACTGTATACATGGCAGACACGATATATAGGCAGATTACTATTTTGTTTTAATGTGGAATAGTTATTTCTGGTAAATTAAAGTTACATAGTCACATCGCATTCCATGGGTTCTTGAAAAATAGATGAACATGAAACTTAAGCCCTGGAAGAGCTTTGTAAGTGTGAAGTTCCATTTGAGGTGAAGAGGAACTCAGCCATGACTTTCAAGTCAAATTGCTAGATAGACTCTCATCTCCATACAGTAGTCCAAAGTTTAATTCAGTTTTCCAAAAACTTGATTTGAATAACTAACAAGGCTATTAGACCATGGTGCCATTAGGTATTCTGTTGGTACACATAAGAAGAGACACAAAGGACAATCTGGAAGAAACCAGCAGAAGCAGGCAGAGCATCTTATGGTAAGAAAAAAAGGGGAAATCAATTGCAAATGAAGTCGTGATTGTCAGTATCAATGGCAGCTTGGCAGGATGGACCACTGGACATGCCTGGGAGAGAAGCTCTAGACTGGGTTTGTTGAGGTAGGAAGATCTCTCCTTAAGTCTGCTTATATCATTCTGTAAGCTGCGGTCCTAGAACTGAATATAAAGGAGAAATTATTATGATTATGTCAGTGTCATAGTTTTGCCAACTCAACACACAGTCATCAGAGTGCAAAGCTTTGATGGAGAAATACTCTAGAGAGAATCCTTAATATTAATTGATACAGAAGGGCCTGACCCAACTGTGAGCAGAATTGTTCCTTAGTCAAGTGGTCCTAGGCTGCATAAGAAATCTAGTTAAACGTAAGCTCATGAACTAGTCAGCAAACAGCCTTCCTCTATAATTTCTGCTTTATGTTCTGCCTTCTCATGAATGGGGTCTTTTAAACTTTGTATTGGTTCTTTGTGGATTTCACATCATGCACACCAATACCACTCATCTCTCCCTCCCCTGTTACCCACCTTCCACCCTTCCAACCTCCTCCCCAATAGAGAAAAAAATCTTGTTGTGGAAGCTGTAGTGTGTCACAGTGTGTCCCATAGTATACCCCTTTGTCCACACTTCTTTGTTTGCAAATGTTTATTGCAATGAATTGTCGGTCTGCCTTCTAGGACACTATCAATTCTGAAAGTTTTCTGGGACTCCTATCAGATATACTATTTATTGCCCCGTGTCATGCAGATCCAAATGGATCTGTAGGATCAGCCCCTTCAATGCACTCCATCAGTTTATTGAGAAGGTGGATGTTGGTGTAGGCCAATTTAAAGCCCTGAATCTGGGCTTGCAAGTATAGGAGCTAGTCTGTGCACAGAGCACTCTCCTGCTCTCATGCCATAGTGAGCAGGCTCACCTGAACCTCCCACACAAGGCAAGTTCTACCCTGTTGTAAAGGCAAGATTCAGAGTCTGCCCTCTGAGTGTTGTAGCTGTTAAGAGTCATGGCCCATTCCCTGACTCTCATGACCCCAGGGCAAGCTTTCCCATCTGCCCTAGATAGTGAGGGATAAACAAGGGGAAGAGAGTGTCTTTCCCTTGTGTGTGCCACCACCCAGCAGACAAGAGGCAGGACCAGCTCTCCTGCATTCATATCCCCAGGGCTGGTTCACCTGCAATACCCACATCTAGGGTCAGCTCTACTGTGCTGCCCAGGTGAGCTTCAGGTCCTGTTCTCCTGAGTACTACAACAGGTGAGGGGCAGGGTCAGCTCTCCTGCTTACTGTGGCTGGCAAGGAGCATGGTAGTGGGAATCTATCCCTTGCCCATGTCACCTCACCACAGACAAGTGGCAGTGTCAGTTGTCTCATGCTCACACCTTCCAGGCTGGTTTGCTGTCACTCCTGCCACTAGGGTCAGCTCTACTATGCTGCCCAGGTGAGATGTAGGTAGGGCTTGCTCTTATGAGTGCTGCATCTGGTGATGGGCAAAGCCAGTTCTTCTGCATTCATAATACCAGAGCTAGGTCTCCTGCCTGCTGCAGGTGGTGAAAGGTAAGGGGTGAGTTGGGTATCTCTCCCTCATCCATGGCCTTATGGGAAATATGTGGTAGGGCCAGCTCTCTCACAACATATCCTCAGATTAACTTAGTTACAACTCATACAATGTGCAGGACACGCTCTCCCAGGTACTAAAGCTGGATCAGGGTGAGGTTAGCTCTCCTGACTCTCACAATATCCAGGTGAGAAGTAGAGTCAGTTCTTCCCAGCCCTCAGAAAGAAATATGTTCCTGGGCAGCAGTCTAGACCAGGGACATCCTCCTGGCCTTTGGTGGTAACAGACCCCTGCTGTTGCAGGGTCATGGACCCAGACATGGCCCCTGGTAGCAGCACAGGCCAGAACCCCAGCATTGTCCTAGGTGGCATCACCAACTACTAACATCAGCCTGTTCCTCACTATTTTCTAGTCTCCAGTGCTGCCTCCTTATTGTGCCCACATCCTTCTGAATTTCTTTCTTTTCCATTTCTGCACCACTTACTTACTCCCCTTACTGGTATCCAGTGTCTCTGAATATCTGGGGTCAACCCATGAGTGGTCTCAGAAGTGCTATGCCCTGATCAAGCATTATGGTACCAGGCAGAGGTCATCTTTGGCATGATCTACTCCCCCAGGCCTGTGCAGCACTAGTATTGGTGGTTGTTTCAGACTTGTTCCCTGTCTTGGCCTGATTGCATGTGTCTGGTGATTGTTTTGGGCTCGTTTCTTACCTGGCACACCAGAATGAGCCCCTGAGAGGGTCATCCGTCTCAGGGTTACTCCCGAACAGGAGCTGGTGGTCCCAGGCAGAATTCTTCTAATCTTTGGCTTGCTCCCTATCCTGGACCTGCCTGGTTCTGGACTGGTGATCACGTTAGGCTTGCTTTTGTCAGGGAATATTAGGCTACTAATCATTCAGATGTTCACAGGTCAGAGCACTGAGCATAGACATCGCCTCTCTCTTCTCTGTCATCTACTGATGCACATATGACACAGTAGCCACAGCTGCAATGCTTTTAGAGGCAGGTTAGTGATGGATTTTATCATATAAGTTTAAATAATCCCTAAATTGCTCTAGATTTGAGTGTTTATCACAGTAATGGAATCCAAACTAGAACAAGCAACACTCAGCTTTCTCTGTTTTCTGATATAGACACAATGTAACAAGCTGCCTGTGCTTCTGCTGCTATGGTGTGAAATAGTGGACTGTATCCCCTTATACTGTGAGCCAAAAGAAACCCTTCCTACCTTAAGTTGATTCTGTCAGTTATTTAATCATAGGAATTAAAAAGGTGCCTAATATGTGTGCCAAGTACTTGAGCATTTTATCTAACTTTAATTATTTGAATTTAATTTAATATTTTATCACAACGTGTCCTTCATATGTAGGGCTCTTGTGAATTAAAAATTCAAGCATTAGATCAGGGTGTACATAGGAAAGAATTAGAAAGCATAAATAGAAGAATAAATTCTACAAATAGTAATTTAAAAAGTAAAGTCTTATTTGATAGTCTATGATATGTTTCAAGCAAAAAAATAAAATAAAATAAAATAAAATAAAAGCCCAAAGGACAATAACAACCATAAAGAAAATAAATACCTTAGAAATTAGTGATGCTATTACAGAAAGCATTTAAAACATTTAACATTTATAACAGATTAATGTTTTTATTGACAATTAAATTATTTATCTGGAAGGTAAATTTGTAGTATTCTGATAATCCATATAAAAATGGTAAAGGATCCTTGCCAAGGTAATTTAATCTACCTTGCAAAACAACTTTATCCCAAACTCACTCTTTAATAAAAGCCAATCATCCCCGATGCAAATCTCTTTTCTCAGCAGTAAATCAGAACGCATACCTACATGTGCATTTGGCTCTATAGTGTCTATAGGTCTGCAGATGTAGGCAACAGAAAGTATATATAGCATACTGACACTAGGTTTTACCTCAGAAGAACATGTATAATCCCATTAAATCATATTCATCTGTGTCTAGTGATAGGGACAATATCTATAGAAAAGTGTTACTGATGGTGACCCTCCACTGTGTTCCAGTGCAAAGTGAAACAATTTGTTAACTGTAAGCTTTGCTTCTGTTGTGGAAGAAGTGGGCAACCTGGAGTAGACATTTAGATTAGAGGGTTGGAGAAAATAGACCAGTGACACTCTACGCTTCTAATGAGAGTGCTAAATGGAGAAGAAAAGGAACAAATGAGGCAGAGATGATAAAAGCTATCCAAAGAGAAGTGTTCATAAAGAAGTGCTGGCATAATTGAAATGACCTGCTCAGCAAGCAGCTGAATTAACAAAACAGTGTCCAAGTTTACACACGCTGAAACTCCACTGCCAAAGACGGAGAGGAAACATAAACCCTGTAAAGAGTAAGAGAAAGCTACTCATGAGGAAACTGAACATAGACTATGATCTATCATCTCAGTAACATTGGGTCCAGATAAGAAGGGGAAAATGTTCTCAAATTCTGAAGGAAGGGAATCAGTCTAAACCCAGCATTCTGTCCCCCAAGGTGAGACTAAAGATTTACCCCTTCAAGAGATTAGGATGTTTGTTCTTTGTACATTTTTACACATTTTTTAAATTTAACAACGCTTTCAAACTTGCTCATTAGGAGATAATTGTAGCAAAATTAAAGATGCTTTAGAACAGAGAAAGGGCGTGATCTAGAGCAGTGGTTCTTATCCTGGGGTCACAACTACTTTGTGTGTCGTATGTCAGATATCCTGCATGTCAGATATTTACACTATGATTCATAACAGTAGCAAAATTATAATTATGAAGTAGCAATGGAATAATTTTATGGTTTATGAAGAACTGAAATAAAGAGTCACAACGTTAGAAAGGTTGAGAACTACCGGTCTAGAGCAATGAGAATCCAGCATGATACAGACTAGAAAAACTCAAAGGAAAAAAAAAAAGGGCCTGAAGCATAATGTCATGTTGCCAACTTCCCAAATCTATGGGAGACCTGGGTGATTTTTGTCCTCTGCATGGTTTCAACTACACAGTTTCATTGTTTTATTAATAAGCCGTGTGTGTGTATAGCCATACTACTTGAGTATGATCATTGCTGTAAGTTTTAAAAATCAAAGTACACAACACAAAGTCTGATGGCTATTTGTCAAAATATAAAGCGCCCTGTGAACACTGCCAATGTGAGCTGTAGCATCAGCAGTAACTGGAAATCCAAAGAGAGTGCAAGAGACAAAAAAGGCCTTGCCCCCCTCTCTTTTCTAGAAGGAAAGTGTAATAAAATAAGTGAGAACGCCAAAATAGAAACATATGAACAAAAGCTGTAATATATCTAATAGTTGTGAGAGTTGGAGTGAAAGAGAGAGCAAAGTAAGACAGACACGCATATATTGCATAATTTTAAAAGATATTTTAAAATATTCTCTAGGAAATAGGGCTTAAATTTTATTTTAAAATTCTACCCTTGAGGCTGAAGTAGCTCAGTGGTTAAGATTTCTTGATGATCTTGGATCCACCCATGCCTGGAGGTTCACAATCACTTGTAACTCTAGATTTATGGGGATTAGTGCCCTCTTATGACCTCTGTAGCCACCTACACAAACATGTGGTAGACACACAGACATAAGTATGTACAGTCACATAAATAAAACAATACAGTTTTAGAAAAGAATCTATCCCTTAACTAATCTTCATAGTTAAGATTTTATTGCAGCAACATCATTTTAATCTATAAAATCAAAATGAAATGGTACAAATATTATCTCAAAATAGTGCTAGTAGTCAAGAATTATTTCATATATAATTTACACATTTTGTCATTTTTTTCTAAAAACACATGTAGTCTACTTATAATTTAATGTGGCCCGGAGACATTCATTAATGATACTTATTTTTAGCCTTATCAGGCTTTCTAATGAGGGAGGCTGTAAGATTAAGTGCCACAAGTAGAATTAGCTGGTTCCCATGATTCTTCACTGTCTATTCTTTGAGTCTGCAGCTGTAATCTACTCTTTCTTAGCTTGATTCCAAGAAAATGAAAACAACTATAATGTGTAGATATAGATAGATACAGATGTAGAAGAAGAGATAGATAGATAGATAGATAGATAGATAGATAGATAGATAGATGGACTGATGGATGGACAGACGGACGAACAACTACAATGTGTAGATATAGATAGATACCGATGTAGAAAAAGAGATACATAGATTAGATAGATAGATAGATAGATAGATAGATAGATAGATAGATAGATAGATAGATAGATGGACTGATGGATGGACGGACGGACGAACAACTACAATGTGTAGATATAAATAGATACAGATGTAGAAGAAGAGATACATAGATTAGATAGATAGATAGATAGATAGATAGATAGATAGATAGATAGATAGATAGATAGATAGATAAACTGATGGATGGACGGACGGACAGATGGACAGATGGCTGGATAGCTGGAAAGCTGGATAGCTGGATAGCTGGATAGCTGGATAGCTGGATGGTAGCTGGATGATAGCTGGATGATAGCTGAATGATAGCTGGATGATAGCTGGATGATAGCTGGATGATAGCTGGATATCTGGATAGCTGGATGGATAGATAGATAAAGCAGGATGTGCAATAACAGGATAATGTCCTGAAAGGGGGATTTTGAATGGCAGGGAAACTGGGAGTTCAGAGCTACATAGTTTCCGGGTGGTAGGTAATATCTGGTAATTCTGACGAGGTTGCATGGCTGAATGTGAGAGAATATATCAGACTCAAGAATGACGCTCAGCTTTCTTCTCTAAACTACCACTGAGAACTTATTGATTAAAAAAGCACATGCACATGTATGCCCATGAAGAGGTAGTGAAATTCACACTTTTAAAACTGTAAGCAGCCCACTTGTTGTGGTGGTTATGACCTTCTGTGATTTCATTTTGGATTTCATCTGTAATAAAGCCACCATCACCTATCTTGGCTTTTCCTTCATGGCTTTGTTTACAGGGACTTGTAGTCTGCAGCTGTTGGTGTTTGTGCTCTTCAGTTTCCCATTGTTTATTTCCTCAGATTGATCTATAGAAATTTGTTTAAGATTGTATGGAATAGTTTTGCTAAAATCTTACGTGTAGTTAAAAAGAAATTTTGTTTGAAGACAGGGTCTCACTGAGTCATCCTAGACACCCTGGGAAGTATTATGTATACCAGGCTAACCCCAAGCTCCTGCCTTTGCTTCAGCCTCTGCCCACTCCCATCCCAGTCTCTAACCCCTAAACCCACCCCTGCCCCACCTCTGCTTCAGCCTCTACCTCTGCCTGAATACCAATAAAGTTCTATATTGTCACACCGCATTTTAATAGAGATTTTTAAAAAAAATTTTACATATAGGTATTGATTAAAACATTGGATTTTTTTTAGACAATCTATATCTTATTTTCATGTCCTGTATAATGTGTTATCGATAACTACAATCTACTACTGCTAATTTCTCTTCATTTCTGAGCTACTTATTTAAATTATCTACAATTTTATGGTCATGGATTGTTCTAAGTTATACATTTTACATTTACTATTTCACAGAATCTATTTTTATCTACTTTGACATTTTAGGACTGAAATCAGCTTGATTTGATGTTAATCATATTCTGGATCATGTATTAACCCAAAAGCAGACAATTTTCAAAATTAATTTTGGAAAATGAAAATTATTTCTTTAGATCTAAATTCTTAGAGAGAGCTTATGTTTTCTTTTTTTTTCAATTTAACATATTGAGGTTCATTTTTAAAAATTGACCCAGTCTAGTTATGTAAGTGTGTACAAAATTCCAGTTCATTTTTATCAATATACCATTTTGTTTGAATCAGCCTTGCCATTTAACATAGACATCTTAATGCCTTTTAACATTTAACATCTGAAAGTATCTTTGTACTGGCTTGTTTTTTTTGCCATGTGGATTCTCCCCTAAATGCTTCATGATACACTGACATTTCAATTAGCATCTCTTTCTGCTAATCTAAAAGGTTGATTCCTTCTAGAATTTCTAGACACTAATCTTCTTATGGGAAAGCTTTTAGCCATGTACTTTTTAATTGAGTGGATGCAGTCCACCCTAAGAGAGCTGGGAAAATTAACATCATTTTAGCAATGCCTGCCTTCCTTTCTATTCTAGTTTTAAAGTCTTCAGAGCCTCACTTTCAGATCTTTTTATTTTTTTTCTGAAAGTTGCTTTTCTTAGCTCATACAATATATTAAAACTTGATTCATTCATTCATTCATTCATTCATTCATAAGCCAGGGTTATTTCATGTTAGTCACCAAGTGTATATTTCTGATTCTGGCTTCTACATGTTGTGATTACAGATGTATAGGCCTAGCTAAAATGAGTGTGCTTTGCTTGTTTATATTTTTACATTCAATATACATGTAGGTTAGTAAGAACAGTAACTAAACACTTTGTTGTCCTGTTCCCATAATGAAGGTTATTTATTTATTTATTTATTTTGGTTATTGTTAGAACTGACACTAAGTAATATAAAATTCATACATTATATATAATAATATTTTTCAGAGTTCACTTGTTACTGGTTTATGTTTTAAGGCAGGAGTCCCCACCCTGGCTTACCAGGGTATTCTCGGTCATATATGGACATCCACATTGTGAATGCATAGGTGAATGACATCACCATTGACCTGGTCAACATTGTTTTGAGATGTTTGGGAAAAAATATCCAAAGATTCTGTGCATGGAACATAACCATTTAGTCTGATGTTGGCTGTTGGTTTACTATACATTGTTTTTATTATACTTAGGTGTGTACCATGAATTTCTGGTCTCCACAAGACCCTTAACATTAAGGGGTGTTGTATTTTATCGAAGGCTTTTTTCAGTATCCAATAAGATGATCATGTGACCTTTTTCCTTAGTTTGTTTATATAGTGTATTAGTTGATGAATTTTCCTATATTGAACCATCCCTTCATCCCTGGGATAAAGCCTACTTGATCATAGTGATTGATGGTTTTGATGCATTCTTGAATTCAGTTTGTGAGAACTTTATTCAGTATTTTTGCATCAATATTCATCAGCAAAATGGGTTTGAAGTACTCTTTCTTTGTTGGGTCTTTGTGTGGTTTTTGTATCAGAGTAACTGTGGCTTTATAGAATGAATTAGGCAGTATTCCTTCTGTTTCTATTTTGTGGAATAGTTTGAGAAGTATGGGTATTATCTCTTCTTTGAAGGTCTGGAAGAATTTCACACTAAAACCATCTGGCCCTGGGCCTTTTTTTGGTTTGAAGGTTTTAATGACTATTTCTGTTTCTTTAGGGGATATAGGACTATTTAGATAGTTTACCTGATTGTGATATTCCCTTGGTATGTGGTATCTGTAGCATCCATTTCATCTATATGTTTCAACTTTGGAGAGTATAGATTTTTGTAGTAGGTTCTGATAAATTTTTTTGCATTTCCTCCATTTCTGTTGCTATGTCTCTGTTTTTATTTCTGATTTTGTTAATTTGGATACTGTCTCTGTGTCCTTTAGTTAGTTTGGCTAAAGATTTATCTATCTTGACTTTCTCAAAGAACCGGGTCTTGGTTTTGTTGATTATTTTGTATCATTCTCTTTTTTTTTTCTAATTGTTGAATTCAGGCTAAATTTTGATTATTTCTTGCCATCTACTCCTCTTGGGTTTACTTCTTTAAGTTCTAGAGCTTTCAGGTGTGCTATTGAATTGCTTGTATTGGATCTCTCCAATTTCTACATGAAGGCACTTAATGCTATGAATTTTCCTCTTAATGCTACTTTCATTGTGTTCCATAAGTTTGGGTATGATATATCTTCATTTTCACTGAATTCTAAAAAGTCTTTGATTTCTTTCTTTATTTTTTCCCCTAACAAAGTTATCCTTGAGCAGAGAGTTGTTCAGTTTCCATGAGTATGTGGACTTTCTGTTGTTTTTGTTGATATTAAAGTCCAGCCTTTGTCCATGATGATCTGAAAGAATGCATGGAAATATCTCAATGTTTTTCTATCTACTGAGACTTGTTTTGTATCTGATTATGTGGTTAATTTTGAAGAAGGTTTTATGAGGCACTGAAAAGAAGGTTTATTCTCTTGTTTTGGGGTGTAATGTCCTGTGTATATATCTGTTAAATCCATTTTGTTCATACCTTCTCTTACTTTCACTCTGTCTCTATCTTCTGTTTCAATGACCTCTCCACTGGTGAGAGTGGGGTATTGAATTCTCTCACTATTATTGTGTGATTTGACTAATTTGTGTTTTGAGCTTTAGTAAAGTTTCTTTTACAAATGTGGGTGCCCTTGCATTTGGGGCATAGACATTCCGAATTGAGACTTCCTTTTGGTGGATTTTTTTCTCCGGTAAATATGAGTGTCTTTCCCTGTCTTGTTTTATAACTTTTGGTTATAGGTCTACTTGATTGGATATTAGAGTGCCTACTGCAGCTTGTTTCTTGGGACCATTTGCTTCAAAAGCTTTTTTCCTACCTTTTACTCTGAGGCATTTTTTTTGTCTTTGTCACTGGGATGTGTTTCTTGTATGCAGAAAAATGCTGGATCCTATTTATGTATCCAGTCTGTTAGCCTGTGTCTGTTTATTGGGGAATTAAAACTATTGATGTTGAGAAATATTAAAGACAGATAATTGTTAGTTTCTGTTATTTTTGTTACTGCAGACCTCCTGGGAGGTAGACTGGCTGTAATGTGTGGGAGAGTATCCACCCAATGATCTGGCCCAGGTGGAGAAGCAGACCAGAAGGAAGGTGAAGCTTGCCAGGGCGAGTAGGTCTCATGTCAGCTGGACTCTGTGTGTATCCCAGCTAGCATGGATATTTGGGCAAGATTCTCTCTTGTGTCCTTGGTTTCTTAGACCACCAGGGAAGCACTCAGGCTGCAGGATGTGAGAAAGTATCAGGCCCACTGATCTGGCCTGGGTGGGGAAGCAGACTGGAAGGAAGGTAGATCGTGGTGGGGGTTGGGGGGAGGCAGGGATAGGTCTCACATTGGCTGGTCTCTGTGTGTCCCAGATGGCCTAGGTATTTGGGCAAGATTCTCACCTGTGTCCTTGGTTACTGCTGACCTTCTGGTAGGCACATAGGCCATAGGCCATAGAGTATGAGCGGCTATTGGGTCACTGATCTGGCCCGGGTTGGGAAGCAGACCAGAAGGCTGAATTTGGATTTTGATAGGGTAGTGGTGTTTGAATGTGAATATCCCCTAAGAACTCAGGCTGGAAGATATTGTCTCCAGATGTTTTAGGCTGTACAACCTTTATGAAGGAGAATCTTGTGGGATGAAGGGAATCCCAAGAGGCTCACTGTGAGGTCTTCTAGTCTGACCCTGCTTCCTGTTAATTCCATGCATTGTAGAGTCAGTATGTCCAGCTGTTTCATGCTCTGTCCATCTTGTCTTCCCTACTATGGTGGACAATATCACTTCTTAAACCACAAAATAGAGTTAACTTTTCCTTCCTTTAGTTGCATCTGGCTATGTGTTTGGTTACAACAATAAGAAGTATAACAAATGCAGGCAATAAAATAAAGGTTTCAGAGGAAAAACATTTCTAGGATTTGTCAAAGAAATCCAAGATTGAGCTACTAAAAATCTATTTTATTGGAAAAACAGAAAGCAAAACCTTGGCTACATAGTCCAATAGCACAAAAACTTTATACCTGATTTCCCAAAGTTCTTAACATTATTACCCAAAGCCTGAATGAAATGTGAAAATGTCCTGATACTGGTTTAAAAAAAACCAAACAAACAAAAATCATTGAGTGGGCGGAGAACTGGGATTTTGGACTTCAGAAGAAAAGTCAATGGAGCTTTGCTTATAAAAAAAGGGAAATAGAAAATAGGTCATATATAGTACACTAAAGTGGTTGTGGTGGTTACATTGTTATTACAGCTAGAAAGCAGTTTGGCTCACAGACAATATTGTATTAATAAGCCAGAACCAAGAATTTTTAGAATACTTCATTACAATTTTTTGAATTTTTTTTAACTATTGTGAACAAGATTGACTAAATCATTCCAGCTGCATTAAGATACTTATGATTTAATCATCATAAGGGTGACTCAAATGATGGAAAAATTGTATCAATGTGGGATCAGTTTGGGGGCTTAGACACGTTCTGTAAGCAGGGCCTGTTCTTTCTTCTCAAGAGAACCTTTGGCATTCACTTTATTGAACCAATGAGGATGTGTCATACTTTGACAGGTTAAGAGAGGGAAGAAAAGTCAGATGTAGTCTTCTGAGCTTGCCATGCTAGCACTGTGGAGCCAGAGGTAGGAGGATCTGGGGCCTTGCTGTGCTGCCAAGCCTATGGCCCTACTTGGTGAACTCTTACAGAGTAACACAAAACAAGGTGGATGACACCTGAGGAACAACATCTGAGGTTGGTTTCTGGCTTCCACATTTATGCTCCACCAAAAGAGAAACAGAAAAGGAGGGAGAGTAAGAAGTTAGGAGAGAGAGAAGGACATAGAGGCAGAATAAGAAGGAGAGGCTGGGGTGAAAAAGAAAAGCAGCAATTATCCCTACAGATCTAGAGAAACACATTGACTCGATTGCACAGAGATTCCCGATAAAACTTACCACTAATAAAAAGTAGAAATTGCCATTTGAACATGTTTGCATTGAGTCAGATGGAGATGTGTGTTTCAGGCTGAGAACAGGGTCACTGTCGTACACAACTCAGGACAGACCAGTGATAAGGAAGAGCCCAGAGGATCTTTACAGAGAAATTAACCAAGAAAAAGCCCAGGCCTTGCTAGAATAGAAATTAAGCCTCACTGTGCTCACATTGTTTCTGACTCAAAACATAGTTACTAAGTTGATTAACAACTTGTACATATTAAAAGGGAAAGAGGAGTCATGCAAGTTTACAAGTGAGCATGGCCAGTAGTGTTTTTAAATATCCCAGAGATGCAATTAAAAGGACTTGTGCCCGAGAGGGGAACTGGACACATTGGCAGGTTACAAATGCATAAATAATTAGCACTAAGATATTTTAAATTTATACAAAGTTGATTTTAAGACGCTCTGAAAGCAACTTATGGACATTTTACTAAGGCTCAAACACATAGCTCCTTGCTGAGTCACAGCATGTATAACGCACTGCGTTTGACTTCCAGATCACACTAAAGGAAAATGTTAATAAATACATGATATGCCTCATTTAGGGGCAGACAAAATTAATATTTAAATTCATAATTAACACTAAATCAATGAATTTGATTTTTATCTTCAAAAACTGATTATAACTTAAATTAAATACCAAAATCTAGAGATAAGACTATCCAGAAGTATGAATGTACCCTGCCAAGTATGAAGAGAGAAAGTTTCGGTTGAGTTCTTGTGGTAATAGTTGAGGAACACACTCCTTAAAATGGAAAAGAAAGTACAGAAATAGCTTCCAGTAAATATGGAAGAAGAGCCTAAAATGAGATTTGCAATTCAAATCAACGAAAGAAAATGGATTAATTAACAAACAGCAGCAGACAAACATAGACCAATTAAGGCCAATTTACCTCACTTCTTGCTCTAAAGTAAAATCTAATAAACAGTGATTTATAAAAATGTGAAAATATTAGGAGAAAAACTATGAGGACCAGAGGCATGTAAGACCGAGAAGATGACATCTACAGTGTGTCTTAAATGGGCATAAACAAGGCTGAGGACACAGCTTAATGACAGAGAGCTTGCTCAACACACAGTGCCCTGGGATCCATCCACAGCCTTATATAGAGCTGGACATGAGGGCACACACCTGTAATTCCAGTACCTGGAAATGGAGGTGGGAAAGGCTGAAGTTTAAGTTCATCCTTGGCTACATAGGGAGTTCAAAGCTAGCCTGAGCTATGTGAGATTATGAGAAAACAAATGTGCACACAAAAGCACATAAAATGTAGAATAACATGAGAGGAAGGGGGAAACAAACAGGAAATACCTGTTTTGAACATATAAGCTTCCTAGGAAATTATTTCCTGTTTTGTATTTTGGCTAAACACTCATAAATATTAAGAAGAAAAGACATATAAACACATCTAGAAAAAATGATTAAGGATATTAAAAGAAATCATGAAGATCAAAAAGAGAAATGATTGTTTAAAAAATAATTTTAATGCATTCACAATTAATTATATAAGTACATTAAAATAGCAAGTAGATAGAATTTCTAACCAAACAGTTAGGTAGATTGTAAATTATACAAGCACTACTACATATATGGAAAAATTATCTGTGCTATCCAAGTTGTTGACAGTACAGATTTTGCTTAGAAATCTGTCATTGTATATATATATTTTAAATGCATGTTCTTCCTGACCACAACTTTGCCTCAGGTCATCTTTCTTCTGCCTTAAAGCTAGCATCTGATTCAGGAGAAGCAGCTATTATTAAATTAAATATTGAAGTCTCTTTATCATTCATGACAACTATATCCAAACACCCACTTCTTGTTGTATAATAGGAGTGAGAGATGAAGGTAGTTTGGCATATTTTTCCACCCAAAGAGCTAAGCAGATTCTGAGTGGCAAAAGCACTTCTCCATTAATTATCGGAGAGGCACAGCTTGACACAGACACCATGTTGCTCTCAGCCTCCACTTGCCCTCAGTTCCCCAGGTAAACCACCTGTGTTAATTACTTTTCTCAGTCCTGTGATAAAACACAGATAGCACATAATAAAATGAGGGTTTATATTGGCTCGCAGCTCAGGGGCTACTGTACATCATGGTGGGGAAGACATGGAAGCAGGGCTGAGGGCAACTGGTCACTTTGTATGTGCAGTCAGGAAACAGATGAGTGTTGGTGCCCAGCTTGCATTTGGCTTTTGGCTTCTAAGTTAGTACAGAGTTCCAGTCCACAAAATGGTGTCTCCTGCCATTGGAGTGTGTCTTCTCACTGCCCTTAACCTAATCTAGAAACTTCCAGACATGCCCAGAGACTTGTCTCTTAGGTTAGTCTAGATCCTGTCAAATTGATAAGTGCTAATTAGCAAAAAACACCTTATCTGCATACTTAAAATAAATATGTAGACTGCAAAAAGGTGGATTCAATGGAGGAAAAAGGCTGGGGAGTTAGGCAGTGTATTTTCAGAAAGGGAGACAAAGACTGTTAACTTCCTACAGTAGCTGATGTCTGGAGACAGCTCAGCAGTCCCTTATCTTAATCTCCAGGTCAACACAATTAGTTTCACCCTGGGGAAAATTGCTTTCTTTAAATTTATATAACTTAACATCAAAACCTAGAAGTCAGCAGAAGATAAATTTAGATTTATGGAAGTGTTCTTGTAATCATCCAAAAGAATAAAGACAGATAAGCTTAGTGCCTAGTTATCCTGAATCCACACAGAAGAAAAGCTGTCCCAACTCTGAGATTTGCTCAATATGACGGACTTTTTATGGGAAGCAGATTAGATAATTCCTATTTGTGGATGTCTGGATGTATTTAGGACACTTGCATCTAGGAGATCTGAAAACCCAGCAGGCACTGGCCTGAAGAAACAAGAATTTTTAAGACTCCTGCAATGTTAGGGAATTCGAGGGTGGGGAGGGGGGTAGGTGGGGACATATCCTCATAGAAGCAGGAGGAGGGGGATGAGATAGGGGGTTTCTGGGCGTGGGGGAATGGGGTAAGAGGATAACATCTGAAATGTAAATATAATATCCAATAAAAAGGGGGGGGGGAAGACTCCTGCAAGAAGAATGGAGCATAGGTCCTAGGACAAGCTATTAGACAGCCTGCATGCTATCAGAGCCAGTGGCCATCTTCTCAGTCTAAATAAAGACAGCTGGCTGGCAGGGGTCATGTCTATGAAAGGAGGGGGAGAACTAGACTTGTATTTCTGTCTAACAATGGGGTGATATTTCTCAGAATCACTACTAACACCTTCTAGTTATGCACCATTGCCCAGAGTTCTGTAACTATTTCTAGCCATTAATGCACAGTGTAGGGATAAAGTATGATGTTTGAGAAACCCCTTCTAAGAAACTGTCCTTGGGTCACAGTATTCTGCACAAGAGATAGAGGTGGTGAATGTCCATGATCCCAGCACACAGGAGGCTGAGATAAGAGACTCACTTTCAAGTACAAGGCAAACCTGAGCTGTATATGAAGATCTACAGTGAGACTTAAGCTGGAAAAAAATGAATACAACTAAATAAGATGTGGAGAGGCATAAAAGCCAACTCAAAACTGTGTTTATTTTAACTTTATATCTTCTATTCATGTATGTGAGCTCTTGTCTAAAATGATAAAAATTGGTGCGTTTTTCTTTACTCCTTACATTAACTCTTATGAACACTTTATAGCTTTTCTGTAATAAGCCAAGTATTTATTCAGTTGTGATGCTTTTTATTTTTTTTTTTAATCAAGGGTACCAACATGTCTACCAAACTCCTAAACATCAGTGTGATTAAGTACACAATGTGTCTCAGAGTTGACTCCTACCACATGGTTAGTAAACCTCCCAATTATGTAAATCATGAGATTTTACTAATCAATATTTTCATTCATTCTTTTTGAAGAAGGCATTTGATTCAGGGGTGTTCCACAGTGTGCATTAATCTCAGAAACTCAGGACTGATGAAGCCCAGTAATTTCATAGGGGCAAAAAAGCTCCATAGATTTATTTGACTGGTTCTGGTTGAAATATATTGGTTTTCTGAGGAAATGTCTGTTGGTTCCCAATTATGAAGATTGTTCAGACTCTGTATGTATTTTTCAAGGGATTTAAATGAATTTGAATCAGCTCATTAGGTTGTAGTCTGGAGCTGAACATAATGACTCATAAATTAATATGGTCTACCCTGAACTATTCCTGTCTAAATCACTTTAATCATGGGAAGATTCACGCTTCTCCAAGGGACAGCCGCATTCAAATGAATTTCTCAACAGTTCATTAGGTAATGATGCCATTACATTCCCTGGGTCAGCAAATGTGTTGCTACTTGGCTTTGAGAAGAGACTGACTCTGAGCAGATAACAGGAGTTTTCAATGTGATTGGAGTTTGTACATGCACAAAAAGAAAACATTATCCTGGTAAAGTGTTCCTATTAGTGACAATGGGCAATGTTCCACTTCCAGCCTGTCCCTTCTCTTTTCTGAGCTCTGCAGTCTTTTAGGAGGTATGTTTCTGTTTTCTAGACGCTGTTGAGATGTCAAGGGCTTTACAGCATCTTTCTGACTTGACCATTAAAAAGAGATCCTAACTGGACTCTAGCTGATACACAATGGAAAAGTCACCGTTAGAAAGAACACGGAGTTGTGACAGATGCTAAAGCAAGGTGAGACTTAATGCAAGGCTGTTTCAGAGATTAGAAACCACAGACATGATTGCAGCCTTCAGGCATAGCAGGTGAACGGTTCCACATGCACCTGTCACTGTTCTTGAACTTGTTAGCAATGAGCAGTAACTGAATGGCAGACTGAGGGCTGAGGGAGCTGAGGATTTTATTGATGAGTGACCTTTGGAAGCAACCTGTCCCATTTTTCCTATCAGTTTTGTTACTGAACATTGAGGTCAATTCCAAGTATTGTCTGTTGTGAATAGTTCTAAAGTGAGCATGGAATACAGATTTTTTTCTTCTGTATTTTTATTTCACTGTAACAGGTACCTACCTGTGTGTGAGATGATTTGGTTGTCTAGTAGGTGTAGTTTTGAAGGGAACATTATAGAATTTTCCACCACAGTTGTATCATTTACCTTTTCATCACCACTGAGGGGGTTGGCCATTCTTCAGGCTAACACTTGAGTATTTCCATATTTTCTGTAACAGCTGTCCTGACTCAGAAAAGACTTGCCATTTTGGTATAAGTTCTTTTCTCCAATCCTTAGTGATAATGAATATCTTCATGTCTGTGAGCAGACCTTTTTCCTTTTCCTTTAAATTTTATTTATTTATTTAATTTTTATGTGTATAGGTGTTTTGCCTGCATGTATGTTTGTATATGAAACACATGTCCAAGGAGTCAGAAGAGAGTATTAGAAGCCCTGGGACTGGAGTTATAGACAGTTATGAACTGCATGTGGTTACTGGAATAGAACTCTGGTCCCCTAGAAGAGCCGCCAGTGCTCTTAACCACTGAGCCATCTTACTCAGGGTGGACCTTTCTTATGTTCTATTACAAAATATATCTGTTCAAGTCCTTCATGGTTTAAATATTTGATGCTATTGAGTTGCACAAATTGCTCATTAATTTTGGTTCTAAAGCTTCCATTGTCAATACAATTTGTAAAAAAGCTCATCTTACTTGGTAATCCATTGCTTTTCTCTTGTATATTATGTCCTCTGCTGGAAAAGAAACATTATATTGTGACGGACTACTGCATGTTGATTTAGGGCTTTTGTCTGTGCTGTTGGTCTTATGCCCACAAAGCATTGTTAAGAACAATGTCAAAGAGATTCCTGTGTTTTCACACGGGGTTTGTGGTTTTAACACATCATTTAGGAGTTTGCTCCCTTGGTTCTCTTTGAATAAATATATTCTGCATCTTGTACTCTTCCATTATAAATAGTACAGCCTTTTAAAATTCATTTTCAGTTAGTTTCCTGTTGATATATCAAATCAATATGGGGTTTTTCACTCAAATTTTGTTTGTAACTTTACTGAATTTTTTTTAGAAATTCTAACAGTATTTTGCTGCAGTCTTTAGCATTTTTCATGTATATAATAATGTCCCTGTAAGTAGATATAATTTTACTTCATTATTATCTATTTTAAGTATGATTTGCTTTGAGTTCATTGCTATGGCTGGGACTTCTGATACTGTGTTAGGCATCAATATAAAGTGGGCATCCATGTCCTTCCTAGTATTAGATTAAAAGTTATCAGTTACCTACCACAAAGTCTGATGGCATTCTTTTGCTGAGGGATATTGCTCCTTCATTTGTTGAAAGACTAACTTGTTGGGGATTGAATTAATCCAGCCCCCAAAATCAGGAATCTGTGTGTCCACACGCTGAAGATTCTTGTCTTTAATTGGTTTTTGATGGACCAATAACAACACAAAGGCCAATGTCTGGGCATGTAGACTGAGCTGTGACCTTTGGATTTGTGCAGGCTAGTAGCTGGAAGAGAGGAAGGCAGAGATCGGCATGACAGAGAAGAAGAAAAACCAGACCTAAAGGTCTGCTGACATGTAAGAATTAGGGAAAGTGACCACACAGGCTAATTTACAAATTGTGTTTGGGGTAGCAGAGATGAAATATGGATCTAAAAAGATGTTAACTCAGAAGTACTGGATGGGAGTGTTTGCTAGCAGTGGGAAGAATTAGAACTCCAAGGAGCACAATGCAGTTTTAACAAATTACTACTACACTAACTCATCAAAAGATACAAAATTTTGTTAAGTACTTTTCTGGACCAATTAAGATAGCTTTATGATATTTATCTTTTATCATACTGTGTGACATGCTACACTGACTGTATAGCATGGTTATAGATATTGAGCTATCCTTGAATTCCTTAATTTGTCACAGCCAGTGTTCATTCTAATTCTTTATTATACTTAGATTTGTTGAAAATATCTTCGTCTCTGTATATCATGGTCATTGACCTATAGTTTTCTTATAACTAGCTTATTTTCTTTTCTTATTGTCTAGCTTTGAAACTAAGGTGTTTTATTTTTTTTTCCTCAAGTTTAGATGATCATTAAGAACATTTGTATATTTTTCTCTAGCATTGAAATTCAACAACAATTGAATTTAATTCTGAAAGCAACAGGTCCTGGAATATTGATTTCTGAGTGGTGGGTAGTACTATGGGTTCTGTTTTCTTACATGCTATACATCAGTCAGAGATTTAGAATTCCAAGCAAATATTGAACATATTATTCATTGAATGAGTCTCAAGTATTCATTGATTTATCTCTAGGATGTCCAGATTGCTGGTATGTCCCTGTCCCCTTAGGGTCTTTCATATTTCTGTTGAATCATTTGTTCTTTCTTCTCCTCCACTTCTTCAACTGGCTTTCAAATTCCCTTTGTAATTCTAATGTCAATTTTGTTTATATATTGAGAAACCAAACCAAAACCACTCTTTTTGTTTTTTTCAATTAATGCACACAAATATATTAGTTTCTAACTCATGTGTTTCTGCTCTGACCTTTATTATTTTCTTCCTTCTAGTAACCTGGATTTTTATTTATTCATTATTAAATTCCTTAAGATATATCTTAGTTTTGCTTCTGTCACTATGAGATAAATACACAGAAAATAAGTAAAATAGGGAAAGGTGTAGGAAGCCGCAGTTAGCGGTGATACATTCCGCCATTGCAAGATGGCGCTGACATCCCGTGTCTCCACAAGTAAACAACTGGCTGCGCAGCTGCAAAAGGCAAAAAGCATGCCAAAGTCACTGCCCATCCCGGGGCATATTATGGGTAATGAGTGAACAGCCAATCAGAAGTGAACACGTCACTCTAGGGTCTATATAAGCAGTGCCTTTTCTGGTCTTTCTGTCTTTCCGCTTCTGCTTATACAAGAAGTAAAGCCTTGCTGTAGTAACCACCCAAATACTGCCTCACGTGTCTTTTTTGCGGGCGAAGGGGACATGGAGGGGCTCGGAACAGAAAGGGTTCATTGTAGCTCACAACTCTGCCTACCATCCACCATAGTAGGAAAGCCAAGGAAAGAGAAAGTTAAGACAGCTGGTCACATCTCCACTGTGGGGTAGAGAGTAACCAAGAGCATACATCCTACTGCTCAGAAAATAATTAATTTATTCAGAAATATATTTCTGGTGATGTATAATTGTGTTTGAAAAATGACATTTCTTATGGCTTCATTCTTATAGAGTTGATTAAGACTTTGAGGGCCTAACAAACGATTGCCCATGAAAGTATTTTACTGGACGATTGATGATATATATACTCTGCTGCTGTTGAGTGAGGTGATTTGTGTGTGTTTGCTAGGGAATTCGGTTTAAAATAGAGTTCCAGCTTGTCAGAGTGTTGTGCACCTATAATCACAATGTTTCAGAGTTTGGGCAGTAAAACCACAAATCCTTGTTCTGCACAGTATGAGCCTGTCTCAATAAATAAGGTGGTACAGTTCTGTCCTCACATACACAAAGCCCTGGACTCCATCTCTAGCATTGAAAATAAACAAAAGTATAAATAAATACAACACAGTTTAAAACCGATATTTACTGATTTTTATAACTGACATACTGATTGATGAAAGCAGACCTGTATGTGAGTGTGAGCACGCCAGTGTGTGTGTGTGTGTGTGTTTGTGTGTGTGTGTGTGTGTGTGTACGTGCGTGTGCACACACACACGTGCTCATGTGCATAGGCTAGAGATGAGCATATACACATTTCTGTTTGTACATTCTTTCAGGAGCTTTCTACCATGCTTTTTTGAGACAGGCCTAGAGACCACCTATTACATTAGGCTGGCTAGTCCACAAGCTCTAGAGATCTGATGTTCTCTTCCTTCCAGGTATTGGCACTGTGAACACAGGCTATTGCACCCAGATTTTTTTAATGTGATTTCTGGGATCAAGAACATCCTCGTGTTTGTAAGGCAAGCAGTTAGTCATCTGTCTTATCACTCTAACCGTGGTTTTCTGGTTTGAACCACTCTACTGTAAGCCATTTAGCATATTAAAATATTTTGAATTTGACTCTATACTCACCTTCCGTAATGAGCTTCATGTGTCTCTATTTGAAAAATGCCGTTTTGTGTTCTCTGCAAAGAGTTCCTATGTCTAAACTTCCTGAGTACCTATTTGCCTAGGAGGACATTGAAACACTGAAGCAACAAAAAGCTATTTGTCATAAGGAATGGGTCAGCTTAAGTGCCTAGGCTATGCTCTGTCCGAAATCTTCCATGACCTAGAAAATGAGGGGACAAAAAGGCCACATGAACTTTTAAAAAATTGTAACATAATCTTGATTAAGGTCATTGAGTCCCTGCTCTCTCTGCCTGACATAAGGTAAAATAAACCATGTTATTGAACTTGTCATGAACAGGAGGGGGACTCTGCATGTTTTAATAGCATCAAAATTCCAAACCTGGAAATTATCATGACCATTCATCCAACCTATAATTAATCTAAGAAACAAAATACAGAAGACCACAGATGCTTGAGGATATAAATAAGATTTTAAAATCATTAAGATAAAAAGATTCATAAATGTTTTTTCATAAGACAAGAGGAAGAAAGGTTCAACCATAAATTAGCACTTATAAACAAATTAAGTGGATAGTTTTGAGCTGAATAATATCATTTTCTTTGTGTGTTATTCTGGGAATAAAATCCAGGCACACACAAGCCTTTGAGCTATATCCTTAGGTAGCATAGCTTAAATTATGAATTTTGGAATGACATGGTATATATCTACAATCCCAGCACTCAGGCAGCTGAGGCAGGAGGATTTTCTGTGAGCTCAAGGCCTGTCATGTTTATGAGAGGTGTTGACAAGCAAGAGTTCCATAGTATGAGTATGTCTCATAAAAACAAACACTTCAATGTGTAGATTTAGGGTTGAAAATAGGGCACAGTCATAAATATTAAGTAGGAATCTCAGACACTGTAGGAATAGTGAATTTTAAAATAGAGTAATTGACAATGCACACCTTATGTTGAAGAGAAAGGGCTACTGAGGGGCCTGTAAGAGACATGCAGAATTCTGGGTCAGAGGCAGAGGGCTGTAAACTCAGGTACCTGAAAAGCTGAAGCAAGAGGAAGGGCCTCCTAGGAAACTTGATGAAACTCTGCCTCAAATAAAAAAGCAAAGAAAGTGCTGAGGGCAGAGCACATGATAGCATATGAGAAGTCCTGCGTGTAACGTCACCAGAAAATACAAACAAAATCAAAATGTCCAGTGCACCCCAGATGCCTTATTTTTGGACCAGTGCATCGTCAGAGGGAGGATGAAAGATGCAGAATATGGCAAAAGATATAGTTATGAGGTGATGGTTAGAATAACTTGGGAAGAGATTAATGAATGGATTCAAACTCAAAAGATAGCACCAAGATAAAGTAACATGTGTTCAAGTCATCCTTCAATGACCAAGGATGGACAGAAAGTTTTAGTCACTGCCCATTAACAAACATGAACTACATATTTATGGAGACATACCACTTCCAAGGAGCAGAAAATAGAAAGTGACTATACAGGAGGGGATCTGGGAAGTGTTGAAATTAAAAAATAATAAGTCTTAAAACATACGTGTGTGAAAATTAAATATATGCACCCATCTCATGAGAGAGAAAGTAGTTCAAGTATTTTATAAATGTATGAGATTTTTATAAGTATCAACCAACACCAAAGATGTGAAAAAGAAAAAAAATATTGCTTTGCAATTATCAAGTACATAAAATAAGTCAGCATTAAAATCATCCTAGCATGAAAGGAACTGATTCTACTAAGAAAATTTTATGATAATTAATTTGGAAAATTATATAGGATATATTTGAGAGGCAGAAAAACAATTGCCAAGGTTGATAGAAGAATACATTTTAAAAAGTCAACCATTTCATTATCTAGTAAAATCTTTTACTATTTCATTAGAAAAATTTTGAGAAAAAAATTCTATGCCCATATGTCTTCAAACATGAATTCATCCAAATATCTGTGGAAGAAATAATTTCTAGTACCAAGGAAAATAAGAGGAAAGAAGGAGAGAATGTCTCTGCTGCCTTATATAAGACTCTAGAAATCCAATACCACAATTGAAGGAAAACATTATGGGAAAGGATACTTACAAAGTTTTTTTTAAGTCACATAAATGAAACCATTCACAGTGCAATCCTAGAAAATCAAACCCAGCCACACATAAATAGGATAATATATCACGAAAAGTGTGGTTTACTCCAGAAATATAAGGTCGGTTTAACATTTGGAAAAACACATACATATGTTCAGTAAAAGATGTGCACATGAATATTCAAAGCAGCGACATTCATAAAGCCAGCTTCAGAATTACCCAGAGTGCTACCCACAGTAGCATGGATAAATAAACTTGCATTTTCACAGGATACATTCCCACAGAGTAGCAAGGATGAAGCAGATTCTCACAAATGCGAGATGGAGCAAGACAAGGCAGGATGGGAAAGTATCCATTGAAAAAGCGTTTTACGAGAAGAACAACAACGAACACCAAGATATAGTCATCCACAAGTTGAAAGTTTAAATGGTGATGTCTGCCCTGGAGTGGAAGAGGTATCATGGTCAGAAGGCGGTGAGGGTGTGGGAAGGGGGACATCCATGTGGTGGCACACGCTTCTGTAATTATTTGCATTTACATTCGTCTCAGTACCAAATTAAGAAACAAATGTGTTTTAAATTGAAAGGGAGCCTACCTGATAATGCTTCATTTCTGCACTATCTATCTATGTAATAGTATCTAATTCAAGCTAATTCAAATGTGTGTGTGTGTGATGGAATTAATTTATGTTTATCGTCTATAGGGAAAAATAGGACACATATGAAATAAATAAAAACACATGCCTAGGTGCAAAGAAGTGAACAAATTGTCGAAAGGGGACCAGGGACTGGGGAGCTTACACAATGGCTGAAAGCACTTTCCATGTAAGCATGAAGACAGGAGTTTAGATCCCCGGAACAAACTTAAATGCTATGTGAGCTAGGTGGCCTGGTTGTTATTCTAGCCCAGGAAAGAACCGACAGAGGATGCCTTGAAGGAGGCCAGCCATATTCTCGAACTCTGGCTGTAACTGAGAGACTCTGACCCAGTGAAGCAAGGTAGAAAGTAATGATGGAGGATGATTCTGGACATCAGCCTAGGGCCTCTATATTCATATATACCCACATGCAAGCACATTGACACATGTGTGCATTCACACGTATGCAAATATTCATCCATAACACACACAAAAATAAAATGAAAGCATCCTAGGTGCATGGAAGTTTAGGAGGGATGATATTGAGCAATGATCTTGGTGACCAGGAAAAAACTGAGAACACTTGGCTTTTCCACATCACCTGTAGGCAATGAGCCCCCATGAGACAGGAGTTTCAAGGTCAGAATCATGAAGATATCATTCATCCTTTAGGTGAGCCAACTGTGACATTGATTAAGAAATACGTTTACAGTGTAGGACCCAATCATGAATCCTAGCAAGGAATCAGTATTGAGGAGCCCCAAGCAGAATATCCAGTTGGAAAAACATCAAGAATTTCAGTGTTGGGTTGTCAGGTGTATTCTGATATTTGTGTGTCAACTTAGGTCTTAGTTTAGACCCAGAACAGAAGTCTGTCTAGTATGGCAATGGAAACCCTTTATGCAAGAAAACATGCACAATTCCCTGTGTACCTGATCTCTTAAAATATCTGGACAGTTGCAGAGGACTATAACTCTGCTTTTCTACACATCCAAAGGGGTTGACTGCTCTCACGATAGCTCACAATTAAAGTCATACATGTGTCAGGGGAGGAACTGACCATTCCTCTTCGGATGCCTTTCCCTTCCCCACTACATGAAGAAGAGATAACATGCAAAGATGCTGCTCTGTAGCCCCCTTTACTAAAGATTTCAGTGTATTGTTATTACACACTTAACTGTAAATAATGCAAAATCACTGCATTCTAGAAAAGACTGAAACTCATAGAGAAAATAATATCAATTGAACTTCTTGGGTCATGTGCACCTAGAGCCGTGTCTGGGCAGCTATAGGATTGTGTCTGGACATGCCTGTTAAGATGAACATACTGGTAGTATCTACATTCTCCAAGTCAGAGAGAATACTTTTCATTACACTAAAGGATAGGATTCTTTCTTGTGACCTTGACATATTCAATACTTTACACATAGATCAAGGTGTGAACCTATATTAAGACTGTTTTATTCTCTTCATAGCCTATATTAACCCAGCCTGGTTCTTGGGACCAGTTGTTTTGTCATGAAGTGAATTGCCATGATGAGGTATGTAAATCCATTCCTGAGTTTTTGGAGATATAGATGAGGTAAGTCCCTGGCATTTGTGACCATGGGGGTCAAAATGTGATGCGCCCATCATACCTCTAGAATTTTTACTGGGAGATTTCTATGAGCAGCCATCTGGTGTTGTAGGTAATAAGATTCCTAGACTCTTGGAGATGCTAGAAAATGTTTACAGTCGAAGAAATTGGCCACAAAATAACATTCAAGCCTTCAAACTGCAAACACCCAGGGAAGCCTATGTGGGAGGGGCCCTTTGCTTCTGAAGCTTGTCTAGGCAGCAGTCAAAACCAGAGAAGGAAGCAAGCTGCAGCAAGAAAGCCCTCCCTTGCAAATAATGACTTTTGCAAAATAAGAGACTTTCATCTGCATAATTAAGACAGCCAGTCATCAGAGAGCTGTGTGTTGGTAATGATCAACATTAAACACTGAAGGCTGATTTCTTTGGTCCATTTTGTCTCTTTCACAAAATTACAGGGTGGTGGTGTAGGAGGGGGGAAGAAACTGTAGTTTTCTAATTCTTGTTGAATTCCTTACAAATATAACATCCTTTCAAATCACACTTGAGATATTACTTTAATTGCCTCAAATAATTGAGCGGTTTTGCATATACAAAGAGCAGATTACTGTTGGCTGTGATGGAGCTTCCACGCTTTGTTGAAGAGGAGGAGAATCCCAGCAAGCGAGCAGTCACTGATTAGATAATTCAGTGCTCATTCCAAAGGACGAATCTCAGCACTATTAATGTTCCGTGCATCAAATATCAGGAGTTGCTGTGTCTTATGACCTTTCTGCTGTCCAAGATTGCAGAAAGTCACAGCAATGTCTACCTCCCCTCCTGCTTTGCTTCTCTGTCCTCCACTGGCTCTGCTGTCATCACAGTGGAGTTCTGTTTGGAATACCTTAGGCCATATGGCTGGATTGGCTCTAGTTTCTCTGACACTTCAAGGAAGTTGAAAACACATGCCTTGTAACTGGGATGCATTCTAGATTGTCTGTATTTCCTCAAATCCGTATATGTCTATGTGTGCACCAGAGGACACACTCTCTGGCACTATTGTCCAGCAGCTGCTGACCTTGTTTTTCTGAGATAGGGCCATTCATATTAACCTGTAACTCACCAAGGAGGCTAGGCTATCTACTCAGAGAGCTCTCAGAACCTACTGTTCTCTTCTTCTTTGCTGTTTAAAATCTTTCCCTCTATGCCTGGTTTTTATACATAGATGTGGGGAGTCAAACTCAGGTCCTTGTGCTTACACTGTAAGCTATGTACCAACCGAGCACCTTCTGAATCTGCCTTCAGATCCTTCAACTTACATATCACAGAAAGATAAGGCATCATTTACAGTACTGATTTTTTTTCCCACTGTGAGAATTTTTGCTTATGATCCTAACTACCTAACAGATTATAGATGCAGATCTTCAAACCTTGAGCCGATATGAAAAATATTACAGGAGGTGACACAATTGTGCTGCTGCTGTTGATGCTGGTAGTGTTAGTGATGATGATGGCAGTGATGATGGGTGATTATGGTGGTAGTGATGATGGTGGTGATGACATTAGTGATGTTCCTGGTGGCAATGCTGCTGGTTATGAGAGTGAGGAAGATAGTTGTGAAGATGGTGGTGATGCTGCTGCTGCCAATAGTGTAAAACTGGTGGTGATACTGGTGATGACATTGATGATTGATGATGCTGGTAATAAAGTTCAGCTTATGTTATAAAACCATCTTTTTGTAAGAAGTTAGTAATTCCCAGGTGCTTTTAGAATCTCAGCATGTCATAACAGGTTTACCACATCACCTAAGAATAAGTTCCTGGGAGAAATAATATAGATCACATGGTAATTTATACAATAAAACACAATTCAAATACTAAGTTTATAGTATGCAATTAAGTTGGTGGAGGCTGTTCTTGAAGTTCCAAGAATCCTCTCAGATTCTGCAGGTGAGATTTCTTTTCATGAGATTATGACCAAGTCCCTTCTCTAAGCATCAGATCTTGATCACATTCCATCTGCTGGCAAAGCAATGGCCCACAGAGGAAAAGACAGTACCACATACAAGCCAGTGTGTGGCTTATGGATGTGAGGGGAACTGAGTGCTTTAAATAGATGTTACCAACATCTCTTCTCACCAGAAACCTGACAGGAGCATCTGTGTGCCTGCTGACAGTCACACCCTTGTTGATCTGTCTTGCCTACAGTTTAGACGATGTCAAGACCTCTGTGTAGCTTGCATCAGAGATCTGGACACCAGTCCCATCATGCTGAGAGTAAAGCTGGGCATCAAACTAAAAATGAAATAACAAAATCAAATTTAAAGGAGAGAAAATGGGAGAAGGAAAGTCGGGTAGAAGGATAGGGCAGAGAGGGAACAAGACATGGTCTGATCATGTGCCAGCTTTTCATAATGACTACAGTAAAATCCAGACAAGCCAGCCATGTTTGTGATGCAAGACACATACATGTTTGGAATGGTTCTAGTAGCAACATGCAAAAAGTTAAAAAGCATTAGGTGGGTCAAATTACTGTATGTTAGGAAATCACAACATATACTGTATGTTGTGATTTCCTAACATTTTCTCAAGGCATGGACAATAAAAGGAGACAGACAAGATCTTTATACCATGACATCTACTCTACATTTGACAAACCTCTCAATTCAGAATCTTCATGTTTCTTGTTTTTGACTCTCCCATGGGGCTGCTGGTTGCTATATTAGACTGTACATCTCCTAACATTCTATGAGGCCTGGATGAGGTTGGATCCCATTTTGTTTTTCTTGTTCATCCCTCGTTTGATGCATTCTCAGTGGACAACACCTCCCTTCTCACACTCAGCTTCTCAGGCCATTCACCTAAGGCACTTGATGAGACTTAATGCTTCATTTTTTTTTTAAAAATAGGACTATCTAATCTTCATCATGCCTCCTGTCTCTATTCTCTTCAATGCATACTCACCTCTTATGTCCTACTTATTTGGAAGAATAGGCATTGTATAGAAACTTCTAGGGTCTGAACAGTTACCTTTTAGAATTTACTAAATGTTTTTTTAAGCTAGATTATAGAGGCTAAAGAGCTCAACAGTTAAAACCACAGACGGCTCTTGCAGAGAACCTAAGTTTGGTTGCCAGCATCCACATAGGACAGTTTGCAATCACCCATAATTCCAGCTCTAGGGTATCTGGTGCCCTACTGTGGTGCACCATGGCATCTGCACACAAATACACATACCCACACATATACACATAATTAAAAACAATAAAAGTAAATCTTGAAAAAGAAAGGATCTCACACTATCACAGTTTGGTCTGAGATTCTGTAAGCTTATTTCAAACTCACTAAAATTCTTCTGCCCCAGTTTTCTTTGTTAAGGTTTTAATTACTTGATAAAACTAAAACAAACAAATAGCAAAATTTGTAATACTCTGATTACAGATTTTGTTCTCTGATATAGAGAATAATTTGTGTGGTGTCTTCAACTTTTATTTTTCAAAATGAGATTGAAAAGTGAGTATGAATATTAAAGGCTTTTGGGTGAAAATTTAGAACCTGTACAACAGATGGAAATATGGCTCAGGAAATAAGCTCTCAACCAGGGCACTTTAGTTTGATTCCTAGTGTCCACATGGCACTTAACAACTACCTATACCTCCAATCCCAGGTGAGTGATCTAACACACTCTTCTGTACACACATGGCATGCATGTGGGCAAAATAAAACAACTTCTTTAAAGAACCCGTACAAAAGATAAATGTGAAGATAGAAGAGTTAAAAGTTCTATTGAATTATTCTTTCTTTTTTTTAATGTTCTTTTTCAATCTCTGTGAAGACAAATGAATATCTCATATTGTTCATTATTTGGGACTCTGTCTTAGATATTGTTCTATTGTCATGAAGAAACACCATGGCACCATGTTGAAGTTATTAAAGAATTCACTTAATTGGGGACTTGTATAAGGTTTCAGATAGTCCATGATCATCATGGTGGTATCAGGTAGGCTTGATGGTGCTGGAGCAGTAGTTGAGAGCTTACATCCTGATCTACAGGTAGCAGACACAGAGAAACTAGACCTGTCATAGCTTTTGAATTCTCAAAGCCTACCACCACTAGTGACATACTTCCTCCAAAAATGAACCTCATATGAACCTCATAGTCCTTCCCAAACAGTTCCACCAACTGGGGACCACACATTCAAACATCCTGTTGGGACCACTCATTTAACCCCTCCCACACTTTTAGTGGATTGTTTTTCTCTTCATAAAGCAAAAACTTCTTGATGTCTGACCAACTATCTATTGTGAGATGGCAGAAGATTGGCTGCCAAGGAAAGGTGATATACATTCTATGGTAGATGATAGCACATTGTCTAGAGTAAGCCTGAAGCCTTTTGTGTCTGAGGTATTTACGTACTATCATTGTATTTTAACTTTGTCTCTTCTTTCTCTGTTTAGTGATGAGAGTTGAACTGAAACAAAGGATTCTGCTGCAGTACAGCCATTAACTACACTTTAGAGTAAATTCACAGGCTAGAGAGATGGCCTAGTGGTTAAGAGCACTTGCTGCTCCTACAGAGAATTCACACAGATTCGGTTCTAAGAATCCACATGGGATCTAATGTTCTCTTCTGGTTCCTGTGGTCACATACTCACATGTACGTGCCTCACCCCCACACACGCATGCACATGCACACATGCATGCACACACACTTAAAAATAAAACAAATCTTACGATCAGTGTTTAAGTTGTTCCTTTTTGTGTGGATCTGGGTTTGGTCCATAGCATCCAAATGGTGGTTCATACTAACATAATAACTAGATCAAGAGCATCAGATACCCTTTTCTGGCCTCAGGCACCAGAAACTTATTCACATATATGTGGACATGCACACACATTAAAGAAAAATAAACAAATCTTAAAATCATTCAGGTCAAAAGACAATGAATGTGAGAGAAAGGGGAAAAAACATTGTGAACAATCTTCAAAATAAATTCCAAAAATCTCTGCAAGTTGCTCCAATCCATGCTCACTCACAGTGGCTCTCAAGGGCCAGTTTTGTTTGTTTGTTTGTTTGTTTGTTTGTTTGTATTAAGGGTGTTATTGTGAGTTTGTGTGTGAGCGCAGCTGCACACTTAGGCCACAGTTCACACAAATGTTTGTGGAGTCTGCCCTATGATCTAACTTTTATGTACATTCGTGGTCTTGAACTCAGGGCTTCAGGCTCTACTGCAAGTCTTTTTACTTTCCAAACCACATCCTGACCTTCTAGTACCTTGTCTCAAAGGAATTCATCAGGTGTTTTTGTTACAAGTGGGAGAAGGTTACACTGGCAGATATAAATGGTTTGTCTCGTCAGAGAAGACAATGGATTAAAATAGAGAAAGGAGAGGAACATAGGAGAAGTGGTAGAAGGAAAAAAAATTTACACTAAAACAAAACAGGATACAGTGAGAGGTGGCCTGGGGTAAAGATTTGATTGGCAGGTAGATACAAGAGTATGGGAAAGTACTGAGTATCTTAAAGAAAAGTGTTCAGGTGTAGATGAAAGCTTGGGTTAAATGATGCCTAAACTCAACACAAATCTGATGACTGCATGTTCCCAGCCGTCCAACCCTACCACATCTTTTGGATCAAACTTCTGGTCCCAAAGATGCTGCATGGTCCCAGGTTACTGGACTAAAAGTTACAGCATTGGCCCTGGGCTAATAACCTATAAATACCATGTGGTCCCAAGATAGTGGATCTATGGATGCTTCACAGTACCAAGTTGTTGAGTCTAAAGATTTAGAATATTATGCTTCTTGACTTTCCTGTAGTAGGGTGTTTCTTGGACCTTGGATGTGATAGAAAGTGTTTAATTCAACTACCATTTAACTATATGACTTTGACTAAGTTACTGAACTACTAATATCACCTCCAGAGAATCATGTTGATGTATTTTAACATAGAATGCAGTCATGTAAAATGCACTTTCATATCAGTTTCCGGCTAGCCATTTTTTTTTTTTTCTAACACATCTCTCCTGGGCTTAGCCAGGCCCCAGGGAACAAATTTTGGAGAAGCAGTAAATACCTTGCAAAACATTGCTTCAGAAAGCCTAAAGAGCTCAAGGAGACCAGAGAGATGTTCAAGCAAAGTAGCATAAAAATAAGAAGTAATTCCCTTCTTAATGTGAGGATCAGAGTGTGTGGAGGTGGTAGGTACTCCTGAGTGCAAACAGGTGAGCATTTGTGCAAGTCTCCACTAAGACCAGAGGACAACCTCTAATGTTAAGCCACCTATCATGTCTACTTTTTCATTTTATTGGTTTATTGGTTGATTGATTGACTAATTGAGATGGGATCTAATTATCTAGCCCTGTTTATCCTAGAACTAGCTATGTAGAGCAGGCCACCCGCAAACTCACAAAGGTCCTTCTACTTATGTCTCCTGCATGGATGCTGATACTATCAGCTACCTTGATTTGGTGGTGGGATGTCTCACTAGAACTTAGCACTTAGCAATTATACTAAGCCACCTTTCTAGTGAACCCAAGTAATCTATATATCTCTGCCTCCCCAACACTAGGACTACAGCTGTAAGCCACCACTTACAGCTTTTTGTTTTTTTAATATGGAATCTGCGAACTGAACTCAGATCTTCATGAGCATCACCAACTGAGCCAGTCTCCTGGCCCTTCCTTAAAAATGCTTCTTGAGCCTGAGCCTTTTACCTAAGATACCCAGAGAACTAGTATGAAGCCCTTCAATGGGAGGGTTAGGGGAGGAGTGAGTGAAAAGCAGGGACCTCTATGTCTGCAGTCAGAGTCTCGGCAGCTTTTCCATGTGGGATGTAGAACTCAAGTCTAGCAAGGTTGGCAGTTTGATCTTTTGGCAAAAGGAAGGCTCTGGAAGTTGTCCACATCCAAATTGAAAGCAAACCAAGAGAACACTGCCTTTTCTTTCTTCTTCTGTCAAATAAAGTCACTGGAATCGCCTTCCACTTCCCTGCACTTTTTAAGTAGGTAATTTGCATACCCAAGTGTGATGGTGAATTTTATTTTGCATGGCTTGTCTAGATAAACAAAGATATTACATACGTCAAATTGTCATTATATCTAATATCTTCTGTTTAATGTGTCCAAGAACATAATTTTTCATTTGAGCAATTTGCATATGCATATTGTCTCATTATCTTAATACAATACAGCTTGGGAAGGCTGACTCCTAAATAGATGATTGGGATCCAATTAAAGAGATGAAATCTGGCTTTGATAATTAGAAAATTTCCTAAATGTATTTACATTCTGTTTTATATAGTGTATCATTAAAGGATGAATAAAGAACTGATCAGAAAAGTTATATGACTTTTTAGCTTTTCTTCTTTTCTTCATAAGGCCTCTAGAACTTACTTTGTTAGCCACAAGTTTTTGCAAATACAGTGTGAGGGAGGGAAAAGTAAAGATGACGAGCCTAGTGCTTAGGATAATTAATTAAAGTGAGGAAAGTGTTGAATATTTTATTTGCTTTTAAGTAGGGATTTACTAAACCTGTAAACATCACTATAATATCATTGTTTTATGAACTGCATTTTGCTTAAGCACTTTCTTTAGATAGTCTTAAAAATGATACTTAATGTGAATTATAAACCATTAGAGAGGTAACAGTGAGAATTAATGGAAAGAATACCAGCTATCTACTGCTCAATCATTCCACAAGTAATACTTGGCCATATGCTATGCGCCAGGTACAGAGTCATAGGCAGGAGTAGAGTGATCATGCTCACAGTCCACCTTCTAGGTACCCCATTATGATGGTTTGTATATACTTGGCCTAGCGATTGGCACTTTACAAGGTGTGGCCCTGTTGGAGTAGGCATGGCCTTGTTGGAGTAGGTGTGTCACTGTGGGTATGGGCATTAAGACCCTCATCCTAGCTGCCTGGAAGCCAGTATTCTGCTAGCAGCCTTCAGATAAAGCTATAGAACTCTCAGCTCCTCCTGCACCATGCCTGCCTGTGTGCTACCACGTTCCTGACTGAACCTCTGAACCTGTAATCCAGCCCCAATTAAATCTCCTTATAAGAGTTGCCTTGGTCATGATGTCTGTTCACAGCAGTAAAACAATGAGACACCCATCTTACATGTATTTTAGAAAGGTAATTGGCATTGACATAACATGGCCAAAACTGAAAATGATTACCTTGGCAAGCAATCACAATGGTTGCTTGATCCCCATTCATGAACCTTGGCTTGCTGCCCAATACATGAAGATATGTATGTATTACAAGCCTGCTATATTCAGAAAGGCTTAAAGGTGCTATGCTTGGATGAAGTTTTGAGCCAGGTACAATTTATGTTCTACCCAATGCTTCTCTAGTTGGATAAAAATCATTTCACAAACAGGTAAAAAGATGGAGATGTATTAGCAGTATAAAAGAGAAAACCACTACGAAGTTTTTGCATTATGTGGACCTTAGAGTCAAAAAAATCCTTGATTTAAACCTCTGTCAATTTTTTTAGAGTTATGTGACTTAGAGAAAAATGCATTTAAACTCTAAGAGATTCATTTTTACATTCATACGACAAACAAAAAGTCAAATTATGCCACAGGCTGCTTGAAATCTTAGAACATAATTCCTGTGTATGGATATTGACAGAGTAAAAACATCAGGATATGATTATGATAGATGTAGGAGTCCCACACAGCAGAGGTACAGCTCAAATTTTTCATCCCCTTGGAGATAGTGTCATTAGGATTTTGGGAAGTAAACAATTCCCAATATCAGGAAGTTCCTGAAATTTACAGGATTTACAACTCCTTTTCCTAATCCTATGTAAGCAGCTGGGAAGAAGAGGGTGGTAGATCTAATCTGCAGAGCTTCTTGCAAGTCACACAGGGAGCTCTAGGAATAACGCTTCTGTGAGTAATTGTCCATGCTGGGGTAAACTATTTTAGTGATACAACTGTCTTTGATTCACCTAAAATCCTATAAATAGCCCCCCTCCAGTCATACTACTGTAAGTAATCCAATAAATTTAGTGATCTTCCAAGTAAGATTCAGTGGAATCATTATTTTGGTCAGTCATCATAGATTACCATTAACTGGGTGGCTGAAAAGTTCTACCTGCATTCATGTCCTATCATAGCGTACAGTTACCAGCCATTCTTAGTCTGTTCCTCTAAATTGAAATCTGCTTCTCAGGAAAGAGGGGAAGGCACATGAGAAGCAGAAAATAAACAACTTATAAGCCTCAGGATGTTCCTTAAGCAAAATTCACAAGGTCTAGTCCAAGGTTCTGGAATCCCCAAAGAATCCTCTGGGAGAAGAGGCTCTCTAACCAGCCTACTTCCCTTAAGGAGACTCTTGGAACTGTCCAGCTGCCTGTGTTGAGAAGTCCATGCAAGCATTGTTTGTGCGTTATCACATGCTGGGGTGGGCTTTTCAGTGATACAGCTTCCTAAAGACAACCCCCTGCTCATATTCCTATAAGTAATCCCTGATCCCACAAACCCATTGGTTCACAATGGTGGACTTTGATGATTTGTCATTGGTTTCCTATTTTGGATGAACAGAAATTTGTTTATGTTTCTCCAGAAAAACTCACATGTTAGGTGTTCAATAAGCAGTATTTATTTAATAATGAACTTGGGATTTTTCTAAGAAAATCCTTTTCCATTAGCCAAGAATCATATAAGGCTTAAACATACCATCTGAAAAAAAATTCCCTGTACTTTTCACAACCAAGAATAAACTATAAACACAGTAAAACTGGAAAGAATTAAAAAAAAAAAAAACCACAGGCTAGTTCCTGTTTAGTAATGAAAAAATAAAACCAAAATACAAAAGCTAAGAGCATTTTCACTAAAAGAGTGCCCAGGACCACATATCTTTTCATACTGTGAAAATGTACCTAAACCAGAACTGTATGCACAGGCAAGCAGAATTTTTTAAAAATAATGAATGAGATTTTAATTCTACTCACATATCAATACCTACATTAAAATGTTTTAATGTATGTACTTTAGGTTAATTTTTTTTTCTTCGCAGTTTTTATGTTGCTACATTAAAATGGAGACATGAATTTGAGAGATGAGTTAATTGAGCCAATCCTGGGGTTTTCTCCATCAAACATAAGTCTACAGTTTGTCCCCACTGTAGACTTTATCTTTTGCACATGTACGAATTTTTGAATGTCTGGTGTTTTTCTTTGTGCCCAATCAAAACTAAACACCTCATCCTAACATCAGGTTTCCTTTGGGCCACATCTGTCTCCTCTCTGTCCAGTGGTAGTCCTTAGTTACCCAGGGACAAATACCCCTTTTGTTCCATTTTCATGGGGCAAACACTGACATTTAAGGTCCCCAGTTTAGTTGGAATGAACAGATACTGTGATTTTAGAATTACCAATGCTGGGCCCTATTTCATCCAGAACATGAGGAAATCTATGTATGCTGGCTGAGACCTTGAAATTTCAAGATTAAGACCCAAGGGTTTTGGTTTATTTGCTTGTTGTTGGGTTTTTTATCCCAATTATTTTCCTTAAATTTTTAAATTGAAATTCATTTTTAATTGTTCTTTTTCTGAGAATTTCATACAAAGGGTTTTGGTTCCATTCAGGACTACACAATTCTTCCCAAATGTACTCTCCCTTCCCTCATCTTCAAATGTCATGGTTTTTGTTTGTTTTTACTAACTGGGTCCAATTTGTGCTGAAATATATTTTGGATGTGTGGCTTTCCACTATGATCTGGCCAGACTTCTGGAGATGACTTTTACAGAAAAATGACTCTCTCACTTCAATAGTTATCAAAAGTTCTCTGGGCAGATTTCACACATACCTACATCCTCTCTCCACATTGAGATTTAATCTTCTTTAGCTTATCCAGGTCTGCATATGCAGACACAACCATGGTTAAGTTCATACATGCAGTCTTTTGGAACAGTTAATTATATATTCCAATTTTCCCCATTGAAAGCGCTATTGGGCTCACAGAGAAACAAGAGATATTACATAAGGAATGTGTATTATAAACTGCATGGTAAAGATATTGCCAGCACCATTTCTGCTACTGGTACTATGCTTGTAGTTATTCTTATCATAGGTTTCATTTCAATCTAGTCAATAAACACTGTCTGAAAGTCTGTCCTTTAACTGCCTGTATACCTTGTATACAGGTCAACTCTTCCACATTCAACTAAGAATACAAAGTAACAAATTTACATTTGTAGGACATCTCAGTTTCCAGAAAAACACACACACAAAAGTTGGGTCTGGAGATTTTTATTTTTATCATTATTTTGTTTTTGTTTGAGACACAAATACCCACACATACATATGTGCTTTCTCTCTCTCTCTCTCTCTCTCTCTCTCTCTCTCTCTCACACACACACACACACACACACACACACACACACACACACACACTAACCAAATGAGAATAAAAGAAAGCATGAAATATGGGTACAGTTCTGAATGCCTGTAATCTTAGCACTTGGCAGGCAAACCAGGAGAGCTGAATTGAAAGGTAATCTAAGCTGCATGTTAAGATACCATCTTTAAAATGAAATTTTTGAATGAAGGCACGGATATGATTTGGTTAGATCAGTCTCTTAATGTTATCTTAGTTTGTAGCACTAAATAAGTTTTAGAGATCTGTGCACCACAAATGCTGACAGAAATCCCAATAAGTTCTCAACACACAAAGAAATCAGCCTATCAGGACACAGAGTACAATACCTCCCACTGGGGAAAAGGAGCTTTGTATGTATGTCTGTCATGGAGAGTCCCTCCAGCTGTAACTATTGCTTTGAGCAATTAATAGACCCCTATATGATTCCAAAACTTTCCCTCCAGACATTGTTCAGGAGACCACCAAGAAAGTAGCCTATAATGAGAGTTCTACTGTTCTTATTCCTACAAAGCATAATAGGATGCAGCCATGCAAAGTATTATCCCAGGGTATGTTTTCAAGACTTGAATGTTATAAAATAATGCTTTAAAAATTCCATGGAAACTTTTTACCTTTATAAAAATAATACATTGAAAATTCCATGGAAGTTTTTTTTACCTCAAAACAAATTAAAGCTCACAGTTTTCTAGTAAAGTTGGTTTGAACTAAATTTATACCAAAAAAGAGATGATTGACAGAGTTGCTTTTCAGAGTTGGAAAGAACCAGAAGTCTGTAACTTCAAAAGTATATCAATTAGGTTTTCCTAAAATTATTTTTCTTCTTCCAGACAGAGAGGTTCTTTTCTTAATAATAAAATGTTGAAATATTTTTAAAAAAAAATAAATGGAAAAAAAACCCACAGTTAACAGAAAGGTAACACAGTGACTTAAATGGGCTTGTAGCATCGAATCCTGTGTGACTTCCCACAGGCTAACCAGAGCAAAGACATCAGCAGGCCTTCATGTGCATGGGATCATGGGACAGTGGGCTGCCATGGGGACTTCATTTCTGGGTGTATTTTATACACAGCCAAAACAGTTGTCTGTTGCCTTGATAGCAGGTTGCTATCAATGAAATGAGTGTGTCTCTCTTTGTACTTGCTCTTAGGTTTGGTGACAGTACATGACAGAACATACATTCAGTTGCCATTTCTCAACCTAAGAACAACATTCTTATTGGAACTCAAGAACCACACAGTTCTACGGGCATGAAACAAGGCTGCTGGGATGACAGTTTGATCCTTTTTCCCAGTCTTTGTCTCAAAAATAAGATCTCAAGATGGGAATGCAGGTATCAAAATGCTGATGGCTGTTTTTTTACATTTACAAGAAAGATAAATAAAATATATTGATTCAATATCAGCTGAACAACGAAGCTCCTAGCTTTGCTTAGCATGATACTTAGAATAGCACTGCAGGCAAAATTGGAGAAGACCCCCATTCTTATATGCTCACTTTTAAAACACAGAATATCATCATTAAGGATTAACATTATTTATATCCCTGTTCTAAGTTCTGCAACTCAGCTATAGTCATATCATAGATGAATACCTTTGTACAAAAATATAAAATATAAAATTTAAGATCTTAATAATTGTTTTCAATGTCTTTTTAAGTGTCTGTGTCTAAGATGCTGCTGGAGGGGTCTTCTAATCTGAAATTCTCCTAACCAAAGGTTTTGGAAAGAACTGAAGTCTAGGTTAGATTCTAAGGCCAGAAAAAGGTTCACGACAGTGAATGCTCTGAGGCTGAGATAGCTACAAACCACCTGTAGATGTCAGCTTGCTCTCAAGGTCAACAGAAATGTGGAAATGAGAAGAAATGAAATGTAAAGAGAAGGAAAATAAAACCATCACCTTATCCGATGGCATTGGGATGATGTGCGGTCACACCTAGAGGGCAATGATGGATTGTGTAGACATGGATACTTCTATTCAAGCAGTTTTTAGGAAAAGAAACAACCATGTCAAGGCCTTGATGTAGCAAAGGACAGTTGAAATGAGCATGCGTGAGTCTCCATAGCTAGTTCCAATGGCTATACCTTGGAAAATATTTTCTTAGAATTGCCCAGAAAAGTAAGGCCATACATTGTAGAGCCTCAGCTGCCTATGAAACAGTGATATGATTTGTGTGTTTCGCATACTTTTTTGTTGTTATCCTTGTTTGTTTTCTGAGTTTCTTTCAAATCTCTTTGCCTCGGCATTTTGAATTTCTAAAGTGAGAATCCAAGCAGAACATCCGTCACGGTGATTTTAATGTTGAGTTATGATATACAAAGCATTAGTAGACTGTAATTATAGAGGTTACTTCCTAGGGCTCTTATAGGATTAAAGGGAAAGCATGAAGATTGCAGTGATGGAGTTACCATGGCTCAGCAGGGAAAGGTACCTGTTGTCCATCCTGATGACCTTAGTTCAATTTCTGGGCTCCACATTGTGGGGCAGAAGAATTACTTCCCACAGTTACTTTCTCACCTACTTACACATAACATGCTTCATATGTGCACACACACACACATGCACACACACATATACACACAAACAAGCATCTATTCACATTCATGTGCACATACACATACACACATGTGTGTGTACACACACAGACATAAGAGAAAAGAAAAGCAATTATGCTGCCTTCTGTGATGTTCAGCTTATGGAATCTAGAACTTTCCCAAATATAGACCCTGCTTCCAACATATCTATTATGGCTTGCTGAACAGCCTGGCAGGAAAGGTGTGGGGGAGTAGGATATACTCAAGCCAGAAGGAGATCCCTCACCACCACATAGTATTTATAACACAGAAACCTTCAGGAAAAGGGGGGACTAAATAAACAGGGCACAGCTCAGAAGGAAGGTTTTGAAAACTTAGTGTGAATCTAAGAAATTGAAGCTAAATAGAACTCAAACCCAGCCTTGCCTCTAAATGAATGGAAGGGACCAGACACTTGATTTATCTTCCTGAGAGTGGGATGAGTATGTTCTTCAGTGAAAAGTACCACTGAGACCAGTATGTTTTATTTTTATTTACATCAAAAGCTCAGAATATGGAGAACCAGATGAAACACAGGCAAAGGTGAAACAAATATAGCCACAGCAATTCTGGTTTTAAAATCTGCATGTTGAAAGCAGATACAATAAATTGGGTAGAGAAACCATGCAAAACAATATGTAAAGCTGGAAGAATCAGAGCGATTGATAGAAAGCAAAAACGAAAACAGAAAATCTAGAACTCAGTCAAGAGTAGAGTCAGAAATCATGGAGGAAACATGCTCACTGTCTTTCTTCTGGGCTCAGGTTGAGCTGCTTTTTTTATGTCACTCAAGACCAGCTACTCCAGGATTGCACTGCTCACAGAAGGCCTGGACCTGACCACATTAATCATTATTCAAAAAATCTGATGAAGCTATTTTCTCACCTAAGCTTTTCTCTTCCCAGATGACCTTAGCTTGTGTTGAGGTGGTAAGGCCCATCATAGTGGGAAAGTCATGGCAGCCACAGCACCGGGGGTGGTTGTTGGCATTAAGTCTCCATTTAGAAAGCAAGGAATAAACAGCAAGTGGGATCAGGCTGTAAAATTTCAGTACCAACCCAAGAGTCATTTCATCTAGTAAGATATGCTTTCTAAAGGTTCCAGAACCTTCTGCAACAGCACTTCCAGCTGGGGACCAAATGTTCAAATGTGAGCCTGATGAAGGCATTTTACATTTCAACAGGACAGAACAGAAATCCATGGCAGGTAAGCACGTGAAAAGATGCTTACTTAGGAACCTGAAAAATCAAAACAATACATCCCTATGAGAATGGCTGGGAGCCAAAGCATTAACAGTGCCCATTACTGGTGCTGATGTGGGGCATTAGATGCTCTTATCATTGACAGGGATACAGAATGGCACAGTCACTTTGGAAAAGCAAGCCCTCTTCAAATACTATCCAGCAAGCATGTTCCTTTACTAGTTATGAAAATCAGTTAAAATGCCACATGTGGGTATTCCCTGGTCATGCTGCTAAGACTTAGAAGCAATCAAGATGTTTTTTAATATGATAGTTTAGTGCATAAATAAATTGAGGTGTATCTTTACAATGGTATCTCATTCAACCATAGACAATATGAGCTTTTAACCCACAGAAACAGAAATAGAGAAACCTTAATTGCCTATAGCTAAGTGAAGGCAGTAGAGCTGAAAATTTACATACTGTATCATTCCATTATACATACAATAAATATTCCCTAGTTTCTGGGCTTCCTGTTGAAAACAAAGGACAGATAATTAAAATACAAAGACTATTTTAGGCTAGCAAAACTATTTTGCATGTTACTAAAACTGTGGTGACATACTCTTTTATGTCTGTCAAATCCATAGAACCAAATGAAGAAAATTGGAAATGGGTGTGAGCTACTGGACTTAATGAAGTCAATCATGTATAACTTCCTGGCCAGCAATTGTGTCATAAACAGCACATTAATATAAAATCGTATTATGAGAGCCATGAAGAGAACCGGGGGTAGATATGGAAACTCAATATTCTTCCTGTTAGTGCTTGTGTAATATTAAATCTTACCCTAACGATTTTATAAGTTCATAACCATATTACCTAGTACTTCTTCTAGAGCTAGAAATGCTACACCTGGTATTGGAAACTTGTTAATTGTTTAAAATAGAAGTGAAAACATAAAGCAAGATTGGTAAAATTTTGAAAAGTGTTATTTTATCTACATCAGGACATAAGCAAGATTGAGACATTATAAAGAAAAGGGAAAATGACAAAAATTTTCAAATGGTATGTTATTAATTCTAGAAGGCTGGAGAGGTAATAGAACAGAAATAAACACACCTAAGAAAGCATTAAGTCTGGATTTCTACAGGTGGTAAAATGCAGTGTCCCAACAAGAATACATTTATTGAACTCCAACTAGGATAAATGAGAAAATTCCAGCTAGAGAACCATATAAACAACAATAAAAGCTGAAATTGAATGAAAATTTGAATGTGAATGAATCTAACAATGTAAACATTGTTAACAGTGTAAACTCAGTGAGACAGCGATAGGAATAGCTGACTTTCCAACAGAAACCGAGGAGATCAGTCAATGAATTGACTTCAGTAAAGGCTTCAGGAGCAAACGCACAAGCAACTCAGAGTTTCACGAGCATCAAAAATGTTTTTCAAAAGCTTGACTTATAGGAAATAAAAAAGAATGAAGTTCAGTTCCCAGCACCCAAGTTCAATGGCTCATAGCTGCCTGTGTCTACAGCTCCAAGAGGAATCCAAAGCCATGTTTTATTCTCTTACACAAAACATACTTATACAACACAGACATCGACACAGACAGAAAGATAGAAAGACAGACAGACAGACAGACAGACAGACAGACACACACACACACAATTAAAGTAAGTAGCTAATTAGTAAGTAACTAATGTAACTGGCCAGAGAGAGAAAAGAAAAAGAAAAAATTATAATAAACTCAATAGACAAACTATTCTCAAATTAAAAAGCCACAAAAGGGAAAATTTCTGAGTTAATAGGGTATAGAAAAGGAATTCTTCAAGGTGACAAGATATATCTTTCTATAGGCCAGAGGTAAGCCCAACCTTATGGATGGATAACTTGGCAAGATTGCTGAGAGAATGAAACAGTAATATGTACAAAGTAGAGAAATGTCCTGCTACAAAATAGACCTTGGAAGGATGAGTTATTGCCAAAAACAGGGGCACACAAAATATTATGGAGTTGATAAATAATCTACATTCATTCCAGTATGTTCATATTAGCTAAAACTTCCCTGGCACATAAGTTTCAAAATTTACCCAAAACCAGATTTTGGTTAGTTGAGTGTAGAAGCCCACTGAAAATAGTTTGCTAGAGTGAACAAATGCATCTCATCTCATTTCCTGTTTTAGTGGCTTCATTCTGGTTGCTACGAAGTATCCATGTAGGAATTTCTAAGGCATGCAAGTCAGCCAGTGAAATAAGCAGTTTGTCTGCTTGCAAAGAGCTCCTTACCATTCAGCAATTAACACAGGGTTCAAAGGAAGAAAGGGTAAACTGAAGATGCAACAAATAAATTCCCACTCATAGATATTTTTATCGAAGGAAAGAAATCTCAAGGGGCTGGCAAGATGCCTCAGTTCATAAAGACACCTGCTACCAAGCCTGAAGACATGAGTGAAGTGGAAACTTTTAGTTCTTTGGAAAGTTAGTTATGTCAAATAATGTTTTACTGGGGCACACAGATGAAAGGATGTCTTGCTAAAGCAGACATGTGAAAGACCATTTTCCTGAAGCAGACACAGGTAAAAGGATGTTTGGATACAGCAGACACGTGAAAGGACACTTGATGAAGAAGTATAAATATGACCCCACTGACAGTGGGAGATAAACACTGAACATTGGTTTGGTTTGCTCCGCCTCACTATTCTTTGCTAACACCATGTCTGTATTGGTTCACTTTACACAGTGTTGTTGATCTCAACTTGTGGTAACACTGCCATTGAGAGAATCTCATCCAAGAATTGCTTGTGAAGTTCCTGCAGCAGCTTGCTGCTTCAGTGGCCTGGCCTTAGGCCAGTTGGTGAACCTTGTGTTTTCTTCAGGACTGAACTACAACTGCCTGGTATCTGCTTGCTGAGAGGACTGGACTATAGCTGTTGGTTACTGTCTGGTTTATGCCTGCCTAGAGGATTGGTCTGCAGCTGCTAAGCCTTATTTGGTGTTTGCTATAGGTCTGAACTGCTGCCAAAGAAGACTGAGCTGGCTCCCAAAGAACTGTTGCTAAATAGGTCCACGTCCCCCAAATCCTAATACTTCTTTTTTCTTCCACTACCTCTCCTGGGTGGTGGGTTAGAGGAGAGGCTGAACTCCTATTAAAAGTAAGTTGCAAAAAATGTATGCCTACACATGAGTTCAATCCCTGGAACCACATGATAGATAGAGAGAACCAACTCCTCAACTCCTCAACGTTGTCCTCTGACCTCCACCATGGTACGCTTACACACACAAACACACCCAAACACACACACACACACACACAACTATAAATTTAAAATAAATTTAACTTAGGTCAGCAATGTGAGTGAGTTTTGTATTAAATACTGAGAGTCTATATTTACTTTACACAGTGTGTTTCTATTTTTATATCTTCCTTGTGTTTCTAACTCTTTGCTACAGTCTAACATGTGGTGAGACCTAATAATTATGAACCATGAGATCAGACAGGCTGAACAGCTCTTATTAGTTGAAAGTGGGTGTACACACAGAACTGTGCTTCCGGCTTCTCTCATTTGTGTTTAGTTCCAATATTTCCATCTCCTCTTTTGAAACACAATGATGTATAAGGAATGAGCTCAATGAACAGGAGACTAGGCTGCATGAAGCCTTTCTTCTTCCCATACTACACACACGGAGAAGGAAAAGACTTAGAGAATTAGCTCCTTCAATGCTATTTGCACTGCTCATTCAGCAAAAGAGAAAATGACACATGACAAATAAACTCCCTTTGTGTCTTGGTTCCTAGATGCTTCCTGCAGCTTTACATCTCAGCCTCCCGTTCAAAATTGCTTGATGAGTCTCTTTGTCTTTAGCATTGTCGAGCCTGAGATATTTTTAGCCAGATTTATTAACTTACGCAAAGAAAACCCGAGTAACAAATGACTCAGTAGACAGCCTAGGTTTTGCTTCAGACAGGAGAAACCAGTGTTGCTTTATAGTCTTCTCCTTTGAGTACCTCTTGCTAAGTGAGAGGTCTTCTTCATCTCTTCACTGGTCCACATGGTTATCCTGCAAACCCCAAATGAACACAGCTATGTCATTAAGAAGCATCATGAGAGCTAAAGAGATGGTTCACTGGTTCTGAGTGTACACTGCCACTGCCCTTGGTGAGGACTCAACATCAAGTCCTCAACCCTCAATAATGTGTGTGTGTGTGTGTGTGTGTATACACATAATTCAATATTTCATTAGACCTTGGGTCCATAGGGCTCCAGGGAAGCTGCAACCTGCAGGTCCCTCATTATTCCTGGACATTCATTTGCTTTTGTATTAGATGAAGCCATAATTTCTAGCTTCTATTCTGATTGGAGGAACACTTTAGTACTTGACATACAAAGAATGCCTGTTGACTCACACCATGCATTGCTATAAGCTATTGTCATACCTATACTTTTTACAAGGTTGGGGGACACAGAAATTGCTTTTCTATATAAAACTCACTCACAGTGGATAATGTCTGGGCTTTTAAATAATATATTTTCGGTAAAAATGGAAAGATTCCAATGGATTATATGTATGTTGTCATCTTTTTAATCTTCCACAGCTCAAGAATTCCTGGAGTATTCATTCAGGGAAAAAAAATAAAGAAAAGGAGCTTCAGATTCACTAAGTCTGAGGTGAGTCCTGAGGGTCAATTTTGTATGAAGGCAGCTTGGGGATGAAGAAATTGTTCAGTAGTTAGAGAACACTCTCTGTCTTACAGGACATGTTTTTTGTTCATAGCAGCCAATGGCTCATGACTGTCTGTACTCCAGTTCTCTGGGACCTGACACCCTCTTCTGGTCCCCATAGCCACCAGACACACGCATGATGCACAGACACACATGCGGACAAAGCATGTATACATGTAAAATAAAATAAAATTTAAAACAAAGACAGAAGAAAGCTGAGGCCCTCAGACAGCAGATTAAAAAGATACAGCTGTAGAAACACTGATTTGGTTTTACAATGGGGTACCAAATCCATACGTATAACCCCATTTAGATATTTTCATAAATGTTAAAGGCACAAGTTGGAAAGTGCAAGCTCAAGAGATTAGAACAGCATAAAGATACCCATAGCAAAGAATTTTGAACCCTTGCTTAATGTGCTAACAACCATGTGTTGTGTGTGGTTTGCCAAGACTACAATACTCTATTATTGTCTTGTATGTGTACTCATCTGGGTATTCTTGGGCCAACATACCCTGTAGAATCTTAACTATGGATAGCAATGGGGAAGCCCACAGCACATGAGAAGCTTCTTAAGCATGTGGCCTGGCAACCACAGGGCTCTGTGAAGAAGGTCCTGTTTGACACATGAGTACTGTCATCTTGAACTCTGAACATTCTAGTAAGGGATTTTAAAGTTTCATGTGGGTCTGAGAAAGATTTGAAGAACTTGGTTCTATCAAGTAGTTAAATCATCACCATGTTCCATAAAAAGCTATAGAATCTTAGGTATGATGTCATTTGTCCAAAATTACACAAGTCAAAGTTTAGAGCCTCGAGATGGCAACTGATTAAATGCCATGCATGCTATGGAACCTTGGTTCTATGAAGAAATAAAGAAAACAACAAGGTAAAACAAAAAATCCTATGCATCTGGTAAATACCTATATCCAAGAGACTCTTCTAATCAGCACCGGAATGGGAGAGCCTTGACTTCATATTAGGGAAGGAGTTGGGTAGGGAGATGGCTCAGCAGGTAAGGGTACTTCTTGTTGAGTCTGATACCTGATTTTGATTCCAGGGGCCTACATGGTTAAAGGAGACAACCAAGTCTTGTGAGTTATCCTTTGACCTTCACACATAAATTGATGATAGATAGATAGATAGATAGATAGATAGATAGATAGATAGATAGATACATAGATACATAGATACATAGATACATAGATAAATGGATGGATGGGTGAGTGGGTGGGTGGGTGGATGGATGCATGGATGGATAGATAGATAGATAGATAGATAGATAGATAGATAGATAGATAGATAGATAGATAGATAGATAGACAAGCAGGCAGGCAGGCAGGAAGGCAATCAGGCAGACAGACAGACAGACAGACAGACAGACAGACAGAAGAGCAGGGAAGATAACTGTTTAACTCTTGCTAAATAGTATCCCAAAGGGGCCAAACTGGCCAGGTAACCCTCCTTTCCTGGCTTAAGAATTCTCATATGCCAGATGCTGCAGCTTCTATAGAGATTCCATGAGATTCTATCTCAGGAGAGAAAAAGACACCAAACCACATTTCTTTCTTTTCTCGTGATTTTAAAGTTAAAATATCCTTTTCTGTGCTCCTTACGTTACATCTGAGGCAGAAAAGAAATGAATGGTTTCCTCTCATATGCTTCTTTTGCTTTATATTTGACCTGCAGATCATACCAGGGGAACCCTCCTCCTTCCCTCCCTCCTTATCATCAGTGGCATCTCCCTAGGGTGCCTTTTAAGTGCAGATGAAATGGAAAGCCAAGGGAGTGTACAAGGAGGGAAGGAGACGCCAAGTGAATAGAGAGCAAATTTATAATCTCTCATAATCTCTATCAGCACAAAATAATGTGGCTTTGTTTATATATTACTAGAACTAAGTGCACTCAGACATAGCAAGAGTGTGCAAGCCCTTACTGTCAGGTCCAACTGGAAATGTAGCCCAGACACTACAAAGAGCATACACAACTCACATGTAGGAGATGCTGTGTGCTAGAAGCAGGCTACTGGAACTGCAGGTAGGTGCCAATGAGCTTGGTTTCCAGATGTAGCTGTTGACAATGGCATGGCCCAGATTTGACGCCCTAGAGATGGCAGTTTTATACAAAACATCAGAAGGTATGTCCTAATATTTATTTAAATTTATATCAAATGATAACTTTAGAGATTTATTCTTATTGTGTTTAATTAGATGTGTGTGTGTGTGTGTGTGTGTGTGTGTGTGTGTGTACATGAGTTCAGTGCCTTTGAAGGTCAGAGATGTCAGATCAACTGATGCTACAGTTATAGGCAGTTCTAAGCTAGCCGGTGTGGTCTAGCTTCATTTCCTTTGCTGTGATAAAGTATCCTGATACAAAGCAACTTTCTGGAGGAACAGTCATTTCAGCTTTCACTTCTTCATTGTGGGGAAGCCAAGACAGGAACTTCAAACAGTCATATCACATCCATAGTCCAGAACATACAGAAATTAATGCATAATGCACTTTTTTCTTGGTTACACTCAACCCAATCTCCCCACCTTCCCACTCTTATGCAGCTCAGGACTCCATATCTATGGAATGGTACTTCCCAAAATGGACTGGATGTTCCCAAGACAATCCCCCTATGGGGATTCCACAGGCCAACCCTTGTATCAAGACTCATTTCCCAAGTAATAAGTTGTGTCAAATTGACAATGAAAGCAAAACTTCCCATACAGCAAGAATTACCATCACTCCTAGCTCCTGCTACTGTTCTGCCATATGTTGAAGTTTTGTATGGGGATTCATTAAACACCAAGAAGGAAATACATGAAAGAAACAGCCACATATGGTGGATATGACTATTGAGCCATTCTTCCTAGAGATACTTAACATGATAGCATTCTTTTTTTATATATTTGTTTGGGCTTTATAAAATAAAGTATTACTCCACCCTTAAATTCATGGTGATCCTCCTACCTTAGATCCCAATTACTGGGATCAAAAGAATGAATCAAAATATCTAGCTACAGTAGGGTTTCTCTAAACCTGGGGCATGTCTCAGAACGAGAACCTAGGAAGGATGTTCATGAAAGCTGATGGACAGGACTCAACTAGGTGTATCTTATTTGGTACACTTGGAGGTCAGACATGGAATGAAACATCTCTAAACAATCAAGTCAAGCTGACTGTCGTGGACCCACATCATGGCTACTACTGTCTGAAGAAATCAGTTGAAGTGCAATTAGAGCAACCCAAGGTAAGTGTCTTGGAGTAGTACTATCTTCCTGTATCCTGTGAGTTTCCAGTGACAGGAGCTATCACACAGCCATAGAGCTCACTATGCATCACTGGTCCCTAACACACATGCCTAGAGTTGGTATCAATCTTTCAAAATTGAAATTCTTTGTCTTTGTTTCTTTATCACTCTATCTCTTTCTCTGTCTCTCTGTCACTCTGTCTCTTTGTCTCTCTGTCTCTCTCTGTCTCTCTCTCTCTCTGTGTCTCATTTTTGTCTTAAATGATTGATTTCTCTCTCTACCTCAAAGAACTGCTTTGTTTTAGTTTCAGAAACAGTCACTTAGAGAAAAAGAGGTAAAAAATTTTTTGAGAGGAACATAGCATTTTAAAAGCCATTTCAAGACACAGCTGAGCTCCTGCAAGGTGCATTAGGAGGACAGCTGTGGGCGAGGCACTTTAGAAGAAATCTCCAAGCCTGCAATTTTAAAGGCCCTTTTAACCACCTCCTGAGTCCTAAAGACCTGAAGCTTTCATTCTCATAGACAGAAATGATGTTTCTAGGTTGTTTGGGAGTTGCTTAGGATTTTGAAACACTGACACATTAAGTCCTCCTCCAGTGTGGGTCTGAGTGGTACGTGTATGTGTATTTGGGGTGTGTGTGTATGTGTGTGTATGTGTGTATGTCTATATGTATGAGTGGTATGTGTGTATATGTATGTATGTGTGTATGTGTGTGTATGTGTGTATGTGTATGTATGTTTATGTGTGGTGTGTGTACATGTGTGTGTATGTGTGGAGTGTGTGTGCATATGGGATGTCTGTGTATGTGTATGTACATGTATATGTGGGGGTGTGGGGGTGTGTGACAGAGAGAGACAGACAGAGAGAGCAAGAGAGAGAGAGAGAGAGAACATTTTTTTCTAGCTCTCTGTAGCTCTACTCAGCATCAGCACTGGCAATCTGCTGCAGCTGAATAGCATACGGTCCATGTACCATGTACTCTGGCTTCCAAAATGTCAAATATTGTATATTTGACATTGAAGACAAAGTCAAAGTATAAATCCTGAAAAAACACAGTAGTTTCCCAGCAAGACTTTAATCTGAGTTGTTTGCATGTCAAATGATCCAGGAAAGGTAGCAAGTTTAAGTGAACACAGTTTGACTACAGTTTGAGGCTATGTAGACATTAGGTTGTGTCAAACAGCTGACCAGAGGGAAAGACAGGCCAGCATGAAGCATCTATTTGTTATTCTACCTTTCCTTCTTTTTTCATCTCCAAACCACTGGTACATCCTCCTCTGACTCATGACTAAGAGAAACAAGATACTATTGCTCTCCATGAATGATTTCCAGAGTGTTATTTTCTAGCCAGCCCTTTAGGATGTCATGGGGTTTATTTTGCATGTTTGTTCTTGCTTCTGTTTGCTTGAAGACATCACCAGTTAACAATGTTAGTGTCATTCATCAGTAAATATGGAATGGGGAGAAACCGAGAAAAATAGCCGCCATCTATACTCAGTTAGTATGTTTATCCTGAGCTATGTGAGTGGGGCATGCTCAATAGTTAGAAAGCTTCTTTTGTCATACTTCACTACAATGATTTATGGGTAACAGAAAAGGCTTCATACTGACCCTGGTTTTCCATCCTTCATCCCTCAGAAAATGATGAAGTTAAAGTCTAAATGCCCATGGCTTGCAAAGTGATGCTCCTTGAAGAGACACAACTGACTGAAGGAACAGCTTCCAACAGTCTGAGAAGAGAAGTTTGTAAGAAACTTGTCAAAAGAAACAGAAGTGCTATATGGGTGTTCAGAAGCCAGGATAGGGGACAGGGTGACAAGCAATAAGCAGTCTAGGACTAATTTGTAGATCCATGCTTTGCACTTTTCTAGTTAACCAGGATAGTGACTGAACATGGAGGGCAGTTAGGCTGAGCGTTGTTCTGGATCAGTAACAAAGGAAGAAGGTACCTATGCCTAGAAGTGAGCCCCGTATACTGCTGTGTGTATGTCAGAAGTATGATCTGCACTTCTTAAATATTTTCTTATACTAGAACAAACTATACTCTCATGTAGAGAGAAAAATACCAGTATGGTGAGGAGCACATGACTAACACAGATAGGAAAATATCAAGCAAGATGTAGAGTATGGCAGAGAAAACATTGATAATGCAATATGAAGTAAAATTCACCAATTTAATATTTTAGAAAATGGCAATGTTACTTAAAAATAGCCATGCTTGTGTGACAAAGGAAATAAAAGTACTCTAAATAAATGAAAAGTTGAATTATCAAAATAAAAGCATTGCCAATTTTTAGAAACATCCCAGTATAAATTTCAAAGTCATTCATGGCAAAGGAAAGTTGTTTTTACTGTTTATCAATATCCTCTAAACTAAAATAAATAAATAAATAAATAAATAAATAAATAAATAAATAAATAAATGTTTTTATACTGGAGGGAAGTTCCTTAAGACACAAGAAGATCCACTTGAAATATTCTGTTCTAGATCCCATAAGATACTAAAATACTAGCAGTAACATACAAGTCTGAGGAAGTCCCTGACACTTAAAATATACATAAGGCCTTTCCTTTCTTGAGGCTATAAAACCACCATGCCTGCTGGCAAGATAAAATGCCATGTAACCATTAGGCAGCCTGCACAGTTCTACAGGCAGCTCTAGAAATGCAGTTTGATGCATTTGATGTCATCCATGCTCTGTTATCTGTGGTCCAGCTGCCTTGAAGTAGTTCATGCTCCCATAAATAGCCATTCATACTCTTCTAAGTAACACATATAAACTCATTAATTCTCCAAGTTGGTCTTAAATAGAATTTTGTTTTGGTCTGTTGTCAGTGTCCCACCTGGGGTGAGTAGACAAAAATTGGTTTCTCCCTAGGAAAATAACCCAGCAATTTTATCCTGATTCCAAACCTGACAAACATTATGATAATAAAATAATAAACCAACATTTAACCAAATATTACAAACTTCTATATGAAAAAATTTTAAATGGGTATTACACTGTGATCAATTACAGTAAGAATTTTAATTTTTAAAATCACATCAATGTATTTAATTATATTAACAAAAATAGGAAAAAATGACTTATATGATCTTTATAACACAGAATAAACCAAGCATTCATTCTTTGCAAACTAAGACTGGGAGAAAGGCATCTTTAATTTGATAAAAGGGTCAGGTGGGTAGTCTACAGCTGATGGGGCATGCCCTTGTAATCTGGAACCAAAGCAGAATTTCTTCTTTCAACAGTGTAGTAGCAATCCCAGCAAGCTGCATAAGGCAAGGAAAATAAACCAGACCATAGGACCTGAGAAAGAAGAAGTGACATTGCTGTCATGTATGAATTGTTTACTTTTAAAATAAAAATCTAAAAAAAAAAATGTCAAGCCATTTGGGACCCAATAAGTTAAATTTGAAGGTGAAATTCTTTTAGGATTTTTTTTTTTTTTGGTTTTTTTGAGACAGGGTTTCTCTGTGTAGCCCTGGCTATCCTGGAACTCACTCTGTAGACCAGGCTGGCCTTGAACTCAAAAATCCACCTGCCTCTGCCTCCCAAGTGCTGGGATTAAAGGCGTGTGCCACCACTGCCCGGCTTAGGATTTATTTTTAAATTATGTTTTATGTAAACATTTTCACAATATATTTTATCATGTTCTTTTCCCAACAACACTCCTCTCATATGTACCTCTCCTCTGACCTATGCATCTCCCATATTTTATATCCAGTAGAAATTTGAATTTTATTTAAGTAATATTTGGAGAAAAGAAAAATAACATCCAAATTCCATATGCAAATGAAATGCAAAAATACAATAAAAGATATAAGGCAAACACTGAAAATTCTACACTAAATGCCACAAAACAGTGAAAATAAATGAAGGGTCAAATCAATGTTCTTTGCCATGGCCAATGACATCAGTAGAAAATCAAATTGATCTGTAGACTGACAGCAGTCTCAAATATAATTTCATTTTGGTGGTCACAGTGGAAAGATGATTGTAAATATATGTAAAATCAATGGATTTTGAACAGCAAAAAGAATATATAAAGAAGAGGAAAAGAAGATTTACTTACATCATACAACAAGATTCTACTTTTGTTTAACAAAAGAATCCATTGTCTCAACCAACACAATCCCTCCCTCCAAAAAACACAAGCAACAATAACAAAAACCTATTAAGGCATCAAGGAAATGATCTTTTTAACATTGGTGCTTCATGAATGAAATATTGTGAAATATTATTTTGGAAATAATATCATGAATGAATGAACATTCATAATGAAGCTCATAATAAAATTTTTTTTTGTGAATCCAGGTTCCTAGAAGCACACCTTCTACACAGCAAAAAGAGAGAAAAGAATTGTGGGATACTGGGATGTCTGAATGACCCATCAGTTAAGTGGGACCTCAAACCTCTGTTCCTTATACAGCACTGAATCTAATATAAACTATGAGATTGTAAATGAAAACTCAAGCTATGAGGACTTATTATAAAGCAGCACCAAAGTTTCTCCACATGAGAGGAAGAATTTCTCAATGTGAATATGCTGAAAAAACTACCCCTCCCCAAAGGATAAACATTCATTAGACTCTACAATGTTTTTTAATTGGTCCATTAGTAGCACAGAGAAGATAAGAACCCAGGTCACAAATTGAGAGAAAATATCCATAATATGTCTGACAAAAAAAAAGAGACATATCCATAATATGTCTTTACTAAAATAGAGATTCTCAAACATTTTGTCTTTAGAACTCTTTTATACTCTAAAAAAATTGAAGACAGGGGGTTCTGATCAGTGGAAGGGTGCTTGCTCAGCACATGTAAGACCCTAAATGATTCACAATAGAAAGAGATGGAGACAGACAGAAGACAAACAGAAACAGAGACAAAGACAAAGACAAAGACAAAGACAAAGACAAAGACAAAGACAAAGACAAAGACAAAGACAGAGAGACAGAGAGATAGAAAAGGAGACAGAATGGAGAGAGGCAGAGACAGGGGTCGAGACATTTTCTTTATGTAGATTAACACTTTCAACATTTAATGAAGTCAAAATTGAGAATCATATTTACAAATGTTTAAAACAGTTTACAAAAAACTCATGTTATAGTAGCTTCACTTTTCCTAACCAGTATGAATTTAGTGAGAACTGGACCCAGTTACACCTTTTATGAAAATGTTTTAATTTCAGTTTCTAGCTTCTAAAAAATCATCCCTTTTGTAGATTTGAGTCTACATTTCATCCGCTGTGGCATGTTTGGGATACAGAAAGTTGAAAACCTCATCTTTTTATATGTCTTAGTAATTTGAGTTGCTTTAAGAAATTGCTGCCATTCCTGAGGCTGGGAAATGAAGATCAGGACAGAGACATGGTGTCTAATGAAGTCTGTTGTCCATTCCAAAGGTGGTCTTTCACAGTGAATTCCTATGACAAAGGGATAAAACATCACTCTGAAGATCTGTATGAGGATACAAATTCTTAGCCTGAGGGTTCCATTTTCCTGACATTGTCATTCTTCAAATTCCTAATGCCATTACCTTGGGGATTAGGCTCTAAGCACATGAGTCTGAAGGAACACAAATGTTGGATCTAAAACATAGCTACAAAGCGGGAAAGATGTTCACAGAATTTTAGGCAGCAGTGAATATATGCTGATGCTAAGGCAAGTTTTGAAAGGCAATTCTTAAATGTTAGTTGAGTGTGGAAACTTAAATCATATCAGTGAATGTAATATACATATAAAAACCCTCAACTTTTCATATTAAATAGGTCATATATGCTTTTTCAGCATAAGATGCGTGCAGATGTGTGTGTGTGCTCGCACATTCATACAAGAAAATACTAAAAAAATATCAATACACACACAAAAAACTGATGTGAAAAAATGGTCCCATGATAAGGAATGTTTTTATATATTCAAGTGTGGTGGTTTGAATATGCTTGGTCCAGGGAGTGGCACTATTAGGAGTTGTGGCTTCATTAGAGTAGGTGTGTCTGTATCAGAGGAAATGTGTCACTGAGGAAGTGGGCTTTGAGATTCTCCTTGTGGCTGCCTGGGAGACAGACTGTCCACTCCTGGCTGCAGCTGGATCAACTCCTTCTCCAGCACCATGTCTGCCTTGATGCTGCTATGCTTCCTGCCATGATGATAATGGACTGAACCTCAGATCCTGTACGACAGCCCCAATTAAATGTTTTCCTTTATAAGAGTTACCTTGGTCATGATTTCTCCTCACAGCAATGAAAACTCTAAGACACGAGTTTCTTAGAAACACTTTCTACACGGCAAAAAAGAGTGATAGTATTGATGTTAAGCCCCACATCACTCTCTGAAAAATTGGTAGATAAGAGAAATAGTATGTTGCAAAGATAGTGAAAATATCAAGAAGGTCAATTATATGTTATATTAAACATAGTATAGGAAAAATAATAAAAATTGGAAGACTAGAAGGGGAAAAATGGAAGATAGTTTCTAAGGCCAGTAGCATGGTATGTGAAATCCAACCACCATCTTTACAAAATTAAATGTGTGAGATGTGATAGGCTGTGATACCAAGCTGATATAGAAATGCCATAAGTTATAGAAGGTAAGAAACCACAAAGGCCACTTTTGTAAAGTTTACAGTCAATGCATAGATGTGAAAGCTCCCAGGTAGCTCACCCCTGGATGTTTAAAATACTGTCCTCAAGAATATTGAATGTATTTAGAACTAAGCAGAGGAAAAGTAATAGGCAAATGGCGTTAGTCTTAATGTAAATCATTTTCACAGGATAAGTTAGAATGCATTTCCGAGCTCTTGCAGAATAAGATTTATCTTCTCTCTTTTCTATTTTTGAAGCAAGTATCCTTAAAATTTTAGAAATTGCACACAAAGCAACATGTGCCAACTCTCACAGTGGTGGGTGACCGATGAACTTAAAGGAACTAAAGGGGCAACTTTTAAACAGAATCTTCATTTATATCCCAGAATAGCCTGCAATGTATTATCATTCTCCTGCCTCAGCACTGTAAGTTCTAAGACCACAAGTGTGTACAATACCTGGCTAAATAATTAGGGGTACTTTATTTTTAAGGTAGGATTTCAAGTATCCCAGACTGATTTTCAACTCACTACATAGCCAAGGATGACTTGAACCTCTAATTCTCCTACCTTGGTCCCTTGTCAGCCAAGATTACAGACTTGAATCCCCTCAGAGTTAGGTAATGCTGGGGAGCAAACCCCAGGCTTCACATTCATGCTAGGCAAGCACTGTATTGATTGAGCTATATCTCCATCCCTATGGGGGATTTTTAATTGAACAGTCTATTGAAACAATTCAGTTTATAAAGCAGTTGGCTTAAGTTCTTTGAACGTTGCCTAATCTTTAAGTCTTCAGCTCTACCATTTGCCTTCAGTGGGAACCTTTATCTGGAATGAAGCATCCACAGGCCCTTGGTGCCCATGTCCTTGTATTCCTCTTTGGATTGGTTTTCTGACTCTTGTGGTCCTATTAGCATTGTCTCAATTGTCTAAATATCTGTTCTTATAGACATTATTTTCTTAGATGAGACACCTGAAATTACAGTCATTGGGAATCATGAGGTTGGGTATTCTGGTAGAGTTCTATTGAAGTGTCAATCAAAATTCCAGCAGCAGGGGAAGAAGGCTTCCCTGGGGCATCCTGATTCTGAAATGTAAATTATGGTTTGCCTTGACTTTGGCTGCAATCTCTGAAATGTCCTCCTCCCTTGGTTCAAAGCAAACACTCTCAGTGCAGCTGGGAATGAGTTTTTTTCTAATTAAGGACAAATCTGTATGTGATAAAAGTGAACTACTGCCTTCTTAGAGCTAATCTCCTTGGTGAGTTTCTGCATTTTGTTGCAGGATCTTGAGAAAGTGGCACCTGGCTGCAATCTGGTAGACCTAGAAAGAGGTCATCAACATTCACTGTACATCCAGCTGCCCAAGCTTGGTGATTTAGTGTATTTGAATGTATTCCACATAATAACACATTTTATGAGTTAAAAAAATGAATCTTCTTTGTATCTGGAGCTGTCATTGTTTCCTCTGAGAAATGTCACAAATAAGGAAGGAATCTTTCAGTTTTATTTTCTGTTTTTTTAAGAGAAAACAAGCCTAGGTCTACTCACTCATTCCTTGTACATAAACACCAATTTCCTCTTTATGTGTCTTTTGTATCTTTTCTCAGTGGTGGTGAACTAAATCATTGGCTCAGCAATCCCTACAGAAGCCCCTTCATCATTTTATCACTTATTTTCCTATTACTGTGACAAAATACTGGACAATTGTCATTTAAAGAAGGAAGGATTTCTTTTGGCTCACAGTTCAAAGGGATACAGCCCTTTTTAATGAGGACATCATGGTAGCAGGAAAATGAGCAGCTGATCACATTGCAGCCACTGTCGGGAAGTAGGTGGAGATGGATGTGAGTGTTGTGCTTGCTGCCTTCATTTTATTCAGGGAAGGATCTCAACCTGTGGAATAGTGCCACACCCATGGTTAGGATCTTCCCTCCTCAATCGCCTCTATCCGGAAGTTACATCCCAGACAGAAGTTTGTTACCATGGCAATTCTTCATCATGTCTAGTTGTCAATCAATATTAAACACCAGTCACATAACTTTGCAATTTCTTTCACTGAATATATTTTACAATGGCTTGATGAAATATTTAGATCCGATAGAAACCAAGACCTCAGAATGACACCCTCGAAAAGATCAAGTCACCAAAAGCCCACCCTTGCATGAGCAATGACACAAAATTGTAACCTTGAGGCTCTCTGCATGACTCAATGCAGTCCTGACCGATTGGATACTCTCCTCAGCACCCTTTGCTGCTTATACAACCTTGAGGAGAGAGGGGTACTTAGTTAAGTTCCTATATCTGTGATAAAATACCATATACAAAAGCAATTTTTGAGCAAAGGGTTTATTTTGGCTTATTCTTCACCATCACAGTTCATCTCTGGAAAGCCAGGGCAGAAACCTGGAGGCAGGAACTGATAAAGAGGCCACAGAAGGATGCTGCTCACTGGCTTGTTCCTTGATTTGTTAAGTCTGCTTTCTTATCTTCAGGGTCACCAGTCCAAGGGTGGCACAACCCTTATGCTGGGCCCACCCACATCAATCATTAATTTTAAAAAATGCCTGTGTCCTTCCCCAGCCTTGAGCAAGCCAGAAAGACCTTGTTTGCCACAATAAACCTATTGTAATAAAACCTAGGTGGAGTCATCCACCCTGACTGCACATACAACTTCCTATAGGAACTTAGAAGAATACACTTTCTGCTGAGCTTCCCTTGTGACATAACCCAGCTGAAACAAAAGATGAGTTCCATAGGCTTCCACTATATATATCTGAAAATTAAACTTTGAACCTTGATCTGAGAGCTTTGTCTTGGCCTCATGCTTCTTTCACCCCTCCATCTCTTTTTCATTCCAGCCCTCCTTTTGGCTACACTTGCCTACATGCTAATTTTATGGAATCATTTTTCAGCTGCTTCTTCTCAGATAACTCTAGTTCTGAGTTATTTATTTTCTAAGTCCTGCTAGGGTTCTCTCCAGGATACTTGCTATACAGCAAGCTTCCACCTGCTGTTTTTCCCTTTTATGTGATGATATCCTGCTAAAATGTTATTCAAATCAAACCATCTCTCCACTTAAAACCTTCTAAAGCTTCCTGTCTCACTCAGAGGAAAGGGGCAATTCCTGTTAAGAGGTCCAAATATCTTGGGCTTTCTTCTTACCTCTCCTCTCCTCTCCTCTCCTCTCCTCTCCTCTCCTCTCCTCTCCTCTCCTCTCCTCTCCTCTCCCCTCCCCTCCCCTCCCCTCCCCTCCCCTCCCCTCCCCTCCCCTCCCCTCTCTTCTCCTCTCCTCTTTTCTCTTCTTGTCTTTTTTCTCTCTACCTTCGTTTCTCATTAGTTTTTGAACTCCAGAGGGTAAAGGTCACCCTCCAGACACATGGATATTTCCATCATGCTTTCTAAGGCCTGGGTTAGACAATTTTTTTTATTTCCTCTGTTGTGTTTGTTCCTTATAGATATCCACACAGTCCACACCTTCAATAAAGATCCCTCCTCCATAAAGATTTCATTAATTATTCTATTCAAAATTAAAAATCACCTCATGAACTTTATGGATATGCTGGCATTCTGCATGTCCGATTGTACTAAATAGATTATTTATATATAGTCTGCTTCCTACTACAAAAATGTCATTTCTACCTGGGAAGACATTCTATTCTATTCTGTTCACTGATGTTTCAGCACCAAGGAGAGGGCATGCACATTATAGATTCACTATGGTTAGCTGATTAGATCAACTCTGTAAGTCTAGACTTTCAATAGTATCAGGTGTTTAAAATTAGTCATTTAGAAATCTCTGAACCTCCATGAAGGACAATCGGTTTTGGAGTTTTTTGTTTGTTTTTGGTTGTGTTTTTTGTTGTTATTTTGGTTTTTGTTTTTTCAATTTGAAGGTCAAATGATGATAATTTCAAGACCACTGTAGGTACTAGTGACCACAACTGAAAGAAGACTTGAAACTTAAGAAACAGGCACATTTTGAAATATGCTAAGAAGATCTCTTACAGAGCTGATTTTTTTTTCTTCAAAACTCTTTAGAAGTTTTGGCCGTAACATTATAAAACAGCAATTTTCACATTCCTTTGTATCCCTTTTCATGTAATTTCTCAAGAGAAAATCAATGAGGTGACAGATGTAACTATGAGATAAAACCTCATATTCTGGGGTGGCTTCTATGTTCACATTCAAGAACGAGCTGAGTCCTGGAGCCTTCATAAACAAATGCAAACACTTAGTCTCTGCTGCTCCCACTTCACCCAGGCTTTCTCACTATGCTCCGCACTGTTCAGGTCCCTGATTCCTTCCTGAATTGTCTGACCTTGAAATAACTTACCCTTAACTCTGTTCATCTGTCATATATGCTCAAACGATATCCAATTCCAGTTTCCCCAGAACCATGTAAACCACCATGTGTGATGGTACACACCCATAACCCAGCAATCAGGAGGTAGAGATGGGAGGATCAGAAAGAAGCCTAAGACCATCTTAGCTACAGAGTGAATTCTTGACGAGTGCAAGACACATGAGACACTGTTTCAAAACAGGAAAACAAACAAATAAACAACAATAACAGCTACTCAGATTCTTTTTCTCATAAAAAATCAAGCATCTTTAGCTTCCCTCTCTAATCTGAAGTTGTACTTTCAACACAATATATTAAAATAAATTCCCATTGTCTCCGAATATATGGCATATAATACATACATATGACAAAATAAATGTATATCATATATGTTAAATTATTTGTAAGTGCCTGACAGCCATAAAGAAAATGCAAATATTCATTTTAAAAGCCCAAAACTTGTATGTGACCATGGTCCCTGGGTTGCTTCATGACTAGAGAAAATATTGTCTCCAGAATAAATGTAATTGGGTCTGTGGTACTTATGTTATTTATTTGTTCTGGAAAATGTATATATGTTTTATCAAAGAGATTCTTCATATTTGAAACTGAAATACAATAGAAAATAGATCTGTTCAGCTTTGGAGCATGGAGACTTATCCCTAACTATCCATCTCAATTCAATAAATACCATTCATCTCCCCTGGTCTTAGTTTATACTAGCCATATGAAAATAATTGGGAAGGGGATTATAGAGAAACCATGATTAAATTTAACATACTTTCTTAGGAATGGGTCACAATGAAACTAGATCAGACAATGAGTTGAGGTACAGTACAACCCAACTGAGACAGAAGCCATAGAGATGGACTGTTAAAGTCAGCAAACAAAGGAAGTTTGAGAAAGTATGGTAGGGTATTAAGATATAAATCTGAAAGTTCCAAGTTTCATTTGACAAGAATCATGCTGCCAGTGATGCTGAGAGTGGATTGAACCCAACCAATATGGGAGGTGGGAGTATGCAGTACAGGGCAACTGAAGTTTAACTGCTAGTCAAGATGAAGAATCTCAATGGGAAACAAAGAGAAGAGACGGTGTGACCCAATGAGTTTTGCAATGACCAAAAGCAAACAAATGCTAACCTGCTGATCTGCTGAAAAAGGGAGGTGCACAATGAGATTGCAGGGTGCAGGTCTGTTGGATGGAGCAGCAGGTCAGCATGCGTGGAATGACAAGCTGTCAGTAGTGACTTCTTCCAGAATTAGAGTATCAAAGGTGCTGGTTCCTTAGTCTAGGTTGATAGCAAGGCATTTTTCTGTATACGTACATACATACATACATACACACACATAATATGTATGTATATACATACATACATGCTTAGAATTGGGGCAGGGGAGTTAGATCAATGTGTAAATCTCTGAGATCCTCAGTATACATGTAAAAACTAGGCTGACAGCTCACATATGCAATATCTATTCAGGGGAGACAGAGACAAGAGGATCTTCAGAGCTTCTTGGCCAGGCAGCCTACACCAAACAATGAGCTCTGGGTTAGTTTGTTTAACTTCTTGGTGTCAGTCGTGAATATCCCCCTATGCACCAGGCCTTAAGTTTAATCAGAAAGCTGACTTTAGTCACAATCACTTGTGACACTATAACACTAACTGACACTTCTTGCTTGGCACTGCTATCATGAAGCATGCAGAGGCCACAGCTGAATGGTACTTTGGCTCAGAGGCATCCCCAGCAACCTTGGTAGAACTTTATGGGACTATATCAGCTAGCCTTCAGGGAGGAGACCCTTCCAGCTCATTCCTCATCTTATTTAAAGTCCTGTACTACTTTGCCTTCAGCAGTGGTTCTTTCCATCAGTTCTAAAAAGTGACTGGTTTCAGTGGCAATATCCTTTATTATTATAAGGCCCTTCATGGCCAACAACTGTTATGGAAGTAGCCCACTGCTAACACTAGGATCTTAAAACCTTATTTTTTGGAGGAGCCCCTGTTTTAGTCTTCTAGGACCCACTGGTTTTCTCTGTAGCATTTACAAGACAAGGCAGTTGCAGGTTTTTCCAGTTTGGTGTAGATATCAGTCCTGCAACTTGAACTTAAACATTACAAATGTGGGAGAGTTACTTCCTGTAGGAGGGTGAGTGGTCTGTGTTGGAAGAGGCTGGCACTTGGAAGGATTCCACATCCCCTCGGGTTGCTCACAGTCACCAGTCCTTCTTGCTTGCTTTCTATGATAGCGTAGTTCTGCATTTCCCAATGAAGCTACTGTTGTTGGATCTGTAGGAATAGGTTTCTTTGCAAGAAGGAACAATGATTTGGTTAAAATCAAGTCCGAGGAGATGGAAAAGAGAGTCTTAGGCATGCTTGGGAAGTTGGACCAAAGAGTTCCCAGGTTTTCATTGATAAGTTACCACTTCTATCAGGCTGTTACTTTCCATGAACCATAGTTAGCAAAGATCTCTGTATCTGAGAGATGTAAAATTAGCCAGAGCTGGGTTCCTATCTATCCCTGGAGTAACAGGCTGGATTCAGATGCCACATAGAGCAGGACAAACCTCTCTCTCTCTCTCCCCAAAGGTAGCAATAAAAGAGTTATCAACTCATCTTGATCCTCCTCCGGGACTCAAAAAGAAAGAAACAACAACAAAAAATCTAAGTCTGGCACCTAGTTTCTTTCCTGAGTGGGTTGTCATGGCAACAGGATATAGCAACTGTTTTCAGTATTCTGGGACCTTGGCAATCCTCACGAGTTTCTCTGCCTCAGCTTCTATGTATGTGCAGACATATGGATACCAGAACCAGTGCCAGCATGGAAGAGAGGAATGGAAATTCATGCCAGGATTCCTCTGGGATGCTAGGGACCTCAGCTGACCTTACAGAGTTTAGCTCACTGCACACCAGTGCTCTGAGCAAGACCCATCTGGTTCCTGGCCTGGAGGAATTTGACAGCTTTTGCTATGAAGTGAGGGACTGAGTTCATTGAGCCCAAAGGTCAATACCAGCTCCAGAATCATTAAATCCAGAGTCTGAATCTCAGTAATTCAGTTTCATTCCAGAGTGTACACAGTTTCGTCTTGGTCATTTTTGTTGTGATTAAAAAGGAAATTTTCCTCCATTGTGTGTGTTGTTGATACTACTATTGACTCATGATCAGTGGCTTCATCGTAACCCAAAAATATATGACATACCGTATGCTATAAACATTTAAGAAGACAAGATTTTGTGTATGTATATGCATGTCTGTGTGTATGCCTGTGTGTCTTGTGTACTTCCATATATGGTTCTTAATGTCACTATTTCCTTTTTAAAAGGGAATTAAGATTTTAAACTGTCCCAGTTGGACATTTGAAAGCGCAAGGTGACCTGATGTCCACACATTTCTGTTTTTTTCTTCCCTGCTTTCACTTGTTTGTATTGATGTCTGTGTGGCATGCGATATTGTATTATTAACTCATATTCTTCTGTCTCTGCATGTTTGTGAATGTGCATCTATAGATTACCCTCAGTGTATAGGCTATGTTCCTGGTATGTGTCTTTGTATGTGCAGTGTGTGTGTGTGTGTGTGTGTGTTCCTTGCATGAACATATCTTTATATGCATGTATATGAGTATACATGCATCTGTATCCGATGTGTATATTAGTGTGTCTCTGTGGATGTGGAGGAAGTGTGTATGTGTTTGTGTGTTTGGAGCATGCGTATCTGTATATGAGTATATATGAGAATTTCTCTATGTGTGTATGTGCCTGACAAGCTTCCAGTTTGAGATCAAGTTCCATTCCTCCAGTGATCAAAAGAGAGTAGAGTGCTTATAAGCTCAGTGGCTGTTCCTACTTCATACACTGCTACATCCTTAGCACGTTGGGTAATTCTTAGCAAATGATAGGTCAACAACCCACACTGGGGGAAAATGAAGGACTGATCATGTAAAGGAGTCAGCGTGGGCTGTGGAAGTGTTTGTTGTTTCCATTCAAAAGTGTCTCTTGACAAAGAACACACTATGTTCAACTTTTCTCTGGCAATGTAACAAGTAATTCTAAAATGTTGTGGCCCCAGCTTTTTGTAGTTTTATTTCATTGTTTTATTATTATTATTATTATTATTATTATTATTATTATTATTATTATTATTATTTGTGTGTGTGTGTGTGTGTGTGTGAGAGAGAGAGAGAGAGAGAGAGAGAGAGAGAGAGAGAGAGAGAGAGAGAGGAGAGAGCAAAGGCACACATATGAAGAAGAACAACTTTGAAGAGTCCTCTCCATCCAGAGTGTGAAGTTGGTCCCTCAGCAAACAAGTACCTTCACCTGCTGACACATCTCCCCAGCTTAAGAGCTCTTTCTTCTTTAATTTCATGTGCATAAATTCTGCCGCTCAGAATTGCAAAAACAGGCACAGTGAAGATGGCTGTTCTCCACTCCTATGGAGCCCTGGTTGAGCACACTCAGTCACCTGGGGAGGACCGATTAGTAGCTGGCAGCTCAAAGATCTGAGGCTAAGAGACACTGTCCCAAGTTTCCCTCTTTGTCCCCAGGTTGATGTCTTAGGACCTTTCTCCTTCCTTATGTATCCTTCTGTCCTTTCCAGTAAAACAGTGCACTATCTACTGAACGTTTTATATGTGAAGTATTTGATGCCCGGATGCTCTCTGATCGTTTCTAATCTAAGACTTCTTTCCCTGACTTTGTACCTCCAGTGTCTTCCCACTTTTGAGTGTATGTTCTTGATGTATTTTACATACTATTCTCTCTGGCTTTTTTCCCCCGATAAAGTTCTGATAACCATCAGGGAATCTAGTCATTTTTGCCTAGTACACACTTCATAATTGTGTGTAACATAAAGGAGTCAACATGTAGTCTTAGTCTGTACCCTACATTTTGGCCAGGGATGAGACCTCAGATGCTCCTTTGCTATTTTAATAACCTGTTCTTCCATGTAGGAAATCACATTTAGATCATCAGAGGAAGTAAATGTATGGTAGAGAGAGAGAGACTCTTCATAAATGTAATGTAGAGGGAAAACACTGAGGCCCTGGCCACACACTTGTTTACATCCACTCTTTAACCTGGTAGCTGGGTAGCTAACTCAGAGAGACAGCAAGGACTTTTAACTGCTGAGCTATTTCTCAAGTCACAAGAAGTAGTTTCTTTAATGCCTAACTTCTCAGTCAGTTCTTGGCCTCTCTCTCTCTCTCTCTCTCTCTCTCTCTCTCTCTCTCTCTCACACACACACACACACACACACACACACACACACACACACACACACACACACACAATAGCATCAGGTAATGATGAATTCATGTTTTTCCAGGAGACTCACCCCCTTTTATTTCCACAATACCTCTAGGGCTGATAGGAGGGGAGGCACCTGTTCCCCATACTAATTTTCCATCTCATCAGGAATGTAAAGCTCCTCCAATACTTTTTTTCTAATTAAATACATTTCCTGAGGTGAAATACAGAAGGAATATTCAGAAGGACAAAATATCCATTTTTAAAATAAATGCCCCAGTTGTACAGTACCTTGGTGATGTATCCGTGGGATGTATCTACTGAAATAAGGCATCTGTGGGAATTTTACTCAGGTACATTAGGATTATAATTGTAATTATAATCATCATCTTAGTTATTATTTAAATAATTTATTCAGGATTTTCTAATGCCATATTTGGTAATACCATATACATGCATACACAAGCAGATGCATATGCATGTAAATATTTGTGTGCATATGTGCAAATTTATATAGATTATTCTTTTCCAGACAGACATTCCTTAGTACTTATAGAAAATTTCAGAATTAGTCCTATAAAATAAAATAAAAGGAATCAAAATGAGTTAAGGAACCAAATCATATCTCAGTCTCAAGAAAGACACACAGACATTTCTTATAACTTATTATTAACTCATTATGAGCTTGGAAAGGCAGTCTAGCTCTTTGGTCAACTGGAGAAGGGACAGTAGCGTTTTCTTTTCCATACATTTGAACTCATTCTGTGTTCTCAGAATTTGTGAGCTATCATAACTGTAGGGTGAGGGCAACAAGCATCAGAGAGCTAAATGTGCTTGCCCCAACTTGCACTGGGCTTCCTTATAACTCTAAGGGGAAGAGTTTATTATTCAAATTTCTGATGTTGTTGCTCATTCTTGGATCTCTAGGATACCTATAACCTTCCACTAAAGAATCTTTTCTTTGAAGAGTGGAAAATTCCAAACCTTCTTGGGATAAATGTGTCTTTTCCTCTGAGACAGTGTTGGCCAAGGAAGACACTGTGCTTAGGAGAACCTGTTTGAACCCTGGGTTTACTGTTGCTCAGTCAGCTCTAGCTCCACTCCTAAAAAGTCCCTCACCCAAGGCTACTACTAGCTCATGTGCTAGATTACATAATTCGCAAGTAACCATCTTGGCAACACTCAATACCTATTAATAAGTACTGACAAGGCTAGCTCATCTGCACATTGATTTGTTTATTACCATCATCATCATTGTTATCATCATTATTTATAATTTCCTATATCATCCTATTTTGATTTTCTTATTCCAGTAAATATCATGACACCTTGGAAAGAATGTATTCATTTGGCTTATACTTATAGCCTATCATTGAGGGAAGCCAGTGCAGAAACTTGAGGCAGGAGCTTGAAGCAGAAACCACAGAGGAATGCTGCTTAGTGGCTTGCTCCCCCTGGGTTGCTCAGCTTCCTGTGTGATTCAGCTCAGGTTCAGCTTTCCATGGATCACACTAGGTACAGTGGGGTAGACATTTCTACATCGATAAACAATTAAATAAATGTCTCACAGACATACCTATAGACCAGTCTGATGGAGACAATTCTTCTATTGAGGTTCTCTTTTGACACGTCTGTCAAACTGAAAATTAAATTTAATTCTGACTTAGAAGCACTCTTTGCAGGAGGGAGGGTCAGTTAGCGGTGGTAAGAAGGTGGGAGTTTGGCATCCTCAGTAGGCACTGGAGTTCTTTTGGAATTTTAGGTCATTAGTTTAATTAATGGATGACAGGAAACAAACATTGCATAGTTTCTGCTGGGCTTTTTTTTTTTTTTTTGAAACTTCCTTTGTCAGTACAATTAATATAACTCTCTTTACCTTAGCTTCAGGCAGACTCTTCAGACAAGGGCAAAAAGCAGCCACACTCTTCACCAAAATACCACAGAAACAGTCTCTATGCCACATATTGAAATTCTCCTCTGAAACCTCTTGGGCTATGTCTGCACAGTTCAGATTACTCTCAGCAGCAAAGTCTTCCATATTCTTACTAGGGTAGCTCATTAAGCCCTATTTAGGGCATTCCACTGCATTCCAAATCCAAAGTCCCAAAATCCACATTCTTCCAAACAAAAGCATGGTCAGGCCTAACACAGCAATACCCCAGTCCCTGGTACCAACTTCTGTCTTAGTTAAGGTTTTACTGCTGTGAACAGACATCAACTATGACCAAGGCAAGTCTTAAAAAGGACAAACCTTAATTAGGGCTGGCCTACAAGTTCAGAGGCTCAGTCCATTATATTTAAGTTGGGAGCATGGCAGCATCTAGGCCGGCATGGTACAGGAAAAGCTGAGAGTTCTACATCTTCATCTGAAGACTGCTAGTAGAAGACTGACTTCCCCATGCACCTAGGAGGAGGGTCTTAAAGCCTACACTCACAATAACATACCTACTCCATCAAGGCCAGACCTACTCCACAGGGCCACACCTAATAGGGCCACTCCCTGAGGCAAGCATATACAAACCATCACAGCAGGATTGGGTTACCCAACAGCAACTGTTGCTCTCAGAGTTCAGTCATGTTCATAAACTTTCCATATAACCTATAAATGCCATTTTCATCCTCTGAGACTAGAATTAGACCCCTAGGTGTCAAGAGATGTAGAGTGACCCAAACGGTGGCCATGAGGAAATTTGACAATGATATATAGGATTAGGTTACAGGATCAATAGGAAAAAGACTCAACAAAAGAACAAAACTGGAGGAAGATAAGAAAGTCCCCAAGAAATTTGATTTATTTATACCTATAGACAAAATCTCTAGTAATAACAAAATCAAAACTTTTGACAATAGCCTAGAGAATATTTTGTATGCCTTAAAAACCAATTACAGATGGTGTATACCAGAAACAAGCTAAATCTATTTATTTCTTGCATACACTATATGAAGAATTGAAAACACTCAATTTAAGTGTTCAGAGTCTAAAATATCTGTGAACTGTCATGTCCAAATGGTAGGTTGTTTCTCCCCACTCCTACAATATTTTAGATAAAACACAATTGATTTCTTGGGTTGAAACAAATAGGTAATGGGTACATTAAAGAATAAATCAACTTTATGTTTCTGTAGCGTTTGCAATTTTCAAAGTATAGTTACCAACATCTTGAATCCAATCAGAAAGTATTTAAATCTATGTCACGATAACTTTACAAATAAAAAGCTAAAATACACACATACCAGAGTGAAGGAACAGAAAGAGCTTCGGAGCACCAAACTCTCTCTTGAATTTTAGCTATATTTCTCTGTAGATTCTTAGGTGTAACCTTCCCCCTCCAAACTAGAACTATACAGAAATCAACCTGTAAGAAAAATACCAAGTTCTAAAGTGCTAATCTGCATTAAAGAATTATATTAAAGAGACGGGAGACATGCCCAATACAATCTGCTTTTTTCTTTTCCTGCCTCCATCTTTGCTTAGGGAAGTCTTGTGTGCCAATGTACCTGGGAGACAATTGGGAGGATGTTCTTTGGTAAATTTGGATCAGTAACTATTCTGTTGCTAAATATGCTTCTTAAATTTGCTAAGCTTGAGAACTGTTAGTCTGATGGAAACTATTAATTATTATTACCCTAATTTAAGCTATCACATCCATACCTCATGTCTTCTCATGGTGTTGCCCCTAGCCAAAGTAGAGCCTAAGGCAAAGGAAACCCAGCACTGTTCATTTTACCTTCATTTAACACTTTGATATTTGATTCATTATAGATTTTCTTAAATATATTTTTAAGAATTGCATTAAAACCTTGCTTGTCTTCATGACCACACTTTTGTCAGTTTCTTAGATTTTTGTAGACGAGCCATCTTCCCTCACACCCTCCCACTCTCAGCTCTTCATCCTTCTCTTATGTCAGTCTATGTTTTGAAGAACGAGTATCATTGCAGCCATTGGGCCTTGCAAGCTCCTGGTGTTCCAAGAACTTAGTCTCTTTCTCTGACACTGGCAACATTGAAGAAGAGTTGAGGAGTGTGCACCCCAGAGTTTAAATTATAAATATTTGATGTGAGATGACTGCTTGCAGGTTTTTGTGTTTACTTGCTTCTTTGTTTGAAGATTTTGTTTGTGTTTTTGTCCTTTATTTTGCTAGCTGCAGACAATCTCAGGGCGGAGGGGAAGAGATGGACACTTCCCTCTTTGTTGCTATCTCGTTGCTGTGGTAAAATTACCTTGACAAAAGCAACTTAAAGGAGAAAGGGCTCATTTTGGCTCAGTCTCTGAGGAAAACTGCCCATTACAATGGGGGAAGACATAGCATCAGGAACAAGAAACTTGCTAGTGACACTGTAGCCACATTTAGAAAGTAAGGGGTGAAGAGGAAGTGAGGCTTCATTAGAAGGCCTCAAGCCTGCCCTAGCACCAGAGTGGCCCACGTGTTCCAACAAAGCTCTGCTTCCTAGAGGTTTCAGACCTTGAACAGCACCACCAACTGGAAATCAAGTATTCAAACACACAAGCCTTTGTACAGAACTCACATGCAAAGCACAGCAGCCTTTCTCTCTGCCATTGCTACCCCACCATGCTCTCTGCAGAACTGGAAGATACAGGGCAACAGGCCAAGCTCAGCAGCTCCATTAAATCTGTCCCTGCTGGGTGTCAGTTATCTGCTTCACCACATGCTCACCAATTTTAATAATGGTCTATTGTGTGCTTCATAAAATGCTAGAGACATTCATTTTAAATATTCTGCTCGACAACAAAAGAGGAGTTGGCTATATATTCATCGGCTTGGCTGACTCTCTACAATGTATACATAGATAAAAATAGCACACAGAACTATAAATAGACAGCTATTACTTGCCTGTTGAAAGCATTTTTATATTCATATTTTTTAAGACTGACAATGCAGCTGTTTACTGTTTGACTATCATGCATAAGGCCCTGGGTTCTCTCTGTAGCTCCTTACCTCAAATATTGGATTCTTCAAGGTTATTGGAAGCCACATACAGAATATCCCTTCCTCCACTGCTCAAGCATACCAGCTCAAAACTATGACCCTCCACAAAAGGAGGGTCAGGAGACACAGCACAGGGAGACTTCTGGTGTTACAGGCTCAGCATTGCTCAGCTGGAGTCAGAGTAAGACAAGACCATCTATGGTTGAGTTCTCAAAGGGTCACTGCATCAGTTACCTTTCTGACAAAAAAGATAAATTCGCAGCTTTATACTGATAACAGACTTCATTTTGACAGGAGCTTTTAAATGAGAAACCAAAATTGACTCCGTAAAGGAAGAAAATGGACAGTGTGACGAGCAAGAATAATTTAGCTCTGCTCTTCCCAAAGTGGAGTTGACATGAAAAATTAACAATAATTGTTTTCACTTGCTTACAAGGAATCCCGAGCTACTCTTAGGTCTTTTGTTATTTTCAGTTTTTGTAGCAGTCTCACAGGAGTCCCTGCTTTTACATAGTAAAGGGCATAAGCTTTGACAGACTCTACAATATACTAGCCGCCATGCTACATGCCTCCAGCCACTATGATCCATGTCTCTGAAGGGCTTAAGAAAAATCCCTTGAGGGACTTTTCAAGCAAATCTCATTAGCATAGAATTTTGACATGTCTAAGGTGCTGCACGTGTTTAAGCATGCACATTTTTGGAGGTATACCTTTGGAAGTTTGAACATTAATCTACATAGAAGGCAAGGGAGAAGTAAGGCAAACATAGCTATAAACCCCATCAGTGCCTTGAAAAGACTGGGATGAACAGGAATTCTTCAGGGGAACTTGGAATGCATGTTTTCTAAAAGTCTCAGCTAGGAGCTTAACTCAGATCAGTAGCAATGTGTTTAGGGTGCACTTTGGTGATGTAGGTACTAATGCAGTCCCTATCCCATTCAGGATAAGGATGCCTTTATTGTCACTTGGCCATGCATGCTGAAGCCATGAGGGACACTGAGACCAGAAGGAGACCTCAAGGTACTGGATTCTGGAGGAGCAGATGATGGCTCAAAGGCCACATGGAGCCCTGGTTGCCCAGAAAAAACAAGGAAGGAAGACTGAGTGGAGCTCATCCAGTCTGTGGCTATGTAAATCCCATCTCTAAGGAAAGGGCTGGCATGACTGTTACCAGAATGCAGATGCAGCTTTTATTTTTAAACCAATGTGCAAGTGATAAGTGAATGTGGAATGTGTAAGGGTGTGGACAAAGCAGTAGGTATGTGTGCATTTTGGATGTGTGCAGTGTGGATGTGAGCAGTGTGTATGTGTGCAGTGTGTATGTGTGCAGTGTGGATGTGTGTAGTATGGATGTGAGCAGTGGGGATATGTGTAGTTTGGATGTGAGCAGTGTGGATATGTGCAGTGTGGATGTGTGTAGTGTGTATGTGAACAGTGTGGATGTGCACAGTGTGGATGTGCACAGTGTGGATGTGTGCAGTTTGGATGTGTGCAGTGTGTATGTGTGTAGTGTGTATGTGAGCAGTGTGGATATGTACAGTGTGTATGTGAGCGGTGTGTATGTGTGCAGTGTATGTGTGTAGTGTGTATTTGAGCAGTGTGGATATGTGCAGTGTGGATGTGAGCAGTGTGGATGTGCACAGTGTGGATGTGCACAGTGTGGATGTGTGCAGTTTGGATGTGTGCAGTGTGTATGTGTGTAGTGTGTATGTGAGCAGTGTGGATATGTGCAGTGTGTATGTGAGCGGTGTGTATGTGTGCAGTGTATGTATGTAGTGTGTATTTGAGCACTGTGGATATGTGCAGTGTGGATGTGAGCAGTGTGGATGTGTACAGTGTGTATGTGTGCAGTGTGTATGTGTGCAGTTTGGATGTGTGCAGCATGTATGTGAGCAGTGTATACGTGTGCAGTGTGTATGTGTGCAGTGTGGATGTGTGTAGTGTGGATGTGTGTAGTGTGGATGTGTGTAGTGTGGATGTGAACAGTGTGGATGTGTACAGTGTGGATGTGTGCAGTGTGGATGTGAGCAGTGTGGATGTGTGTAGTGTGGATGTGAACAGTGTGGATGTGTGAAGTGTGGACGTGAACAGTGTGGATGTGTGCAGTGTGAATAAGTTCAGTGTGGATGTGTGTAGTATTGAGGGAAGCAGTGTGGATCTGTGCAGTGTAGATGTGAGCAGTGTGGGTCTGTGCAGTGTGGATGTGAGCAGTGTGAATGTGTGCAGTGTGGATGTGAACAGTGTGGATAATTTCAGTGTGGATGTGTGCAGTGTGGATGTAAGCTGTGTGGATATGAGCTGTGTGGATGTGTGCAGTACAGGTGTGAGCAGTGTGGATGTGTACATATGCACTGATTTACAGGACTGCCCATGTATCAGGAGCAGAGTTTATAAGGTTAAACCCTACAAGAAATTTGCTACACATGGTTTGATTTTCATACATAAGAGGGTTTCACCCTTTCAGCAAGCACTCCACCCCATGTATGTTCTTTCACCTATATGGAAAATAAAAATCAAATTACCTATGTCTCCCATGGGGGAAGAAAGTGCTGTGGCTTTGCTTCCTAAGCAGATGTCAGATCTGTGCTAATACCTCAAATCAGAGCCTGGTCTTTCATGTGACAAGGTCTCTTAAAAGCCTGATAGCTTATTCTAGGGAAAAAAAGAAAATGGCTAGATGGGGTTTATTTGAAGTTGAAGTTCAGAGGCAGCAAATTCACATTGAAACGTGGTATTTTATTCACATTATGAATTTTTATCATATTTAGTCAGTGAACAAAGACTGTCAAGTTGGCCTAAGGGCTGGCATGATGGCTCAGTGGGTGAAAGTGCCTACCACCAAATTCAACCAGCCAGAATTCAATCCTTGGGACCCACATGGTTGAAGGAAAGAACTGACTCCCACAAGTTGTCCTCTGACCTCCACGTCTGTACAGTTATATGTGCATGCACACATACAAAATCAATCAATGTGGCTTTATAAGTAAGTTAGGGTTAGTTTCAAAGTAGATAGCTAGAGACTTATAAAATCATATTGAATCCACCAAAATTAGGTCAAATTGAATATGATACTGTGAATGTTCACCTGTGTGCAAGGAGAATTTCTTTAGGTCAGGAGACATAGCATCCACTCAAAGTGTGGCAGAAAAGGCAAAGAGAAAATGAAATCTTTGTTCTAAGCAAGAATTGCTTGCGAGTCTCAGTCTTTAAGTCAGGTTGCTGACAGGAAACAGATTGATTGTGTGACTAATTTAGACCTTGGAGCCTGGCAAAAATCCCAGAGGCTGCATCCCAAGCAGATTTTCCTCAGGGGTGAGGGTGGATAATAGAGCTACACAATTGTGATATCTACTGACTTGGGGAGGAAATGAATAATCAGGAGCCCCTGAGATATGGAGTACATGGAGCTGGTTGTAGCCTGTATTTGTTGGGGATCAGTTCTAATGCTTTGTCTTAATTTGGTCCCCAAAAGGCTTGTTTCCAGACACTGAGGGTCCTTGTCCCAAGCTGGCTTTGATTGGTAATAAAGAATTGCCATAGAGCCAATTTGAGGGCAGAGAGAAGAAGTGGGACTTTTAGATTGTGTGGGCAAGGAACCAAGGAGGAAGAAGAACAGACAGAATCACCATGACAGGGGTTGGGGGTGAAGAAGCAGAGCGATCAAACTTAAGGTTCACTCCCCTGACTGGGTCTGGGGCAGCAAAGATAAAATATAGATTTAAAAAGGTGTTAACTAAGGATTACTGGAGGGGAGTGTGTGCAAGCCCAGGGGATGTTCAGAAAGTGCCCGGCCATTCGGCTAGTAAGGCATATTAAAAATTAAGTTGACAAATGTGTGTGTATTTCATTCACAAATCCAGAGAGCTCTGGTGGGTGGCTAAAAGCATGACCAGCTGAAAGTGCAGTGTGAATTAACTATTCCCCACTACTTGTCTTGATGACTAAGATTTTCCAAACGTCAGATGCAGTGGCCAAGAAAACTATTCAGGAAAGCTTGGGTAGAACCAGGGTGGCTTTGAGCCTTGATCTTGAGACTCATGCGTCTCTCACTGTGCATGAACCAAGAGACTGTCAAATGACCAAATGTTCCTTTTGCTTAGGTACCAGACTGAAGCGCAGGAGTCATGGCACATAATTTTCAGATAAATAAGAACTATCTTTTTTATATGTCTATATACATTCAAAAGGAGGATTGTTTGAAAATAATGGACCCATGCTAAGTTGTGCTAGGTAAATCAGAGTCTGATATGTTCTCAAAAAGATGAAAAATCCATTCTTCCAACCACAGAGCTATAGCACATCTAAGAACAACAACAACAACAACAATAAACAACAAACAACAAAACTCTCTAACCCTGGGAACCTCCCACAGAATCTTTCAAGCCTTCCAAAGCTTCTAGAAAATTTTACCTGGAGTGACTACTAACCCATCAGCTTCTGAATCCAAATTCTAAGTGTGTTTTATGATTTTTCCCTCATAAATCCACATGAAGCATTTTCCACATAAAATAAGACATCTCCGTCTACAATTCTCACAGTTGCTGAGACCATGGATTACAAGAAAGAAAAGACAGAGAGTGCACTGGGGCCATTGTTTCAAAGGCAAAGTAGAAATCAGTTCCAAGTCATCTGGTTTTAGTGCTAGTTTTTCAAACAAAAGACCATCTTTCCTCACTGGAGCAGGCAGGCAGGCAGAGTGTCAGACACACAAACATACACACACACACACACACACACACACACACACACACGAGGGGGGGGCACACATGAGAGAGGGGGACACTCAGAGACTTCTGTTACAACCTCCCTTGTGATTGTATCAGACAAGCACATTCTGTATCTTGAAGTGTGGACCACATGTTACATGCATGAGGCACAGGTGTGGTATGCTCTTGTCCTGTTCCTTAGCTGCTGCTTTACCAAGTTCAGACAATCCATCTCTGCATGTGCCTTCTCTTCACCTAGCTGCGATTTTTTTCATGAAGAACTTCAGCCTGAGCTTCAAAATTGGTGGATATAATGGTTACAGAAAATATCAGAATGATCTAGAAGCATTCAATGCATCCGTAGGTTATTGTAAGCTGGAGATTTCAATGACTTTTTTTTTTTTTTAACAGGAAAGAATGGACACAATGGTATCAGAAAGCCCACACTGAATATTTTTAAAGATCAATGAGAAGACCGGCTCTGCAAATGGAACCAGGCATAAACCTGATTTGAGTGTTTGGAGTAGAGGAGGGTGCCTCCAGGATAAAATTCTCTTCTGGCCATCACTCTGATGAAGCTATAAACTTCGCTTTAAAAGTAAAAGTTAATTGCAATGGAAATTTCATGTTATTGAATCAATTTTCCCCTAAATATTTCTTTTTGTAATTGGCTCAGAAATATTTTCTATGCTATTCAGTTCTGCTTAAGATTCCTCAGCTCATAGTAGATATGGAGGCTGCTGTTTTCAGGCCTCATATTGCCCTAATTTTTCTACTTCCTTGGTCTGTGCAAATCCTCAGCTTGGACATTTTCGGGGACAGAATTTATTTTAGGACACCACCATTTACCCAGAGCGAGAGCTGCTGACTGCCTGACAAAGTACAACTTTGTACATTCAAGATTTTTGATATGGATTAAGAAAAGTTAGCTTGGGTCAAAGCTGTAATTTCAGATCACATTTTAAACCTGATTCAGATGGACCCCAAAATAATTAGTTTGCCCAAGACTGCCACTTTAATATATGCGTGTATTGCATAATATTGCAGCAATGCCACTTTGGGCTAAGGATACTCTCTCAGGAAGTCTCATTTTTTATTTGTAGAAACTCTGGGATACTTATCAGCATGTGGACCATTGTTCTGAAGACCAAGATGGATTGGCTTTTGCTCCCTCCAAATCACTAAACTATGGTAAATGCAGTCTTCTGGGTGGGCTAGTTAAGCTACAGGGTACTTGATTGACTTTTCCTTCAGTCTGTTGCCCATAGGACATCTATAGGTCAAAGGGATTGCAAGCTCATGTGAGATCAAGCTGATAGAAATAAAGCAACCTAGAGCCCTTTATCTGTATCAAACTATAACCCCATTTCTTAAAGGAGACCTTCTTACTAGGCCCGTCATGATCAAGTACAAGACCTATTCAAGAACAGCTGAATATTCTAGTCTAAATTTGAACAGTCTTGCAAAAACTTAACTGAAAACTGTAAATCACCAAACACATGGGTTTTCTAAAATACATCTTTTAGCCTGACTTCCAGTATGGTATATATTGTAAGAGACTATATGGGGACAGAGAGATGGCTCAGTGGTTAAGAGCACTTGCTGCTCTCTCAGAGGAACTGGGTTCAGGTCCCAGCACCTATCTCACAATCCCATGTAGCTCCAATTCCAAAGGATCTGAGCCCTCTTTTGGTCTCATCAGGCACTGCATACATGTAACACAAACAAGCAGGCATGCACACATGCACATAAATAAAATGAGAGAGGATAGTTTTTAATTTTAAAGATTAAATTTTAACAAAAATCACCATTTTTAACATTAGACACACTAAAATGTCTTCACATTTGTGTCCACTGTCTCTTCCTCCAGATTTCCGAAGAGTGTGCCACTTAACACTGGGATGGTGAACTCCACTTTCTAGATTGCCTGTGGGGAGGTTCTGGTACTCCAATGCTGATTAATGAATAAAGGCTTGGCTAGGTTATTGACTGAGTCTTAGAAGCACAAGGTAGTCCCCCAGCTTAATACACTCTCCTCTTTACCCTTCATAATCTTTATACCACAAAAGAAGGATAAATAAAAAGTATTTAGGTAAATAAATAAGAATTAAACAAAAATTAAAATTAAATAAGACAACAATAACATCAATAACTGTACTTAGATTCTAGGTAGGCTAGGCTTCTCAAGCATGTCTTCAGGGAAATAAGTTGACTGAGATCAGCTGATTGTATCAAACTATAACCCCCATTTCTCATGGATGAAAAAGATCAAGAAAAAGAATATGACTTCCTATCCCTACAGCATGGAACAGCCAGAAATGGAAGCCCATCCAGCACCGACCAAGCTTCTGAGCATAATATGAGAAACTCACACTGCTCAGGCAGTGGAGCAAAGGCAGATCAGGAGTAGGAGAAGGTATATCGCCTGTGATCCCAGACTCACAAGACTGAGTGATGACATGTTTGACCCCAGCCCAGGCTACAAAACAAGATCTGTCTTGAAGAACAAGGTCTATGAATGTAGGTCTGTAGGGATCCCCATGTCAGCATAAAGCTCTAGATTTCATTCTTAGCATTGTAATAATCTCCTCCTTTTCCTCCTCCTCTTCTTCCTTTTCCTCCTCCTCCTTCTCTTCTTCCTTCTCTGTCCCATATCTTGAGAACCACACAGGATAAAGCTTTATAAATGAAGATCACCTATCACTGAATGTGTGGCACACAAAATGTTTGGTAACAAACATTTATGAGAAGGGAAGAACCAAAAGTTAATTCAAAACCAAGCATGCAATGAATACGTGGTACTCTGACCACACTGTGTTGCATGGCGTTTCTTCCCAGTGTTCTTAGTTCTGAACACACAATGTACAGCATTTGCATTGTGCATCGCACCAGTAGTAAAGGCCTCTTGCTTTGCCTGGGCACAGATTCCTGGATACTGTATTCAGTCAGTGCATAGCAGTGTTTTGCTGAACCCACATGAGACTTGCTGTATAGAATTATAATAGCTTAGCTATAAAAAAATAAAGATCAAGTGTTCTCCTATGTCCACTTCACAGCATGTAAGACTAAAGTCAGTGAATCTGTGGCTTGAATTGTGTTTGAGAGTTTGACTTTAAAATTAATATTTGAGCCGCTAACTTGAGTTTCAAACAGAAGCTGTTCAGTGAAGTTTGGCATGGGATCAAGATAGTATTTCCATCAATTTCCGAAATGTCCCTAAACACACTTTTGCCATTTTTACACGGTATATTTATGTAAAGTCATATTCCCAGCACTGATAATTACAAAATCAAAATATTGATCAACTCTGAAGACTGCTGAAAATGTTCTGTATCCTGCAGAAAAATAGTCAGCCAAGATTTAAATCTTCATGTAGAAACAAAGAAGCATGTCCATGCTATTAATATAAAATATTGCTTGTATCATTAATAAATGGTAAAAACATGTGTATACCAAAGAATTGTTTTAAAATGCATTTATTTAGAGGAAACAAAGTCCCACCCCTATCCAAGACACTATTTGAAATAGACACTTGCTGGGAAAGAAAATTCAGTTTTTCTCAATGGAGGACCACGGGATATGTCAACCACATTCCAAGGCAGATCCTGAACCGATGAATAATGCAAACAAAATTCCATGATTAGTTACTGTTGTTGTTGATGGTGGTGTGTATGTGTTGTTTTAGTATATTTTGCCTTATTGGTCTTTTTGCTTGATTTTCATTTTGTTTTTAATTTTTTCAGGGTTTTGTTGTTGTTGTTTTTAAGAAACTGCAAATCTTGGGTGGGTAGAGAGGTGGAGAAAATTTGGGAGGACCCGGTAGAGAGGAAAGAATAGGACCAAAATATATTGTATAAAATAACTTTTTAAATACTTTAAATTTTTTCCTTCATGTTGCCTATCTGTCAGTATCTGGCGTGCATATCTATTTTATAAACCTATATATTGTAAAGATCAAGTAAAACTTTCTGGGGCTAAAAGGAGACTTGAATGAAAAAGGATAGGAAGCCCTATTCTTGGGTTACCTGCTCCCAGCTCAAAGGGGAGACTTAGCTGTACCCTAAAGGGCTGCTCACCAACTCCTATGCTATTTGCAGTCTCCTGGGCGCCATCTCCTGGGACACATTCCCCATCTGGTCCCCACTCTTTCCTAACCTTGTTCATCTGACATCAGCATATTTCCTGACACCTTTGCCTTTCTATTTTTTCCCTAAGACAGCAACTTTCCTTTCCTGTTCACTCACCCCAAAAGACCTAGACCTTTAAAAAAACAATGCAGAGCAATCCCTGCTGACCTTATTTTGTATTTAAATTTGTTTCCTTCATTCTTTCTTTTTTCCTTCACCTCTCTTCTATCCTTCAAGTCTCCTTACCTTCCTTAATCTTAATAGCCCCTGACCTCTTGGATCTGTGCTTCTGTGGACTTCTTAATGTGTTTAAAGATATCAAAGAAGAAGGGAGGTCAGACAGCTCCCGTGGAAATTAAAAGGAAGACCTGAGCTTCCCCTATGTCACCTATTCTGTGAGTACCTCATTTCCTTCCTCTTTTCTGAGGATACCATGTGACAGCTCTTCTATTGTGATCTGATATTGTAAACCACATTTTCATCCAACTTAAGACATTCTACCATTAGGATTATCATCAGTCATTCCAAACTTTGTGATCTAAATTATTTCCCTCAGTCAGGTACACAGTCCGATGATTTGTACACTGCAGTGAGCTCCATATCATCCTGCTGGTCTGGCCAGAGTGTCAAGGGTCAAATGTGTGTGTCAAGGGTCAGCTTACAGAGAGACTAGGACCCAGCTTCTCAGCTGGTCTGGCTTGTTTGCAGGGCAGCCAGGAGTGCCCACAAAGTGTGGCCAAGACAAAATATGCAGACTGAGAAAAAAGGCCTGGGTCATTGAGACAGCACCTCAGAACTGTAGGAACAGATTGGGGTCTACTTGTAGTTTAGTGCAAAACCCAAGTCAGACAGGAGAAGAGAGAAGCACAGACAGGAGGGGAAGGAACACAAACAGAAGGAGGGAGGAGCTCAGACAGGAGGAGAAGGAGCACAGACAAGAGGGGGAGGAGCACAGACAAGAGGGGAAGAAGCACAGACAGGTGAAGAGAGGAACACATACAGAAGGAGAGAGAAGCTCAGACAGGAGGGGAAGAAGCACAGATAGGAGGAGAAGGAGCACAGACAGGAGGAGAAGGATCACAGACAGGAGGAGAAGGAGCACAGACAGGAGGAGAAGGAGCACAGACAGGAGGAGGAGGAGCACAGACAGGAGGAGGAAATAGACAGGAGGAGGATGTGGTGGATAAGTAAGAAGGAGGAGGAGCACAGACTCTAACTCAGAGCTTGAAAGGGGTATTTGCCACATTGTAGTGACCTACCTACCTCAGGGACCAAAAGGGAGAATGTAATGTGCATTCATCTTAAGTTTGTTTTTATTCTGCACATCAGAGTCATATCAGTCCTCAAGAGTCACTAATATTGCACATACTTCTCTGTGCCCTCATTTCTAAAGTATGACAATGGCATGTATGAACATGTGTTGGTGAAAGTGCAGAAGGTAAGCATTTCCTCGCACCAGCCATCAGTGCTTTAGGCCAAATGTCTCTCTCTCTCTCTCTCTCTCTCCTCTCTCTCTCTCTCTCTCTCTCTCTCTCTCCTCTCTCTGTCTCTCTCTCTCTGTGAGATTTCAAATGATTTTTTAAGTTTAAAATTAAATCCACATACTTATGTTGTCTACGAGATATGTATGTGTGTCAACATGCACGTGACATGAAGTGCATGTGGAGGTCACGGGACCATGTGGGTCTCCTAGGGATCACACTCAGCTATCAGACATGGCAGCATGCACCTTTACATGCTGAGTCATCTCAGCAATCTGTAATTTTTCTTAAATAGTTCTTGTGTTCATGAAACTTACAAGTGTCCTGGAGACCAAAGGCATTTTGGTCTTGGTCTTGGCGATACACTGTCCTCAGGTGTTAACCACACACATTCTTGATCTAGGATATAAAATGGAATGTCACTCCTGATTTCATTACATGACAACTGATTTTCATTGTTTTTCCAGGTCATGTTTGAACCATCCCCCAGAAACCCAGCTTCAGTTGACCAATGATGGCCCAAGAGAAGAGGGAAGGTTTATTTCTCAGCAAGAATGGGGATGGAAGGAAGGAGAAACAGAAGATGGGAGGAGGAAAGAGAGAAAGAAAGGGAGGAAAGTGGAAATGAGAAGAAAGAGAATAACCAAAACGATTGTATTACATAGGGAAGCACAGCCCTGCCCCTGTGCTAGAGAGTTCAGGGTAGAGGGGAGGGCAGGGGATGCTAGCCAGGAGGACCCTGTAACTGGTAGAAACAGGGGGCTGCAAGGAGAAGCTGGCAGCCAGTGTCTGCTTTGATATGTTAAATAGGAACCTCAACCATTTGTTCCAGGGTTGAAACCTAACACACTGCCTGGTTAATGCCTTCTCCTGTCCTGTAACACAGACTTTGAAGTTTGTAACTGCTAAGCTAAGCACTAGGACCAGTGAGAAGGCCCAGTAGATAAAAGCACTTGCTACTTAAACATGAACCTGAGTTTGGATCCTTAGCATCACAAATCAGAGCATGCCTGTAATCCCAGCGCTGGGCAGAGGGGAGAGAGTGATAAAGGACAGCTAGATCTCTGGTGCTTGCAGCTTAGAAGACAGATGAGGTGAAGCACCTTGCCCAAGTGGCTAACCATGGCTCTTCCCAATGGAGAGAACAGCAATTTCTGCCAATTAAGGACAGTCTTGTGGAACAGAGGAAACTCCACTGTTAGCCTCACACAACGCTCCAGATCCAGACTATGAGATAAAGATCATACCCAGAGATCAGGTCACAGGCCAGTGAGAACTTGTACTGAGGAGAGCCAATTAGCTTGTGTAAAGTGGAAAGATACATTGCAAAGACAAAGAGCTTCTAGGTCATGCAAATCTAGGCTGTTTCACAGGCAGGGGCTTCTTGTGGCTGAGAGGAGGGGCATACACGTGTTCTCCCCATGACAGTAATCAGAATCCTGTCACCTCACATTATGAAAACTTCCAGTGGGTTCTGGCTTAAGAAGAAGCCACGGACAGTATTAGTACAACACTGTGAAACTGCAGCAGCAGCAGAAGGGGTGTATTGGGCAAACCTCTGAACTTCCCTGAATCTGATTACTATCTGTTAAACAAAATTAATAAAAATAGAGTCCATAAATTAAGGCTTAGAGGAATGTTAAGGACCTGATTATGACACAGGAAATGAGATACTGGGAACTCATGCAGCTATGTGTCTCAAATATCAAATACATAGATTAAAGATAGTACCAAATATGCCAGTGCCAGCATCTTGCAGTTGGGATGCAGCAGTTGGGAGTGGGCAGCTCCTCTCCATTTAGAGTAGGCATTTTCATGATACCATATGTCATCAGGGTTCCAAGGAACTCTTCCACAGTCCTAAGTTTCTTATCTTAAATGAGAAAAGCTGGCTTGCAGTTTACCTGGTGGTCTTGGCTATAGCTTAGGGAACCCTTGTCAATCAATAGACGTAAAACCATACTGTCACAACAACGCATGGGACAGATAGGACTGCCCTGTATATGACTTCAGAAGGAGCCCTTCTTGCTGCTTCTCTGTGAGCACAAGGTTCTGAGGGTGAGCCATCTTTCCCAAAACTCTGCAATAGGTCCTACCAAAGCCAGATCTCAGAAGCTACCTCTCTTCCCTCAGAACTCAATGCACGATCCTCGGTTCTCAAGAGTAATATGACCCCTTGTTATATTTAAGCTTGCCATTTCACAATAAGAAAATCAGATGGCTACTTGGAAAGAAAAACCTTTTCAACTCACAATTCTTAGAATAAATTTAGTTAATAGCCTTATTAGAAAGAAAAATAATGACTTTAGGTCTTTTCTTGGGTTATTTTCTTGTGTTCACTTTAAGATTACTATTGATTGTTTATGTGATAGCAGTGTGAATAAAACCATTTTTAGGTTCACTTAGGACTCAGACTATTCTCTTATTTATTTCTGTGATGGAGTTGTTGAATTTTATTCCTAATGTGTTCACAGCACTAAAATTATGTAGTATAAGATGATGATGATGGTGGTGGTGGTGGTGACAATACTGGTGATGATGTGGTAGTGGTGGTGGGGTGGTGATGGTGGTGATGATGATGATGGTGGTGATAGTAATGATGATGGTGATGACAGCAATCACCATCATTAAATTTCCATATGTTATTTTAAAATTGTAGAATGCCCCTATGACACATATTACTTTGCATAGAAATCTCAGAAATTAACACATGCTATGGCCTTTATAGTTGGAGGAAAGGGTGTGATTAATGTGTGGAAATCCAACCCAAGAATAAGATGCAAATGCTCTATTTCTACTGTAACAGGCACTTGAAAGTATGTAGCACTTGGGTTGCAACCCTCGAACTAGTGAGATGACTCCGTGCACAAGAGGACTCACTGGTGAAGCATAGAAACCAGACTTCAATCTTTAGCACCATGTACAAAATCTGAGCACGTGTGCCTGTAACCCCACTGCTGACTTTGAGGGCTGACTGGAGACAGAAAGTTCACTGGTGTTCACTGGCCACCAGCCTAGCACAAAAACAAACAAACAAAACAACAACAACAACAACAAAAAAAAAAAAACAAAACCACAAACTCCTGGCTTCATGAAAAACCCTGTCAAAAAGAAACAAGGCAGAATAAAAGGAATATTCAATATCCTCCTGATGTTCTCTGTGCATGTACATATGTGCACATCTCTGCACATGTACATACCCTCCCCCAACTCTCTCTCTCTCTCTCTCTCTCTCTCTCTCTCTCTCACACACACACACACACACACACAGACACACACACACACACACAAAATCTATGTCAATTTCAATTGTCTCATGTACATATGGATTTAAAGGAGCCTGGGTGCTGGGCTGGAAAACATCAAGTCCATATGGAGAACATATTGATCCCTTTCAGGAGCCATATTTACAGTTACGTTCTGCGGGCTGAAAGTGCGAAAAGGAATGCATCTATGTGTGGGACTAGAGAAATGACTCAGCAGCTAAGAGCACTGAGTACTTCTGCAAGGGACCTGGGTTTGGTTCCCAGTACTCAGCACTCACATAGCAACTCCAAACTGTCTATGACTCTAGTTCTGAGAGAGCTGACACTGAATTCTGAGTTCTGTGGGCACTACACTTACACACAGGTAGGCAAAACAGTGTTACACAGGAAAGAAAGAAAATTCAAAAGACTGTACGAGGGCCTTTGACAGATCATCTACTGGGAAGTGGAAAGAGGTAAGTTAACATTAAACTAATAAAGAAAAGGGAAAAATGTACTTAAAATGTTAAAGGAATTTAATTTAAGAGAAAGCATTCTTGACGATCAGAGTATGAAATTTTGTGAGAAATTACTGGAAGGAGGGGGGACAAAGAAATGGGGAAGAGAGAGAATAATGAGAGAAGGGGAAAGGGAGAGGGGAGCAAAGAGAGGGATAGCAAGGATATGGGTTAAAGGGAGAGGGAGAAAAGAGAGAGGGAAAAGAGAGGGGGAAAGAGAGAGAGAAAGCAAAGAGAGAGGGGAAAGGAGAGAGGGAGAGAGAAGGAAGGAAGAGAGAAGAGGAAAGAGAGGGCAAATAGAATGGTGAAAGAGAAGAAAGGGAAGAGGAAGGGAAGGATGGGAAGAAAGGAGATGAAAGGGATTAGGGAAAGAATATGGTGGTGGAGGAAGGGACTTCTGGGAGGGAGAAAATGGGAAGGAAGAAGGAAAGGAAAAAAGAGGAAGAAAAGGGGAAAGAAAATAGGAGTAGGAAGGAAAGCAAGAGAAAGTAAAAGGAGGGGAAAGAGAGGAAAGGAACAGGAAGGAAAAGAGGCTGTGAAATAGGTGCTGGATAAAAAAAGAAGGAGGGAGAGACATAGTACAGAAATGGGAAAGATGAGAGAGAGAGAGAGAGAGAGAGAGAGAGAGAGAGAGAGAGAACACTAGGTGGATGAAGTCACTTGCTATGCAATCCTGATAAGCTTAGTCTGACTCCCAAGCCACATTGAAGCATTATATTCTGAAGGTTTAAATAAATAAACTTGTATTTTAGAACAATTATTATGACTGAATAAAGGGTGGATTTTTAGAAGAACAAGAACAGACCAGAGACCTCCTTCAAGACCATTCTAATACTTTAGGTTAAAAGGAACTAATATTCTACTATTGAGTTTAATATTCTAATGGACAAGAGATGATAAATTCCAGGTACACTGAGCTGATAGAGATACCGAGACTCGGATGCTGGAGTGGCGCAGGCCTGCATTCACAGCATAGGACACATGCTAGGGAAATCCCCAAAACCAAAGGCTGCAGACATTACTTGGTGGTAAAGTCTTTGCTTTGCATGTCCAAAGCTCTGTGGTTATTCCAGAATTTTCAAGATCTTATAACTTTCTAGGTGCCAGTATGCTCATTAAAAAATGATTGAGGCCAAAAATTAAGATGATACAGGATTTATAAATATATTTTATGAAATGTGTAAGTAACAAAGAAAATAATGAATGGGTTTGGAGCACACGGAGCTGGAGATTTTGCAGTTATGTTCAGTTGATAGCTGAGAATGACCCTGAATATAGATATATGGTCTTGAGGGCATCTGCCTACCTATCCTAATGGAGTTCGTGAAACACGTAGAAAGTCACATAGCGATTGTAGATTAAGAATAGTTGATAGAGCTGGCTGGAATTCGAATTCTAAGGGTCAAACAGCAGAAGGTGATAGCCTCTGGGAGTCAAAAGAAGTAACATCAGAAAGGCAAAGACAAATATGAAGAGGATGTTAAGAAAGAAAGATGCATTAGGGGTTATCAACTTTGAGTCAGCGAGATGGGTCATTGACTAAATGACTACCTGCATAAGGCTGATGACCTGAGTTTGATCACTGATCCTGTACAAGCAGCATGTTCTGGCTTGCATCTGTAATCCCAGTGGGAGATGGAGACACAGTCATTTCCTAGAGGCTCACAGGCTAGGGAATGTGCAGATATGCAGAGACGGAGAGCGATTGTCTCTACAAGGCGAAATAAGGAGAGTTATCCTATAATGGCCATGCTTGTTCTGTGGCATGTGAGTACCTGAAAGCCCATGAATGTACATGTCCACACACATACACTAATAATAAATAAAAATCAAATTATTATTATTATTAGTAATAATAGCACCATTGAGATGAGGAGGATGGATGAACTTTTCAACTGCAGGTGAAAGGTATGTTTTGTGCTTGGCGGTTCTGACATGGTTGAGTGCCTGAGGCCAGTTGTTTTATTTTGTTTTGTTTTGTGTTTCACCAGAACACCCCTTTCATGTTTTTATATTTGTACTTTTCTAAATCAGTGTATGATGTGTTAGAGAGACTTGCATTTTAAAAACAAGAGAGGACACAGAAAGGGAGATGTGTTTGGACACAATCTTATACTCTAAGACAATCCCTTAGGTAGTGTCTTTATGTGTGCATGTGTACGTGTACGTGTTCATGTATCTGTGCATATGTGTACATGACCATGTTGAGGGGCCAAGTATCAAGGTAATATGTCTTCATCTATGGCTCTCTCCACTTTAGATCGAAATGCCCTTACCATACCTGAAGCTTGCAGCCCTGGGACTTGTCTAGCATTACCTCCCAGTTATGGGATTATAAGAGCATCAAATGGACCCAGCTGCTACATGGGTGGGTGGTGGTGAACTCAGGTCCTAATGTTTGTGCACAGAGCCTCCTTATAGACTGAGGCTTCCTTCAGTCCCTGAAGTGGTTTCTTCCTAGGTTACTAAGTCAGCTATGCTAGTTAGGAATTGGAGGTCATCAAGGCAATAGACCCCACCTCAAAGGAAGTGTTTTGGTTTGGTCTGGTTTAGTTTGGTTTGTTTAAAGAAAATCACAGTAAACCAGGAAGTCAGTGCTGATAAATTTCCATGCCTCTACCTCCCGTGTTTTTATTTATCTATTATTTTATGCATATGAATGTTTACCCACATGTATGTTTGCACTGTGTGTGTGTAGTCTATGTGGAGGCCAGAAGAGGGTGTCCAGTTCCTGAGGCTGGTTTTGCACTCAGTTGGAAGCCACCATGTGCTGCGGATCTTAAGCAATCTGCCTTCTCTCCAGCCCCTTTGCCTCCCAGCTTGCTTTAAAATGTTGATTTGTGGCATTGTGCCTTGCTTACAATTTTTGAAATTATAGTCCCTTAATCACAATTTCAAAAGTGTTCTTAAATGTACCTTCTGAAGGTTTTTTTTTTCCCCTGAGCATTTTAGTTGATGTAGACACTGTTGTGATCTCCTACTCACAAACCTCAGAACTCTTCCAGGGTGAGGGTCAGTCATCTTTAGAAAATCGCTAATTTAAGTTTTATCTATGTTTGATGCTCTTAATTTTTTTATGGTAGAGATTACTTTCACGTATTCTTAAAAATCCTCCATATTATGTGAAGTATTTCAAAGATGGTCACAGTGAACCAATTTCAAACAAAAATGCTATCCCCAAAGCTGTAACATATGCTGACACATATAGATAGCCTAAATAACCTAAAAATACCTAAAAAATAAAAGGTATTTTTAGAGAGAGTATCTGGGGGAATCGTCTTTTGAAAAATCCCTAAAATTGGAGTGCTCATTTTGTTTTGAGCAGAAAAAAAAAAAACAAAAAAAACTTGTGGGTTCAATTTAGTTACACTGGCCTTAATAGGAAAAGAAGAGAAAAATGTATATATACATGTATTTTTTTTCTGGAGCAACACATCTTTTATTTTAGTCAGGAGAAAGTCTATTTAAAGCTGTCCTTATTCCTAACTTGTTTGAAATGGGGGTGAAGGCTAGCTCCTTCCTGGAGGATGTCATGCTGCACACAGCATTTGAAGCCTGCAAGCAATTTCCATGAGATTTTTCCAACTTCCACTAATGGTCTTTCTTGCTCCTTATTGATGTTTGGATTTTGAAAGCTAGGATTGCTTGCTTTATTTGTTTGTTTGTTTATTCAAGCAACACCTCACAAGGCTGGCCTAAGCTCATAGAGCCTCCTGAGTCGGACTCCCAAGTGCTGAACTCAGAGACATGCAGCACCACCTAGGCTAGCAAGCTTAGGCAGTTTAAGGCTCCATTCATTCCCAGAATCTATCCAGCGTACTTTTACCTTAGTTTGCAAACTTGCCCTGAATACAGCAGATGCATGTATTCCATAGCTTTGAAGCAGTGGAACAAATATACTCAGATGGGGCAGAAGGAATCTCCAGCTCTCAGATTCAGTGATGGTCATGATCTCTAAAGATAATTTCCAGGAAGCCAGGTTTAGGTACAGAAAGGTCAGGCTATTGAAGGTCTTTGGATTTTAACAGACTGTACTCTCCAGAGAACATCTTCCCAGGAGTATTTGCAGCTTCTTGTCAGCACAGACGAGGCACAAAACCATTAACTTTTATCTTACTGCGTGCACTAGGCTTTAGCACATTACAAACAACGCCCACTGAGGTATTATTCATAATCAAATATAGAGGCTGGGGCTGCAGCTGCAGCCCAGAGGATGAGGAATTGTGCGGCACGTGTGGGTTCCTTGGTTTCATCTATGACACAAGAAATGTGAGCATGTTAACGGTGCTGCTTCTATTGTTTTGTGTCATGAATTATTTTTTTCTTACGGATGCAAAATCTGAGGCCCATAATAGTAATAAAACGTTCCAAAGCACTTTTATCTCATGAGCAATAAAATCACAGTCATCCCGTTCTTACTAACATTGTTTGTAGGGCTTTTATTGCTGTTTGTTTTGGAGACAGGATCTTACCATGCTCTTCATGTTAGTCTCAAATTCTTCATTCTTCTCCTGCCTCAGCTTCATGAAAGGTAGGATCACTATAGTGAACCACCATGCCTGTTTGTCTAAACCCATTCTTTTACAATTACATTTACTTATTTAGTATGTGTGTGAGAGTCAGTCGGGTGGGGGGCTCATGAACTTACATACGTACTGGGTAGGGTCTTCTATGCCGTAGTATAATTGTGAAGGTCACAGGACAACTTCTAGGAGTTGGTTCTGTCCTTTTACCCTTTGAGTCCCAAGGATCAAACTCAGGGTGCCATTTTTGGCAGCAAGTGCTTTAAGTCACTGAATCATCTATCTGTCTGGCCCTCTACTCTCAGTCTTTACTTCACCCAAATATCATGAAAGCCTACTGTGTGCTGTCGTTGCTCCCTAGTGAGAACTATGGAGTCGACTGAGACAAGAACTTCTTCAGACAACATTGGTCTATGAAGAAAATGTAAAATACACACAAATAAAGAATATAATCCAGAACAATGTCAGTACTTCTATTCATGATCAGTAGCAAAAAGGAAGCCCAGGGGTCTGAAAGGGGAAAGCCTTGGCTCTGATTGGGACCTGGTGGCCTCTATAGAAAAGGCACAGTAGCAGCTCATTCTTTGGCACAACAGTGCTGAGAACTTGGAGTAATCTCTGACAAGAACAGGGGAGCTTCCTGTGAAAAGATAAAGAGGCCTCTGCTCCTTGACCTTCTAATGACATCTTTAATATTCACTATGTGGACCAACCTCTTGATGTTTCTATAACGGATGAGAGCAAATATGCAAAGACTGTGTGTGTGTGTGTGTATGTTGTATATGTTTGTATGTGTGTATGTGTATATGTGTGTGTGTTTATGTGTGTATGTGTATATGTGTGTGTATATGTTTGTATGTGTGTATGTGTATATGTGTATATGTGTGTGTTTGTGTGTGTGTGTGTGTGTGTATGCATGCTTTGAGGGTCTTCCTTTATTGCCCATCACTTTTGTTTTTAAGAATGAGTCTCCCACTAGTACTGAATCCTGCAGTTTCCACTTGACTGGCTGGCCAGTGAACTCCTGAGATATGCCCATTTCTTTCCCTGGTGCTGGGATTACAGAAGCCCAGGATTACATGTAGGTGTGGGGATCTGAACTCAGGTCCTCATGCTCATTCCACAAGCTCTTTGTCTAGGGTCACCACAAACCCTCTCCACCCCTGACTACCAAGCCACTCTCTACATGTACAGAACATAGGAATCTGGTTCCACAGCCACGCCCACTACTTGTTTCAGTCTCCTCTAGAAGTGATTGCTTTTCATTCTCTACAAAGTGCTTCTGCTTCTACAGCTAGATGGGACACAGCCTCCTAAAAGCCCACCTAACTCTGCCTATTGTCTTCTCAAAACACTGACACTTGTTTGGGAGGTGTTGGTTCTGCAAGCTGATCCATCCTTTAGATCACATATCATACCTACGGCACATCTGCATTCCCTATGCTTTTGAAGTAGACTGGGCCTGCAATTGTGAGGAAAGGACTGGCAGGTAAATGAATTCCTCCAAGGAAGCAGTAGACTGGGCAGTAGCTATCTATATATAGTTTGCAGCCTAGGACATGGGCTGTAGGAAGCTGCATTTTAAGAAGTTCCTCAGCAGTCATGGTGGCTTTCTTTGTTTAGTTTCTGACATGTGCTTAACACAAGACACATGGAGGAAGGCAGTCCATACTGGCTGCTGTACAGTTAAGTTAAAGGTGAGTGTCAACTGTTCTGCACATAATTTCCAGTTAGAAATCTCTGTTCTGCAAATAAGGGTATTGTAAATTAGGGCAGTCTTGATTGATTGAATTTCAACCACAGTCAAAGGTTGGGGTCCCAGTGCATAGGGCTGCAGCTCTGTGGTGCCAGGGCAGAGCAATTTAGAGTTTAATTGACTAGATGTATGCAGATCTCATGTGAGTACGGGAGGGATGCTCTCACAGGGGGAGTACCCGGCATAACACGGGAGGGCTGTATGTCTGGTGCATCTAGACCCAAGTCCAGATGCTATCAGGTCTCACCTTGTTCTTTTGACCATCTCAGAATTGGGGTTTTCCTGTCTGAAATATGCATGCTAAATTAATTATGGTTCCTGTGGTTGTGCTAAATACCCTGACAAAAGCTATTTAAGGAATACGAATTTATTTTGGCCCACAGTGTGAGAGTTCAGTCTGTCATAGCCGGAAAGTGCTAGCAAGTGTTAGATGCGGTTACATAGGTCCCACTGGGTTGGTATCCGAGAGAGAGTTGAGTGTTTGTGCTGGGCTCAGTTTCTCTTTCTGCTTCAGTGCCCAGCTTATAGAATGGTGCACTTGCCATTAAGATGGGCCTTCCCACTCTAGTTGACCTACTCTAGATACTCCCAGACAGACAGACAAGCCCAATGGCTTGTGTCTGGGCCATTCTGGATATTGTGAAGTTGATAATAAATACTAACCATCTTTGATTAACCATCATAGAAAGTGTAAATTTATACAGTTAAACCTAAGCAGAAATGTTCATCCCCAAAGAAGTTGGGGGAATTATTGGTAAATTTAAAGTAGTATTAACAAGATTTTTAAAAATCACTATTGAGAGAAGGCTGTGCTTTACCCTAAATTACTATATATTGTGTAAAGCAGTGGTTTTTTTCAAAGCCTGTGACTTTCATAGATTCATTGTAAATTGTTAATTTTTATTTTTAACTTGAAAATATCCAGAAACATCTTCCTTATAACACCTGAAGCCCCCACAGGAGCAAAAGTAGTTTACATGAAAGTGACTTAGGCTGATCCAACTGCTCATAAACCAAGACTTTATTAATGTTCATCCTCCTCTTCCAATATGATACACACACACACACACACACACACACACACACACACACACACATATATATATATATATATATATATATATATATATATATATATATATATACCTTGCTTAGAGCTACTTAAAATCTAGTTAAGGAAAATAGAAGAAAACTACTTAATTTTAGTCTTTTCAAAGTACTATGTATATGCCTGTGATATGTCAGTATATAATAAATGAGAAAGACGCTAATCTGTCTAGCAACTTCAGCAGGTAAAGCCATCCTGCTCACTACAGCAGCTGTTCAAACAGCAGTGTTAGCATATCAAAATTTATTATGATACTAGTGGTACTGTTTTTCCTAGATTTTCATGATGGTTACTGCTATGTCCAAAGATGATTACAATATAGAAAAACTATTAATATAAAAATGATGTGAAATCTTTTTGTGCATGTTAAATCACTTCTTCTTGGTCCTTACTATGGCATCTTTAATATCCAGTATTTCTTGGGAGTACCCTCATGCTGGCTTCATAATGGATAAAAAAGATATGAATGCCTGGCCAGACCTTGAGCCTGGAGCCACTGGGCCAAGGAGAACATGAAAGAGGGAAAATGTAGATTTCTATAGTTAAACCTAAGTAGGAATGCTCACCCTCAAAGAACATAGGGAATTATTAATAAATCTAGTAATAAAAATTAAAAAAAAGAACAATCACTGTTGAGGATGCCCTCTCCTAAATTACTCTATATTGTATGAAGCAGTAGTTTTCCAGGCTGTGACTTTCCCTAAATGATTCCATTTTACAAGCAGCATTTGACTCCATTTTGAGTGCAGATACAGAGTCAGAATGATCCTACTACGTCTGGTCCACATAGAGAGAAGGCTACCTAACACTTCTATGACAGTTCATACCCCTACCATCATGACCAGTCTATCATCTGATTGCTAAGTATGTGTATCAAGGGACTGACAAGCAGGGAACTCCCAGGTGTCCCAGGCACTTTTGTTCAGCTCAGTTCCTTGAATTACTGTCATCCTACTGAGGGATGTGTTCACCCACCTAGACCTGCCATCATTCATCAATGTAGACGTAGTACTGTCTACATTGCTTCCATAGTCACATATGTGGGTATGTTTACAGCCTCATGCTCCCACGCTATGCTTCTGAAATCCAACTAGGTCCTCAGGCTGGCTCAACTCTGACCCTGAAGTTTGTATCTTCAGCAATAATTCTAGTTAACCTCCAACAAGGTTCATTATCTACAGATCACTGAGCTTTTATTGATTACATGTTAGCTTTCTGCTTGCCTCTAGTAAAACCTTTCTGATAATCCTTGAACTTCCTTTCAGCCTCTTCAAACCTTTGTAGCCATTACTGAACTCTCTGAAGCCATTGCTGAACACTTTGAAGCCATTGCTGAACTTACACATATGAATATACAGAGACATATGACTGTGTTATCTGTGGTCTGAGTGTAATGTTCGCAGTTAATATTGGAATAAAAGCAGCAGAGTTGGCCTCAGTTGCCTATCAAGGGAACTAGGACTAGATAGTTGACAGGTTGTAAATTTTGACATCATGGAAAGACATAAGCTTTTCCACCTATGCATATGAAATGCTCGTATATGACATCTACCGATGTTTCAAAAGGCAGTATGAACTGTGAGATCACTGGCATCCCTCTATACAGCCCGTTTCCATTCCTTAATACTCTCTGAATCTGCTCTTGAGAACAATCAACATGAAAAACATACTTAGAGTTTTTGACCAGCTTCTAGTATCTTCATGTTAATATTGATCATCACTAAAATCTCCACTCAAAACGGAAAGGTATTACTTCCAGTCTCTCTCCTCTATTTAAAAAAGGCTAGCTTCAGGGGTTAGATTTGAAGATACAGGAGGTAAGTACTTTGTAAAGTATTCCTGGGCATGTTATAGCAGCTTTAATTGGCTTGCATTTCCATGTGTACAATTCATATGCTTCAGGGGCTTCAAAGTCATATGCTTAGGATTTGCTTGGTGCCCAGCTGAGAGCCACAAGGAAAATCCTTAATCTTAGAATGAGAATTCCTGCCCTAGAGACACAATGTCTGCATTGCCATAAAGTCCCAATGGCAAACACACACCAAAATCACCCTGGTGGAATAAATATATGTATAAGACTTAATTATGTAGAATGGGTGAGGGGTGTTCCTGGCAGGCATTTATGTGATCCCTAGGTATCTACACTGGAAAGCCTTCACCCAGCATGGCCGATGTCTTCCCCAGAGCTGGCTTCATGGATCTATTCTTGAATCAGACTCCCCAGCCTACATGTTTTAGCACCTTCCAAGACCCTAAGCAATTAATATGCAATTAGGGCAGAATTGCATATGAATGACAAGAAGGAGTGGCTTAGCTGTCAGTAGGTCCAAAGACCCTCCTTAGCTCCCCATTTTGCAATTCTCTTCACTGACAGTTGCATGAAGACATAGTTGATCCAAGAATGGTGGTGGCTGTTTTGATCAGTTGACTGAGTTCTGCAATAAGCCATCTTTTGTGTTCAGACTCTGAACTGTGATTCGCACATTCAGGTTCAGTGCATGTCTGTGAATCTTTACGATGTGGTCTCCTCTTTTTAATCAATACTAGCAGTGGAGGGAAATGGTCATTGTAAATCTTGATTCAGAGTGAATCTCAGAGTAGGGGAAAGAGGCTTCAGTATTGTAAGCCCCATGCTTCCATTCCTTTAGATACCAGATGAGCCAAGTTCTTTGAATTGAGTGAGCCAGACTCATGCCTTCCTTTTCTCAGGTACCATGGAAACCTGAGGTCTGCTCATGCTGTGTGTATGCTGTGGTAAATGCCTGTTAGAAGCAGAAAACTGTGGAAGCAACACTTTGATGTGGCCCTGACAATGGGTTCAAAGAAGCCAGAAATGTGCCATTGAAACCCTGTACATTTTTTTTTTCCTGAGAATGTGACCGAAGTAATTCAGGTTAAGAACATTCTGGGTCACAGACATCTCTTGCACCTTTTCAATGATGTAGGACAAAGATCACTCGGTGATCACAGGTGCATGAATGTACCTCACATGTGTACATGTATGTGCCTGTTCACCTGTGTCTAAACATATACACCTCTGACCCTAGTTGTAGGAATTGCCTTCCTCCTCAGAGCTGCCTGCCCCTCAATTCTGGGATCTGCAATCTCCAAATGCTTAGTCTATTCAGCTTGAATGTTCAACTAATCATGCAGGACCCAAAGTCACGTGGTTCTCTTCAGTCAAGTGAGAACTTTTTCTCTTCTGCATGCAAACAGCATTGCTTTGACTTTATACTGTCTATGGTCCTTTGCTTCTGTTTTTTTTTATACCTTATATTAATGTCAAGAGAGAATAAAACTCATTTATATCCCTAGTTAAACAGGCCCATCATTATATTCATATTTGACAAATGGTTGGCCCTCAGCACATGAAAGTTAAATGAGTATAGAAAACTAATATGGCTGGGGATGTAGGGTATTGGTAGACTATTTGATCTGTATGTAAAAATCTCTGAGTTTGCCAGGCAGCGGTGGCACATGCCTTTAATCCCAGCATTTGGGAGGCAGAGGCAGGTAGATTCCTGAGTTCGAGGCCAGCGTGGTCTACAGAGTGAGTTCCAGGACAGCCAGGGCTATACAGAGAAACCCTGTCTCAAAAAACCAAAATAAAAAAATAAAAAAAAAAATAAAAAGAAAGAAAGAAAGAAAAGAAGAGAAAAGAAAAGAAAAGAAAAAAAAGCTCTGAGTTCAATTCTCAGTGCCCTATTAAATCAGGAATGATGATGTGACACATGCCTAGAATTCCAGCACACAGGAGGAGGAGAGGTGGAGATGAGGAGGTAGGAAGATCAGAAGATTATGATCAATGTTAACTACATACTGGGGTCAACACCAGCCTGAGCTACATGGGACTCTGTTTTAAGAAGGAAAAATAAAGAAGATAGGGAGATGGTCCGTGGGTAAAGACACTTGCTGATGGTCCGTGGGTAGAGACACCTGCTGCCAAGCCTGATGAACTGAGTTCCATCCCTAGGGACCAGACACAAAGCAACTTAGATGAGAAAAGGGTTATTCCTAAAATTTCATGGTAAAGTCCATCATCAGGGGAAAGAAGACTGGAAATAGCCTGTCACATCACAGTCATAGTCAATGGCAGAGGCAGGTAAGTGCAATTATGCCTTCTCTACTGTTTTAAAATGCTGGGTCAACAGTACCATTCCTTTTCTGGCTGGGTCTTCTCACATTGATTGAAGTGATCAATATAATCCAGAGAATTTTGCCTCTGAGGACAACAGTACTTACATGTCTGTATCCATACACAAACATGCCTGCATCCATATACAGACACCATGTACATACACATAATGTTACGGAACTATTTTTTTTTTTAAAAAATATGTAAGAATGAATGCTATGCTGGAGCATAGGACCAGTGAAATTAAAGTGGCCACAAGTGGCCTCTGATAGCCCAGCAATTCTTGTTAGTTGTGAGTCCTCTCTCCAGCCCCTTGGCTGTATCTTGTCCATGGGTTCTATTTAGTCCAGGTGATGTACCAGGAGAAGAAATGGTTTTCCATTTTGATTTATTCATAACAATTGCATTTGAGAGATACCTTCTCCTCACAGCCTCATTCACCTTTGGACGAGTGTCCATGCCTGTCATTTAATGCTTGAATCATCCCCGAGACTGGAAAATATTTAATAGACACCTGCAGGCCCCTCTCCTTGGCTCAGGTGACTGCCAGGCAGGATGTCCTATGAAAGGCTCACCTCTCTCTTTCCCTAGATCACAGCCCTACCCTCTCATCAGCCAGCTCTTTCCATTAGAAATTCAATGAGCTGAGAGAAAAGAACAGATCTTGGCCCGAGATGACATCTGTGGGAATTTATCTGTCAGGTAATTGAGGAGGTTGTGGCACACTGTGACTGGGACGTTTGGCCTCTAACCTCACACCGCCTATGAGGCGTGAACAGACAAGACAGCTTCATTTACTGTTGGGGCAGAAGAAGGAGAGGGGTATGAGTGGTTTTTGTTGGTGTAGGGTATTTTATTTAATTAAATCGGATGTGATGTCTGTCGGGAGGACCTCACTGATACAGGAAGGGTGGCAGAAAAGCTTTGTGGGTATTTAAGGCCAACAATAACATTTCCAGGGTGTAATTAAGCAGCCATAGTTTTTGGTTCTCAGAGAAAGACAAAGTGTTTGAGGCCATTCTGTCATTCTGCAATTTACCCTGTCACAGCAGCTTTATTAGAACCCTGACCTTGGGTAAGTCACTTAACCTCAGTGACTTCTGATATGAAGCAGGTTTATTAATGCCTCCCAGACAGCGCTGTTGTCAGCATAACCTGAGACTGTTGATGGGAACCAGCTTCTCTCTCCCTACAAATGCTGCTCTCTGAGCTGGCTGGATCTTCTTTACAATGGCCATGTAGAGGTGAGGTTACCCATTAGAATGGAAGAACGAGAATTTAGGCTCAGGAAAGTAAAGTATGTGCTCAACACCCCAGAACATAGAGACTGCAACCCAGAGGTTGGTCTCTGGGTATCTTTAGCACTTTGGACCTACATATGTTTACTTCCAGAGAAGAAACCTTGCTCTCTTTCAGGGTTCTCATATGGACTTGCTCTGTATTGCAAGAAAGCAAACATTTAAATGAGAAAAACACCAAGATGCAATTGGGAAGCCATCAGCACTGATTTGGGACTGAGTACTCCCTTGCAGCACAAAAGTGTGCTGGGCTCACCTGACTGATTGTCTCCTGTATGATCTGTTTATCAATCTGCCAAGACATTTACAAGGTTCCTTGTCAATTCAGTCATCACACCAATGCTGAGTCAATTGTGGGGAAATTGAAATGAAATCTTTGTGTTAGTTAATTGTTTCCTACGATGACAAAATGCCTGAAACAAGTTTTAAGAAGGATACAGTTTGGTTCCTGGTTTCAGATGCAACAGTTCTTGCCCAGCCAGTTCCACTGCCTGTGGATGGTGATGAGACAGGGCATGCTTGTGAGAGCCTGTGGCACAGGGAACGCTCAGCTACACATGGTAACTACACAGTTCAGTGTTCCCAGCCTTAAGCCCTGTCACCTGGGAACATGCGTTGAGCCTGGGGAGAACCATGCCATCCTTAACACCCGTGTGCTTGTCTGCATTTCACACAGATACTCTTTGTGATATGTTTTTTAACCTTGAACCCTAGAAGGATCAACCATCTGATTATCCGTTTCCCCTCAAATCTGATCAGTAAATGTCCTCATGTTATCTTAAATTAATTAAAATATGTTGGATTCTAGGAAACCAGTTATTTATATTGTCTTTGCTTTGTAAAAGAACAAGTTTTTTTTTGGAAATTAGTAGTCAGTTCGGCAAGCAATGCACAATTCAAGCATGGGAAGCATGTTTTTTTTTTTCTTTCTGAAACTTGTATCTGAATCTTTGAAAAAGACCCATTGAAAACATCAAAGTGCCAAAGATTTCATTGTAACAATGTGTTTTTATATGGTATGTAAATATATACCCAATAAACAATGGTTCCTAATTTAACTTTCATACTTTTTTAGTTATAATTTATTTAAAATGCAATTATACAACGTTCCCCATTCTTTATTTCTCATCCAAACCCTCCTTTTAATATCGCCTTATTCTCTTCATATTGGTGGCCTCTTTTTCTTTGGTTATTATTTCCACATATCTATATACACTTGCACACACAGAGAGACACACAAACACACACACATTTATATATGCATAAATATGTACATACAACTGCTTGAGACCCTTTAGTGTGGCTTGTGTGTATATGAATTTGAGTTTGACTACCCTGGGAGAGACTATTTCTCCACTCTCAGTAATCACTAGTTGGTGGGGGCCAGTTTCTGCATTCAGGTACTGAGGTGGGACACAACATCAGGTCAGACAAAGGCCAAAGGCTGATGACCTCTGACTTTATAACTCTCTCTGACTGTTCTGGGGGCCAGAAGCTGCTGGCTTCTGGAGATTTAACTAACTTTCTTTTTTCCTTTCTTCCTTCCTTCCTTTCTTTCTTTGTTTTTTTATTATTTTATTTATTTACAAATCAACCATTTGCTTGCCTCCCATAGTTCTTCATCTCATTTCTCATCCCTTAGTCTCTGAGAGGATTCTCGACCCCTAGTAGGCCTCCCTTGTCCCTGGAGCCTCAAGTCTCTCCAGGATTAGGGCATCTTCTCCTACTGAGACCAGACCAGGTAGGCCTCTGCTATGTATGTGCTGGAGGCCTTGGACCAACTCCTATATGCTGCCTGGTTGGTGGCTCAGTGTCTGGAAGCTCCCAGGGGTCTGGGACTGCTGGTTTTCCTATGGGGTCGATTTCCCTTCAGCTTCTTCAATTCTTCTTCTAATTCAACATATAGGGGTATCCGACTTCAGTCTAATGATTGGGTATAAGTATATACATCTGTCTCAGCTGCTCGTTGGGCCTCTTGGAGGATAGCCATTCTAGGCTTCTGTCTGTAAGCACATCATATCATCAGTAATAGTGTCAGGCCTTGGTGCTCTGCCTCCCCCATGAGATGATTCTCAAGTTGGGCCAGTCACTGAACTGCCTTTCCTTCACTCTCCATTTTTGTCCCTGTAGTTCTTTTAGACAGGAACAATTTTGAGTGAGAATTTTTAACTGTGGGTTGGTAACCCCATCCCTCAACTTGAAGTCCTGTCTATCTACTGGAAGTGGACTCTGTGAGTTTATTCTCCCCACTGTTGGGCATTTCAGCTAAGGTTACCCTCCTCGAATCCTGAAAGTCTCCCACCTCCCAGGTCTTTGGTACTTTCTAGAGTGTCCCCCCCCACGTCCCATCCTCCAAGGCTGCAGCATATTTCCATTCATTCTATTGGTCCTCTGGGCTTCTCTCCTGCTCTCTATCTCCGATCCTGTTCCCCTTTCCTTCCCCTATTCCCTCTCTTACCCAGGTCCCTCCCTCCTTCTGCCTCCCATAATTAATTTCTTCCCCCTTCTAAGTGAAATTGAAGCATCCTCACTTGGGCCATTTTTCTTGTTAAACTTCTTAAGGTCTGTAGGTTGTATCTTAGGCATTCTGTACCTTTTGACTAATACCCACTTATCAGTGAGTACATACCATGTATGTCTTTTGGGGTCTGGGTTACTTCACTCAGGATATTTTCTAGTTCCATCCATTTGCCTGCAAAACTCACAATGTCCTCATTCTTAATAGCTGAATAGTATTCCACTGTATAAATTAACGACATTTTCTGTATCCATTCTTTGGTTGAGGGACATATGGGTTGTTTCCAGCTTCTGGATATTACAAATAAGGCTGTTATTGTGCCAGGAGCCAGCTCTGGCTTGGGGAGATGATCTTTCTTGTCTGTTCTTGAGGCAACCAAGGAGGAAGAGCATCAGAAGAGGGTAAGACTTGGTCTTATGAGGTAAAACTTGGTCTTATAAGATATTTAGGGTTGCTGTATAATAAAAGTTAACTTATCTCAGTCTAAGTTACTATGCTACTGTAGCTGACCTGCCTTCTGTGATTCTCTGAGGCCAGAAACTGCAGTTTCTGGCACTTAGCACCTCATCCTAAAAACAGCAAAGGATTACGTAAATAGCCTTTGTACTATCTCAGCAGTAACTGCTGGACTCTAACTTATGCCTGGTAGTCTGAAGTTACAGGAAGAAAAGACAGTTAAAGAAGTGATTATAGAGTTTATTACTAAGTGTAAAAAGTTTTCTATGAAAGCTATCCAAGGGGAAAAGCAAAAAGATCCTAAGTGGGACAAAAGAAAAAAATTCTAGTAAGGGAAAAATTCTTCTAGGGGAAAAATTCTTCTAGATGGGGGAAAAGAAAAGAAAAAATTGAACCTCTCTTTGTATTTGTCTTCAATACTTATACATCTTTCAGAATACATGATCACGCATTACAAAGTTCATCACAGATTCACACCAAAAATTAAATTATAAATTGAAATAGAAGTTTACAACAGAGAATGTTTATATGCATATCCATTAGGAATAATTATCTGGATAAACATCTATCACTTGTCTAGCTCCACAGGTTCACTGAAGATTTAAAACTATAAGTTATTAGTGAAGTTTTGTATAGATAAACTCAGGCAATATTTTATCTTCTGTCCTAGCACCTATAATAAATCATTAGTTGCCCTTTTATGACCTTTGATTAATTGTTTAACAACCTCTTGGAATGTGCTCTGAGTCGGAGAATGTCTGGTTACTATCTAAGAGCAATTAACTGGTGACACTTGGGAGACTGGCAGAGTTCTCATCACAGTTTTGACTATCAGAGAAGGGCCTAATAGCAGTCCTGTTATAAAAGAGCTTGATAATCATTGATCTAATTTTAGGAATTCTTATAGGATCATCATTAAGACTTAAGAAGTCATCTATTTGTCTACATAGCATCACTACTAGACAGTACATCTTCATGGATCTGCAGAGATCTGCTCCAAAGGGTGTGGTATTACTAAGTGATTGTTATATCTGTTTAATAATAATAGTAAGAGCATACTAATAGCAGGAATCTTCCCTAAAATGAGTTCCTTATAGCCTTGCTGAATAAGGATGCACCTGTCACAGATTATATAATAATCCAAGGCAGGCCGTTCCAGGATGATCACCTACTAGTTATTAGCTTGTCCCATTATGGCTCCTAACAGCTATGAACATAATGGAGCATGTGTCATTGTGGCATGGTATGGCATCTTTTGGGTATATGCCCAAGATTTGTATAGTTGGATATTCAGGAAGATTTATTTTCAATTTTCTGAGGAATCTCAAAAATGATTTCCAGAGTGATTGTACCAGTTTGCAATCCCACCAGCAATGGAGGAGTGTTCCTCTTTCTCCACATCCTCGCCAGCATGTGCTGCTGCTTGAGGTTTTGATCTTAGCCATTCTGATTGGTGTAAGGTGGAATGTCAAGATCATTTGATTTGCATCTCCCTAATGACTAAGGACTCTGTGCATATTTTTAAGTGCTTCTCACCCATTTGAAATTCTTCTGTTATGAATTCTCCGTTTATCTCTGTACCCCAGTTTTTAATTGAGTTATTTGGTTTTAGGGGGTTAATGTCTTGAGTTTTTATATATTTTAGATATTAGCCCTCTATCAGATGTGAGGTTGCTGAAATTTTTTTCCCAATCTGTAGGTTGTTGATTTGACTGTGTTTTTTCCTTACAGAAGCTTTTCAGTTTCATGAGGGCCCATTGACTAATTGTTGATCTTAGATCCTAAGCCATTGGAATTCTGTTCAGGAAATTTCCCCCTGTGCCAATGAGCTGGAGACTCTTTCCCACTTTCTTTTTTATTCCATTCTGGTTGAGGTCCTTGATCCACTTGGATCCACTTGGACCCACTTGGACCCACTTGCTTTGTGCAAGGTGATAAATACATACAGACTGCCAGTTAGACTTAAACCATTTATTGAAAATGCTGTCTTTTTTCCACTGTAGAGTTTTGGCTTCTTTGTCAAAGATCAAACATTCATAAGTATATAGGACTATTTCTGGGTCTTCAATTCTATTCCATTAATTTTTTTCTTTTTTATTTTATTTTATATTTTATTTATATTTAAGATGCCATCCCCTTTCCACATTTCCCCTCCCTAGAACACCCCTCTCCCATGCCCCCTCTTTCCTTTTTGCTTTTATACGATTTTTTAAAAATGTTAATCAAAGGATTTATAAGTTTGGTAATGCTCAATCAGAAGCATAACCCAATACCCAACCTAGATATAAAAACTATTTTTGACTGGTGGAGACATGTGAACATCTGCCTACATGCCCCCTCTCTCTTTCTCTCTCTCATCACCTAGCTTCTCCTCTTCTTCATCTTCTCTCCTTGTTCCATCTCTTCCTCTCAGTACTCCTTCCCATTTAGCTCCTCCTACATATCACTCTTCCTGTTAAAGTAGAACTTTTCTCTCAAAATGCAATTAAAGCATACTTATTCCTAACTGTACCAGTGAGGTACAAGATAGTCCTAATACCCAGTCCATCATTCTGTTGACTAACCAGAACCTCTGTCATCTCTTCTAACTAAAACACTTACTTTTGATCCTGGCTTTTTGGCTTTAGAATGAATGTCAGCTGAAAACCATCTACTCAGATCTTTTCTCTCAAAGTAAATAGCCAGGATTGGTTATGAGACTATAGGTCTTCAACCCCATCAGAAATCCAGAATGACTGAGTTAACTGAAGTTATGGGAAGCACTAAGCATAGCTTCTAAAACTTAGCCAGTTTATAGAGACCACTGAACACCTGAAAAGCCCCTATACTACCGAACGTTGGAGCATCATATCTTCAGCCTTCTGGCCCAGAATCATCTGACAGACCTTAGTGATGCAGGATTATTAAGGACTGATTACTTTGTCTAGGCAGATATAATCAGTCGACTATTCTGCATGTGTGTCCTTTTCTGGACAGAAATTTGTCTGTAGATGAAGACAGGCAATTCTTGCCTAGTGGCTGTCACCACACAACTGGAGTATCTCCAAGGATGCTCAATTTCTTCTTAGAATCCACAACAGGAAGCTGTCAGGAGCAGACAGGTCTCTAATCAAAATGAACATTAATATATAAATATTTGTAGTGTCAGTTCTATGGACTTTTGATGTTTTGAAAACCAACTATCCATGTAAGGTAACCTGGACTGTTGTCTGTTCACTCCTCTCAGCTATTTCTAAATAAAATATGGAAAACACCCTAACAATAAACTCAAAACCATGAATTTGCTATAGTCCCTTAACTCATAGGTTAACTGTCCCAAATCAGTTAAAAAAGTTAAAAAAGGGCTGGGTCTAGGCCTTGTATTCCTAAATGTGTTATACAGGCACAATGCCCATGAGAGTATCAATATTCATCTCATTTTTATATTAATAAGAGGCTCATACCAATGAAAACCTTAAATTTGAAATCAAAGTAAACTTTGTACCATTTAAGAAATTATAACTTCATCTTGATAATAATTGTACAGATTTCTACCAATAGGTTATGGCTATGCAATAAGTCCTAGCTAATCTCCCCTGTTCCAACAAAACCACTACTTTTCCCTAGAAAGACAGACCATTATTAACCACATTAGTCCCCAAGCTCAGGGAATAGGGGCGCTGACTCTTCTTTAACTTCTTCAAGCTGATTAAGGGCGTTGAGATTTTAGAAGAGGGGTGGGGGGAAGAGTAAGTTGATAAGCCTCTGATGCTGTGTCTTCACTGAATTCAGATGGAATTCCAGGACATCGGAGGTTTGGGCAGGTCTGCTCAGTATGCTTGATGAGTAGATACACCAAGGCTGTGTATTCTAAGATACTGCCTGAGTTAGAACGCCTGGGATCCCTGCTTCCTCTGGGTTCTTGGAGGTTGGGGGCAGAGCTGCCACCCAAGATCTGCTCAGTGCTCTGGCCCAGACTGGAAGGGACCAGTGTTCTGGGTCTATTCCATTAATTAACCTATCTGTCTCTGTACCAATGCCATGTAGTTTTTATCCCTATTGCTCTGTATGACACATGCTTGAGGTCAGGGATGCTGATTTCCCCAGAAGTTGTTGAGAATTGTTCTTGCTATTCTGGATTTTTGTTTTTCCATATGAGATTTGTAATTGCTCTCTCCATGTCTGTAAAGAATTGTGTTTAAATTTTGATGGGGATTGCACTGAATTTGTAGATTGCTTTTTAGTAGGATGGCCATTTTTACTGTTAATACTACCAATCCATGAACATAGGAGATCTTTCCATCTTCTGGGGTCTTCTTTGATTTCTTTCTTTCAGAGACTTGAAGTTCTTGTCATACAGATATTTTACTTGTTTGGTTAAAGTTACACTAAATAATAATTTTATATTTTTTGTGTCTATGGAGAAGAATGTTCTTTCTCTATTTCATTCTCAGCCCATTTATTGTTTGTATAAAAAAAGGCTACTGATTTGTTTGAGTTAATTTTATATCCAGCCTATTTACTAAAGTTGTTTATCAGCTGTAGAAGTTCTCTGGTAGAATTTTGGGGGTTACTTAGGTATACTACCATATCATCTTCAAATGGTGATACCTTGACACCATTTTTTTCTGATATGTAATCCCCTTGATCTCCTTTTGTTGTCTTAATGCTATACCTAGAACTTCAAGTAGTATATTGAATAGATACAGAGAGAGTGATCAGCTTTGTCTTGTCCCTGATTTTAGTGAGACGGTTTCAAGTATCTCTCCATTTAATTTGATATTGACTACTGTTTTGTTGTATATTGCTTTTTATTATGTTTAGATATGGGCCCTGAATTGCTGATCTCTCCAATACTTTTAACATGAAAGGATCTTGTATTTTGTCAAAGGCATTTTCAGCATCTAATGAGATGATCATTTGATTTTTTCTTTGAGTTTGTTTACATAGTGAATTATGTTAATGTTTTTTCATATATTAAACCATCCCTGCATCCTACTTGATCATAGTGAATGATGGTTTTGATGTGTTCTTGGATTCACTTTATGAGAATTTTATTCAGTATTTTTCATCAATATTCACAAGCAAAATTGGTCTGAGATAACTCTTTTTTTGTTGTTGTTGGGTCTTTGTGAGCTTTATGTATCGAGTAACTGTGGCTTCATAGAATAAAATTAGGTAGTGTCCCTTCTGTTTCCATTTTGTGCAATAGTTTGAGGAGTATGGGTATTATCTCTTTTTTTTGAAGGTCTGGTAGAATTCTGCACTAAAACCATCTGGCCCTGCCTGGGCTTTTCTTTTCTTTCTTTCTTTCTTTCTCTCTTTCTTTCTTTCTCTCTTTCTTTTTTCTTTCTTTTCTCTTTTTTTTGTTGAGATGTTTTTAATGATTATTTTATTTTCTTAGGGGATTTGGTACTATTTAGATAGTTTACCTGCTCTTGACTTAGCTTTAGTATGTGGTATCTGCATAGAAAATGATTCATTTTATCTAGATTTTACAGTGTTGTTGCTTATCTTCTTGTGCTTGCCTCTTGTCATCTGGCTATTACTGGTGATAACTGGTCTGGGTATCTCTGTCTGGAACCTGCCTCCTGTGTCCCTGGTTGCAGCAGATCTCCTGGGAGACCTGTGTCCCTGGCTACTGGAGATCTCCTGGGAGACTTGAAGATTTCAGGGTAGTTAGTAGGGCAGACAAGCTTGTCTGCCCTGGTAGAGGTGTAGATTGGAAGGAAGATAGGCTTTGAGTGGAAGGGAGGGGTCCTCAATCTGCTAGACTCCTTGGGGATCCCATCTGCTGTGGTTAGTTGGGTGGTGGTTTCTCCTGTTGCCTTGCTGCAGCAGATCTCCTGAGAAAGCTGCAGACTGAGGGGTAGTGAGAGGGGCAGACATGCTTATCTGCCCAGTAGCACCAGAAGACAGATAGGGTTCAGGTGGAAGGATCTATGTTTGTTTCTTTCTCTTTCCCTTTTTTAGAATTTTTATTTATTTTATGTATATGAGTCCACTGTAGCTGTCTTTAGACACACCAGAAGAGAGCAAGAGCATCAGGTCCCATTACAGATTGTTGTGAGCCACTATGTGGTTGCTGGAAGTTGAACTTGGGACCTCTGGAAGAGCAGTCAGTGCCCTTAACTACAGAGCCATTTCTCCAGCCTCTTAATTATTTCTTTAACTCTTTGCCATTCATTTAACTCCTGCTGATAGTAGCAGGAGAAAAATACAAAACTTAATTACTTTGGTTCTTTTCTCTTTGGCTCTGGCCTCTCACTTAACACTTTCTGAACCAGAGAGAAAAGAAAAGAGAAGACTAAAGAGAAAAGAAAGCCACACACAGAGACATACATGCATACTGGATTAAAGTGAGAAGAACTAAATCACCTCTTTATTGTTCTTTATATTTATACTTTCTCAGGATAAATGATCACATGGTTTTCTAAGCACCTTTATATTCCATAAGTTTATAGTAAGTTTAAGGCAATAGTTCATGTTATATATCAAAAAAGAGTTATAGCAGAATTGTTTGTATACATGTCTTTCCATTAAGACTAGTAGCTGACTAAACTTTCATTATCTGTCAGTAGCTCTATAAGTTCATTATAAGTTAAAAGCAATAATTGTATGTCATAAATTAACTCAGTTTTTCCAAGAGACATATCATCTGCCTTGTGTCTCATTATTCTGACATTTTATATAGATAGACTAGCCCATCATTTATTTTCTGTCCTTACACAAATGATAAATTGCCCATTCCAAGTTTTAACCTTTAGTTATCAGATAGAGAACTCATTCCTAATGTAGAAGGAATGTTTTTCTTGACTATAAATTTGTTCCAAACCTACTTTCTTTTCCTAGTGTAATTAGCCCTTGACACATGGAGATTTACAGAGCTCTATTTGCAGCTTTTATTTTATAGGGGGCTTGAAATTATTTGCTTCAATTTAGGAATTCTATAAAATCATTATCAGGAATTATGAAATCATCAATTCATGTACACAGCTTTACTACACAAAAGTCCATCTCCATATTGAGCCTGCAGGACATCTGCCCAAAAGGGTAGTCTAATATCCAGGAAACATTAGACTACGTAATAGTGACAAGAAAGGTATATCAGCAGCAAGAACCAATTCTGGGATGGAGTTTCTTGATGACCCTACGTTTCAGAGAATACCCATCACAGCCATGCAAAACAGTGGGCCATCTCCCCAAAACTCACTTGTTTACCATAGCCTTTCCTAGATTGCTTCTGACTATTTGCTCATAGTTCTTTGCCCAAGGGTGAGACCCCAAGGGATTATCTTCTTCTGCATTAGCATGTCTATTAATGATGTCATTGTTTAGATCTTGTTTAGGAAGCCATACTCTTAAGGTATCATGGCTGTAGATTTTTCTGCCCTTTCTAGGAGATAAAATAGACTTTTGGTCTTCTGGCTTTTACTTTCTTTCTGCCCCTTCTTCTGACATGTTGCTTGAGTATTAGGTGTAGGAGATATATTGTAAATGTATCCATTGTGGCTGGGCTCCTGATGACCAGATATAATTTTTCTCTAATGGTCTCTGCTCTAAAGAGAAGTATCTTTGATGAGGGTTAAGAGCTGTACTTATTTGTGAGTATAAATATACATTTTAGAATGCAGTTAGGAATTATGATGGTCTACTGATTGGGTAGTAGTAGGTTCTTTTCTAAGATCCATGACCATGTGTGGTGGTTTATGTTTGAATGTTTGACTCTGGGAGTGGCACAATTAGGAGGTGTGGCCTTGTTGGAGTACATGTGGCCTTTTTGGAGGAAGTGTGTCACTGTGTAGGCCACTTTGAGACTTTTCTCCTAACCTCCTAAGGATACCAGTTGTTTCTCCTGGCTGCAGTTGGATGAAGATATAGAACTCTCAGCTCCTTCTCCAGCATCATGTCTGCCTAGATGCTGCCATGCTTCTCACCTTGATGACAATGGACAGAACTTCTGAACCTGTATGCTAGCCCCAAATAAATGTTGTCCTTCATAAGAGTTGCCTTGATCATGGTGTCTCTTTACAGCAATAAAAACCCTAACTAAGACATGATGCTAACTAGTTGGCTATGCTTCTGAGTCCCAGGTATAATTTTGCTTCTGAGTGGATGTTAAGTCCAATTCCACGAGTGCCACTATTACACTTTTAGGTCTTTCTTATCCTTTTGGTCACTGTTGCAATTCATGGGCATCACAGCTGAATAGAACTATTGATTACTCGTCTCCCCTGGCAGCTTACATAGTACTTTCCAACACTGGCACTTTCAAAGCTAACTGCAGATAGGAGACTCCCAGGTTAGATCCAACACAAATCTTCTGAGTGCTTTGTCTGAAGTGCACAGTGTCTTCAGCAATGGAGACTTATCTACAACATCTAAGAGGAAACAAGCTGTAGCAATATCTGAGAAGCAAATGTGAGAAAAGGCAGGAGCTATACTGTTTAGGGAGTCATTAGTACAACTCTGAGCAACAGCTGGAACAGAGGTTTCTCATGCCTGATACTGAGATTTGTAATTTAGCCTTTTAAAGAAATAAATATACTTATTAATTTAAAAAATATAACAATACAAAGAAAAATACTGAAAATCAAGGAGAAAACATTGCAAACTTTAGTTACAAAAATATTGCTTACCAGAAATGAACAGTTTTAATTTAGTTACTCAGATAGCCATTTTCAGTTAACAATTCAATAATATGCCTGTTTACTTCTAGGCAGGCAGCAATATCTACACACAAGTAGAGTGATACATTTTAAACCCTTTTTAAAATTTTGATTTAAGTTTTTTAAAAATTTATTTATTGTAAGTACATTGTAGCTGTCTTCAGACACCCCATAAGAGGTCATCATATCTCATTATGGATGGTTGTGAGCCACCATGTGGTTGCTGGGATTTGAATTCAAGACCAGTCAGTGCTCTTAACCACTGAGCCATCTCAGCAGCCCCATTTTAAACTCTTAAGCATAGCTTTAAAATCTAATTATTTTTATATCAACTATAATAATATGTACCCTATTAAATAATCTGTATACACTATAATAGTCTCCTAAACAAACACATGGTCACATTATATTACTTAACCTATCAAATTTCTGTGATAAAAATACATGTCAAGGACCAACCTAAAAAAAGTATTTGCTCTGATTCATACTTTGAAGGTACAGTCATTATGGTGGGGAAGCCAAGGTTTGAGGGATATAAAGCAGCTGACCATAGTGGATCAAACCCATGAGGCAAAGAGTTATGAATGTTGGTGCTTAGTTTATTTTCTACTTTGACACAGTCCAAGATTCCAGGCCATGTGCTGGTACTGTTCACATTTAAGGCCTATCTCTCCATCTCTATTAATACAACCTAGTAGGCTTTTGGTTGGGAGTCAAGAGATGCTCAGCAGTTAAGAGCCCTTGTCATTATTGCAGAGGACCTGGACTGGTACCCAGCAGTACATGGTGATGCAAAACTGTCCATGGGCACACATGGGGTTCACAGACATACATACATACAGGCTAAACATTCATACATATAAGTAAATCAAATATTTTAAAAAGAGACTCTCGTAGAACTGTTTAGAGGGTTGTTCTTTGAGTGCTTCTAGATCTTATCAAATTGACAATCAATATGAGCCCTCACACTGACTCAAAGTCTTTAATACATCTTAATAGTTATCTGTAGTTATTCAACTGTTATAGCCAACAGTTTGTATTGATCTCCAATTTTAGTTACACTTTTCTGCAGGCAGGGAGAAGTAGTGGACAGGAATATAATGACAACTTAGCATCATGCTAAGTGACTATCAGGAGTCAGCAATCGTACAAACAAACACTATTCCTCAAACATTTTTACATAGTCTTATAATTCATAATAATATAAAAGATCACAATAAGCGACTATCATATTTAGTGGCTATTGCTTTGTCTGGCTTGGATTTAGAAAATGTCCAAGCCCTCAAAAAATGTTTTTTTTTAACTCATTCATCTGTTTAATATTCCCAAGTTAAAGTTTTATCATTTGTATTTTAGGTTACATATCTAATCCTTCTGATGTGTAGACTTGCAAGATTTCATCAAAGTAAGCCATTTAGAAAGATGTCCTTGGCAAGCTGACCAGGTACTAAAGGCTTTTCAGCCTTGGATGGTCTCTGAACTGAATGCTCATCCTTCAGTCTCAGAGAATGTTGCTCTTCTAGGCCTCCTACAACCTTACCCTGACAACATCTAACATATTTATACATAGTTTATTTTGTAACTACTTCACTCTTCTCCTTCTTCTTCTTCTTCTTCTTCTTCTTCTTCTTCTTCTTCTTCTTCTTCTTCTTCTTCTTCTTCTTCTTCTTCTTCTTCTCCTCCTCCTCCTTTTTTGTGGCATCCCCAGAATGCCATCTGCCCTAGAAGCCTCAAACGGTACATTTTATCTTCTGGCCACCTTCTCTTTTTAGCCTCTGCTTCCATACATATACACTCCATATGGTAGCCTGCTAGAGTACCACCAGACATTTAAATGTTCTTCAATTCCTTGAGTCTATTATTAAATAGTGAAATTCAAATGTTATATTTCTTTTGGATTCTTTCCTGAGAGAAAATTTCAGAAACTGGGTTCTTAAGAGTACAAAAAGAATTCCTTTTCAATTCCTTTTGAAATGACATCAGCTCCAAGAAAGACTAGTGGGAATCTTTGCTACTTCTGAGCCATAAAAATGATGTCTTCAAACTCAGAGAATGGTTTGTTGAAAAATGTCATCAGAAAGATAGATGACCGGGACTTTTGTTTGCTCACAATCATACCTTGAATGTTTTGAAGACACTCAGAAGATAGATCTGAGATGATTAGTTTGAATTCCCAAACTACACAACCCAGAAACACCTGTGAATAAAGTCTTGGTGAGAAATTACTTAAATCAGGTGAGTTTATGGTCATGTCTGTGGGAGATTGTCTTCGTTGATGTGAGACGGTCCACCCTGAACCTGGGTGGCATTCTTTTGGGGGTTGAGGTCCTGGACTGTAAAAGAGTGGAGAAATCAAGCTAAGTGCAGGTAAACAAGCAAACAAGCACAGAGGCATGCATCCATTTGTTTCTGCTCTTGACTGTGGAAGACATAACGTCACTAGTGGGTTGTGGGTCTTGCATTGACTTCCCATGACTATGGATTGATTATAGCATGGACTTGTAAGCTGAGGTAAACCCCTTTCCTCCTCAAATTGCTTTGGTCAGGTAATTATCTGATATCAACAGGATTAAAGTGAGATCAAGAGTTTTATGGAGCCTATGTTCAGTATATTTCTTACTGACGGATTAAAATATCATTTATAAGTTCATGTAGCAACTTTGTATTTAGTTAGACACACAAAACCTTCCAATGTTTTGGAAAATATATATAAAATTCCTCACCCCCTTTATCCAGTTTAAAGGATGAGTAAACGTCTGGGAAAGGTTCCCTTATCCTTGGCCACCTCAGCTCCACTCTGTAGAAGGGAAGGTGTCCATCTGTCTGTCTGCTCTCCTTCATAGATGTGCTGTACTGGCTTCTCTCACACTGTCACAGGTAAATATCTCAAATTTCCTTCCAAATGCTCTGCTCAGCACTGTCACCTTGGCTTTCCTTCTTATCTTGGGCTTCCTGTTTTCAGTTCTTCCCATGTCTCCCTTAATATATACTTACATTCATATTTCCAATTCCCTTTTAAGATTTTGAGGTGATTTTCTAACTTAAAAGAGGCAACCAACTTCACAGGATGACTTTCAAATTAGAAGCCTAGTTCTTTAGCTTAAAATGCATGTAGTAGGAGGCCACATTTAATTGAATTACAAATCAATCTGGAGACTTCATATCACTGCACACATTTTTGAATAACTGTAAAGTCAAGACTTGGTTCTTAAATTTTTATGTATGATTTATATTTAACATATGTTCTCTAATTTTTTTTAAATCTGGCACTAGTTTGTGTCTGCTTGCAACAGTCTATTTGTTACACAGACTGAGTAATTTGTAAAGAGAAGAGTTTGTTTGTTTTGTTATTTATTTCTCTCATACAATACATCCTAACTGCAGTTTTCCTTTCTTCCACTCCTCCAAGCCCCCAACACCACCTACCTTCTCCTCTAGATCCATTCTTTCTCCTTTTCCCTTCAGAAAATGGCAGGGAGGAATTTGAACCAAGATACAATAAGACTAGGCTCAAACCCTCATATCAGAAGAGTTCTGTGTTAGCTTCTTTATGGCCCTTCTTCAAGGTTGAGGAGCGCTATAGCCCTCTTGTTAATGCAGTTCCAAGGCAGTGTGGAGCCTCTCGTGGTGAGAGATCCAGAGGAGCTTGGGTGAAATGGCCAGCTCAGGAGTCTCACCCTTGAGAGGATCCACTTACTCCTGAAGGCACAATTCTCGCCTCTTACAGTCGCACAATGGGAATGTAATTTCCACAAAAGCCTGGAGAGAACAAATTGCTTTTATAATCAGTGATACCTGCATGAGAAGAAGGCTCAAGGTAGACCTTTCTTTGTTCCCTCTGTATTTTTAGATCCTTTTCCTTTCTACTTGAGTGACAGTCCCTTAGTGTGACTTTCAGGATCTAGACCAGTTTCGGAGGCTCAGAGTGTATGACTTGATCTTGGGAGTTTTGAGACAGGATGGGAAATGAGCCTTGTAAGCTGATGAGCCATCATCATGAGTCAGGCAGAGTCACAAAGTGACATAGCATGTTACAAAGAGCTCCAGCCCTCAACTTGTGAATCTCCAGTCACAGAAATCTTCAATCCAATGAAATAGACACACGAGGCAAATGACTATTTGATGGCATAAAGGCAGAATGTAAATGCATAAGTAGGACATTAATTCAGAGATAGGCTCAAGGACGTGGCACATTTTGTGCTGCGATGCTTGTACCATAAGTGACCTTGTGACTGCCTGTGAAAATATCCCAGAAAATGCCAGTGGGTTGTTCTCAGAAAGTCCCTGCTTTAAGGTACTTAAATTTCTATAACAAGTCATGGATTGACTCTTCTCATAAATGATATTTCTAAGGAGCTTCTCTACCAAATGAATTTTGGCAACAGAAGCTTGACCATTAAATTGTGGCTAAGAGCATTGCCATGAGGTCTAAAAACTCACTCATGGGTTGTGAACAGAACTGCTGTATGAGAGATCATGAGAACTAATGAACTTAGTCTGTGGGACAATTGGGGTCTAAGAAAGACAAGATTTCTGGTTTGTTGGGGTCAATCTGTAGGGACGGAGGGTAATTCAGGACAGGACCAGGTTGTTGTTACTGGAGGGTGATTCAGAACAGGACCAGGTTGTTGTTACTATCTTCATATTCATACCTGCTATGTTTGCTTTCTAGAATGCACTGTGTTTTCCCTTTGGGAAGAGTCACTACAATATCTTTGAGAACTCATTGACCAATAATAAAATGGTGAGTGAGGATCAGGACTGCTGGCTCTCATTGCTTTTATGAGCTATGTGCCTTCTCTCTGGCCTGAAAAAGGCAACTTTCTGTTTGTGTCTTCAGGTACCATCTCCTGCATTCCAGACACCCACCAGAATTCAGAGCCCTGAGTATCTTCCTTCAAGATGAAGGTCCAGGATAGCAGTAACCTTCCTGGGGACCAGCCAGGATCCTTGGTGATGTCATGATTCATATCATTCTCTAGGGAACTTATCTTTCAGTTTAGTGCCCTTCATTCCTTAATAAACTTATCTTCCATCCTAAATAAGAAAGTCACAATCTTACCTGTCATCTTTGTCAACAATTAAATCATTCAGCACCATAAGCTTACTTTTCTGTACTTCTAGGTAATTTAACTAAGTACCCAGCAACAAACATCCTTCGATTCCAATGGCTGATGAGTCACTCATTTCTAATCCTAACGTATTTCCATCTCCCCAAACCACTACTTTCTCATGATTTCAAATCTTTCTTATATAACACGTTTTCCCAATTTTATGTCTTCAATGAACTTGTTCTTATTGCTTTAAAATCCTAATATACTAAACAGAAAGGTCAACAATACTAGTAATATATACAATTTCACCAACTCCATGCATCCTTGCCCATGAAGCATAGGAAAACCACACTTGTTCTGGCTGGTCTTACTCCAAAGCCATACCACTAATTTCAGATGGGTTTATAAAGCTATTTTTCATTAATCCATCTTTCTCACCTAAGCTGTCTTTCATACCCTGAAGAATATTCTCTCCCATTCTTATCTACTGGGTTGTGATTATTCTACTATATTAACAAACACAGAAAACTAGAAGAGACTCTTTGAAAGCCCCTAGCTATGCCTGCCTGTCAACCTGCATACCCATATGTTGTGTGATATAATTCCTGGGAGACCTAAGTAAATGACTACTCACCAGATAGGGCATTGACAACAACAACAGCAATAAAAAGTAAGGATACCACCGGAGTTCAACTTTGTCAACCAGCAAGTATTATTGAGGTTACTTCCATAAACATGGAGACACAAAGGCAGCCATGTCACTGAAAGCTTAACCCAATATGAGTGGCGCATTAGAACTAGAATTCTGAAACTCTTTGAAAGTTCAAAGAGTCTTCTATCAATCATCAGCAGTCTTTGGAGAGAGGGAGGGGCCTTGTTCATCTGGTAAGCTTTATGGAGTTCCTAAGATTGTGATGTGTTTTCTCCGTGAGTTTTCTTCCCTCAAGAATAGAAAGTTTCAACTCAAGAGGCAATTGCTACCCAACTCTCTAACATACAGATTGTCTTTTCCTGCCCCTAACCTCTCTAGATGGCTAGAACAGCCTTCCCTTCTCTTTTTCACATGAGAGAAAGTTTGCTTCTGTGAGCTTTATTCCAGTCAGCATGTAACCATGCTGAGCTTTCTCTCATCTTAGCAGATATAATCTCTTGACCCTATTTATAACTGTAGCTCCTGCTCCCTTGAAATATGACAAAATGTCCTGTCTCTTATGCTAATGACATCTAATCCTCTGCTGTCTTTTATCAAATCAGTCTTCCTGTCTCACCATTCCATAAATCTGACATTTAAAGATTACATTGATAAAATGTGTGCTGAATTCTCAGTCTTTATAGCAGAAAATACACTAACTAACCATGTTAGCCTGGGTTAGTAAGTGATATATCTTGGTGTCCTACTATAGGCATTAATCATACCAATATTTACGATGATTATGTATATGTTTAGACAACAAATGAATTTTCTTTCTGTCAGGAGAACTTTACAAAGTCAACCTTTCTACCTTCTTAAAAACATCCTTGCCTTTACCTCCTGGCAGATGTCCACACCCTCGGTCACCAGCTACTTCATAGTTTTTCCTTTTCTTCAAGTTTTTCTTAGAGTTACAAGGACTCATTGTATAGAGGCAGGCTGATCTGAAACTTGTAACTCTGTGCCATAACCTTCAAACTGTTGAGACTACAGGTAATTCTATGGACATTTCAACCTGTGGATATGATGTGATATAATCAACCCTAGAGGGCAATGGTGTGTAACTCTCTGTATATCACCACCAATCAGCACAATTCTGTTATGTTTCCTGCAGTTATGCTCAGGAGAACTTTGGTCTGTCTATTCTCTTGTAATGTTTTTATCAAGTTGTAGAATTAGGACATCCTGATTTTATGGAATGAGACTCTATTTTTTTTCCATTTTGGAAGAAGCTTTTTAAAAAAAACTGTATATTTTCTTTGTTAAGATGTTTGGTAGAATTCATTAGTGCACTTGCCTGGGCACAGCTCTAAGTTTTAATAGGTTATATTCTGTTGAAATTATATGTATTGTCTTCTGTGACTTTTTATATTTTAATGCATGAAGGATGCCTGCAGAGGCAAGTAAAGAGTCAGATCCCCTGGAACTGGAGTTACAGGTGCATGTTAGCCACCCAACATGGCTCTAGGAACAGAATTTAGGTCCCCTGCAGGAGTCGCAAATGCTCTTAATAGCTGAGCCATCTCTCTGCACACTTGTTGATTTACTTAATTATTTTTTGCTTTTAATGTTTACTAATTTATACTCTCAGTTTCATTCTTCTTCATTTTTTGACATTTTTTTTCTTTTTCTAGCTTCCTGAAGAAGAATTTTAGTAATGTGTTTCTTGGCAATTTTTGATTGTTCTTATTTTCCAAAACATGCATACATTACTCTAAGAATCTCATTGAATATTGTGTTGACTGCCTCCTATTAATTTAGTTTTAATTATATATATATGTGTGTGTGTGTGTGTGTGTTTTGCCCAAATTATATATGACTAAATTTGACTAACATATTTTTTAAGTATTTCCAAAGTTTTTTCATTAATCTATTTCTTATTTATAAATGTGTTATCTCTTTTTCCAAGAAGTTTTTGCTCATTTCCCAGCTTGTTCCTGATGTATCCTTAGTTACATTATGAGTCACAGCCTATATTGTGTGAATTCTATTCTTCAGATTCATCAGGATATGCTCTTAGGCTTAGAATGGTTATTTGCGAGAAGAGTGGGTATCCACAACTACTGAATGAACCATGTCCCCTGGTTGTCAGTTAGATCTTGTTGACTGATGAGGCTGTTCAGTCTGAGTATAGCCTTGTTGATTTTCTAGTGGCTGAGTCTGCCAGCTACTGAAAGTTGGCTTGGGAGTCTTTAGCTATGATAATGTATTTACTTATTTAGCTTTGTGTTTCTTCCCAGCAGTGTTCTCCTCTCAGTTTTAGAAGCTTTCTGCTGTTACACTCATGTATATTCAGTGTTGCTATGCTACACTCATGTATATTCAATGTTGCAATTTAAACATTCTTTTCCATACGTAATGTCTCTCCTTATCCCTAAAATATGTCTTTGCTATGAAGTCTGTTTTGATGGCTAAATTTTATTTTATGACATATATTTAATTTAATTATGTGCATGTATATATGGAGGGATGCACATGGCAGAAGGTGCTCACAGAGGCTAAAACAGGTCATTAGATTCCTTGGAAATGGAGACATAGGCTGTGGTGATCATCTCAAAGTGAGTGCTAGGAACTGAACATGAGTTCTCTGCAAGACCAGTGTTCTCATAACCCCTGAGCTGACTTTTCATCCTTTGATGGTTGGCTTGCTGTGTCATCTTGATGGGGTTACAAGGTGGCAAGATATGTAGTCAAACATTACACATTTAAAGATATTTCTTATGCAAAGTGTATAATCAAGTCTATGGCCTCTCTTTTCACTATTTGTTATTGCATGCATATATGTATGTATACACACACACACACACACTTCTTACATTAATTGCTTTTAAAGTAATTTGAATAGTTTTGGCATGTAATTGGTATATTTAAGCAATGTTTAGAGTGGTTTCTTTTTAAACATAATATTTATCAGATTTATTAGTTTTCTGATGTCATTCTAATTTATCTTGTTTTTGTATTCTCTTCCTTCACCCTCTGATTTTAATTGAGCATGTTCTACAATTCCATTTCTATCTTCTCACGTAACTTGTCTAGTCTTCTTTAACTTTTCAGTTCCTGAACATTCATCTGCAGTACACAATTGTCGCCAGTCCTGGTCTTTTCCAAATTGTGTGACACTGTTAGAGCATTCAAGCACTTTAACACAAACACTCTCAGGTCCTTCCTGTTCCTTATCTTGTCCTTGTGGTTCCTGTCACACACATACTGTGACTACTTTTAAACATCAGTTAAGTGAATTTAAATAATAACAACAAGAATTTTGGGTCTGGCCTGCAGAGATGGCAAAGAACATGGGTTTGGTTCCCATCATCCGCATAGTGGCTCACACCATCTATAACTCCAGTTCTATATAATCTAATGTTCTCACTGGCCTCTGTAGGTGTCAAGAATGCGCATGGTACACAGACATATATGTAAATATTACACTCTTATACAAAGAATAACATTACATTTTTATTATTTTTTGCTGTTACTTATTCTATTTGAACTTAGTTTTTTCTATTATTTTTTCTTTTATTTTTTATTGGATGTTTTATTTATTTACATTTCAGATGCCATCCCCTTTTCCCATTTCCCCTCCCTAGAAAACCCCTATCCCATCCCCTCTCCTCCTTTCTGCTTTTATGCCATTTTAATTACATGCAAGTATGAAGGTCAGTTCTAGGCTGAGGAAAAAGCAATACAATAGATTCAAATAGTCAAGGAATAAGCAAGACAATAAACATAAATAATCAAAGAACAAGTAAGGCAATAAACAAAACTCCTCCGTGAATGCTCCTGTGATCACTGTTTCTAAGGGCTTATCAGGATGACCAAAATATCTGAGTCTACTTCCCTATCCTAGCCCAAAGTCGTTTTCATGTCTGAAGCCTACTTCCTTGTTCTAGCCTAATATTTAGATTCCTGCCTGAAATTACTTCTTTGTTCTAGCCTAATGTAATATTCCTGCCTGAACTTCATTTCCTTGTCCTTGGTCCATGTCAGATTTTTGGCAAGCAGCCCCAAAAGCTCTCTGCCTCTACCTGTTTTTTATTTCATAAACAAGACTGAGCCTGTCTTAGGTCATGCTGCCAAGAATGCCTTCCTTACCCATCGTGGAATTTGCATTATAAAAAGCAATGCACTTTTGTCTTAGGTTGGTAAGGCTCTGTGCAGAATCTTACTGAAGGAGTTAGAGAGAAGACTGAAGGAGTTGAAGAGGCTTGTGGCCCCATGGGGAGAGCAACAATACCGACCAACCAGAGCTCTCATGGTCTAAAGAGCTAGTCTGGGAACACACATGGAGAGACCCATGGCTCCAGCTGTATATGTAGTGGAGGATGGCCTTGTCAGGCATCGGTGGGAGAAGAGGTCCTTGGTCCCATGAAGGCTGAATGCCCCAGTGAGGGGGAATTCAAGGGCATGGAGGTGGGAGTAGGTAGATGAGAGGAGGAACACCCTCATAGAAATAGGAGGAGGGAAAATGAGATAAGGGGTTTCTGGGGGAGGAATGGGGGAAAAGGGATAACATCTGAAAATAAATAAAGTATCCAATAATAAAAAACACAAAACAAAAACCAGATAATGGAACTGGCTATCACAGACTAGCATTTAAGACTTTTTGGCAGCAATTTAATATTACTCATATTACTGGGATTCCTTATAATTGTCATAGGCAAGGAATTATGGAAGGGGCCAATGGAACTTTAAAACAATATCATCAAAAAATAGAAAGGGGGAGGTATATCCCCACACACCACCAATTTATTTAAATCATATTCTTTTTATTTTAAATTTCTTTTAAAAACCTGGATGCCAAAGAACTTTCTGCTGAGTGTCTATGGCACTCTACAACTAGGCATACTTATGCATAGGTGAAAAGGAAGGATCCACTTACTGGCATATGGCATGATCCCGATCAGGTATTTAATATGAGGAGGAGGGTATGTTTATTTTTTTCTATTTAAACTTATATGAGCCCCATCAAAGCTACTCTAATAACGACCTAATATCATATATCCACCTTAGCTCTTAAAGGTTCTACCACCTCACCAAGTCACACTGAAAGACATGCAACCATCACAGGAACACTTAGAACAAACATCACTGTTAAGGTATAGTAGACCATATTGTACAAGTGTGGCTTTGTGAACATCTAGTCAGGGCTAACTGTGAATTATCACCTAGTTGACAGAGGCCACAATTTCCTCCAATGCCTTTATTTTTAGATATTTTGTTGTCTGCCAGTTTCCCTGGAGACTTTTTATTTTCTGAGAAGAGCTGAACTTGGTAATGAATACCTGTAATTTCTATACTTGGGAGGATGAGGCAGGAACATTGTGTTACTGTGTTTGAGGCCAGCCTGAGCCTACTTCCCCAAAGCCCTGTGTACTCTGTGTGTGTGTGTGTGTGTGTGTGTGTGTGAGAGAGAGAGAGAGAGAGAGAGAGAGAGAGAGAGAGAGAGAGAGAGAGAGAGAATTCATTCTTTCTATTGTCTAGTTGTTATGATGATGCAGTTTTGGGTCAACAGAGAGTCCTTTGATTGGGTCTCTTAGCTTTTCTTTCAGAAACATTTCTTAGATATCCTTCAATGGTGTCTCCTAAGAGAGAGAGAAAAACTAGACTATGTGAAACCGGGTATGCCCATCAGCTACCTTGACGTGTATACTGGCCTGGAATTGGTGAGCTCCCTTTTGGTTGGGGTCTGATAAAAGGATGTGTCACATAGATAGTGTCTTATCAATCTCAACTCTATACAGCTTTCACTGGTACAGGTCTTGGAAATTGCACAGGATCATAACTAAACTGTTTACATTGTCAGCTTGAAAAACAAAGCACTGTGGCATGCTTCTATACAAAATGAACTGAAAAAGACGCAGACGCAATGGGAGGGACTCAGGCAAGATATTGACAGCCAAACTGATGGTTGAGAAAAGCAGCTTTGACAGTGGGGATTTGGACTGTGTAAACTCATAAAAGATGAAGACAAAAACAATCCTCCAAAAGCATGAGACCTGAAAATGAGCTGAAGAATAGCACGAGTAAAGATGTTGACATGCAGAGTGAGGTAAAGAGAGCCAGGATTTGATAACAGACTTAAATCAGAAAAGAACACAGAAGCCCCCATTCTGGAAGACATAAACCTGTGAAAAGTTCCTTCAGTTTTAGCTCCTGGTATTCTCAAAAAAAATTGCTTCTAAGACATCCCTGTGAACCCTGACACCTCACAGTCCAGATGAATTGGAAGCATTTTCTGAAAGCATAGCACTTCTGAGTGGTCACTTATGAACTGTGATGCTTCAGATGGTCATTTAGTACTGCATGATCTTTGTTAATTCATTTAGCAAGGAACCCAATGTACATATGTATACCTCCCACTCTCCAGACTCGGTCACTTTAAAGTCTCTATACCTACAGAACTCAGAGGTTAGTACGCAAAAGCTAAAATAAGTGGACGTACAGAGGCTAAAGTTTAAATCTGAGTTCTTTATCAAAATAAAATCTCCTTGAGTCAGTTTAGTTCTGACTAACGATGAAGAAGATCATGAGCTCCTAAGTTGGCTATATCACACCAAATTCTACTAATTATAGTTACACTGTAGAATACCAAGAGTCAAGCTTGCCTAGTGACTGACCAGCAAGTCCTGACCTGAGAAAGTTATGCAGCTAGTAAGCTTTAAAATAACCAGAATGTAAAATTCAGAGATGACCTGTAACTGGCAGGGGGAAGATTAAATGGACACAATGTAATAATTGTACCCCATGGTCATTTAGTGGTAAAGAGCGGTGGGACCTGCCCTGGGATTGTAAGAACTATTCTTGGCATGCAATCAGTGGGCCTGCCGTTCTGGGCTGATGCTGCTTTTCATAAACTTGTAAAAGAAACTGCCCTGGTTTCCTGACTCTGAGAGAATGGACTGAACACCAGGGAGAGTTGTTATGATGGAGAGGACCATTCTCACATTGAGTGTGATGGTTAATCTTAGTTGTTATCTTGGCTGAATTTACAGTCACCTTGGAAACAAGCCTCTGAGTGTGTTTATGGGAGAATTTTTCCAGAAAAGTTTAACTGAGAAGTAAAGAGCCAATCCCAGTGTGGACAGCCACACCTTACTGGCTGGGGTCCCAAGATAGAATTAAATGAGAAGCAGAGCTGTGCAGCAGACTTTGTCACTTTCTGCCACTCAAACGCTAGTACATGTGATCGGCTGCCTCTTGTTCCTGCCACCAAGACTCTCTTACCATGTCACCCACTACAGCTGAACAGAGATAGAACTGTTCTGTTAACATAGAACTGTGAGTGAAAATCTACCCATCTTTCTTGAAGTTGCTTTCATGATGCATTTTGTCCCAGCAATGAGAAGAGTATCAAATTTACTAAGTCAAACAGTGGTTAAATGTGGAGGAAAATCAATCGTGAAAGACTTTCTAGTTTGGAGGTGTGGTAAGAGATCTGACACAATGGTGTTGTCGATGGGATAAGCAGACAGATGCACTGGAGGAGAGAGGACAGAAAGATGCAAGACTTTTGAGGTGGGAATTACATGATGCTCTACAGAGAGCAGATACAGCAGAGGAAGATGGGAAGAAGACCAGGCAGATGAACTTCAGAGACACTTTTAGGGAGACAACAGGCTGCAAGACTGAGACCTCATGGAAAAGAAAGCCTACAGGAGGGAAATGTCAGGAATCGTCTAGGCTAAGGACAAAGAATAAACTTAGAATCAAGTAACAACCATGAAGACATTTGGTTATAGCTCAAAATAGATGCCAGAGGTGACTCTGAGAAGGGCCACACAGATAAGGTCACACAGAGCCATTGTGGAGAAGGCTCCTGCAGGAAGCTCAGGTGTGATCGCAGAGAAAGACAAGAATGGTCTGGTCTTGGAATAGACAAGATTTGAGTAGATTTTCTCAGAAGTAAGGGAAAGGCCAAGTCTTGGGCCCTCTGCATCTTTGAACGCTGGAGAGAAATTACAGCTAAGAATTGCAATGGGACATCAGCACAAGGCCTCTTTCTTGCAAGGCCTCAGCACAAGCCATGATCTCTGTATGTCTGTCCTCTAGCCTCTGCCAAAATCCCACCCTGAAAAGAAGTTTCTCCTAGCTCCTAAAAGATTCTGTTCCATTCTTGAACTGTCTTAGCAGTTCATCTTTCCTTTTTAATTTTTTATGAGGTAGAAATTTGAATGCCTGAAATATTTATCCACTAGTCATTATTCAATCTTAGGAAATCACATAGGAAGTCTACCTGTGAGGCATTACCAGCCCAGAGACAGCCAGTGTTGCTGAGGGAGCATGTCTATTGTTGGGGTCCACACTAGCCCCCACGTTGGGGCGGCCAAAATAATGTTGGGATCCAAACTAGCCCCACGTTGGGGCGGCCAAAAATGTCTCAGCCCAGGCAAAATGTTGAGGCCCGGGCCGACCCACGTTTGGGCAGCCACTGTATCCCGGCCCAAGCTGCCACTCAGGTCCACGGGTCCGGGTTCAGCAAGAGCGAGGGTGAGGGCAGACTCTACCTAATGTCTGATGTGTCTGATTCGTCTCAGTCTGATTCTGATCTGTTCTGTCTCTGCCTTTTATATGTCTCACTTCTAAGCCACGCCTCTAAGTTATACCTTTAATTATGCCCTTAGGTCTTGTCTCTAACTCTGATCTCTATACTTCTAAGTCATACTCTTAAGTCACACACCTTTAATCTCACACACTTTTAATCTCACGCACCTTTAATCTCAAGGTATCTAAACCAAGATTATCAGAGTGTGCTCAGCTGTTGTAGGCTATTGTAATCCAAGTCTCATGTCAGGGTATATGGCTCAAGATGGCTGCAAAGCTGATAGCCGCTTTCTGCTAAAAGTCAGCCCCCAACAGTCTATGATGCACAAAAGGCTTGGTGCTCAGTTTACACTCTGTTTTCCAAGTCCCATCTAGCCTACTCTCCCCTTACAGATCCTCTGATTGTTAGTGGCTACCTAGCCAAGCCTGTGTCTCTGAATGAGGCAGCCCCAGACCTTAGTTGAAGGCGACTCAGATGCACAAGTATTGTTCACAGCTTCACAACAACACAGTTTTCCCCCTGATGAGATCTAAAAGACAATACAAGAATCATGAACAGTACATCTTGGGATGAAACAACATTTTGTTTAACTTAAGAAACAAGGATGGGAAGATGCTCTAGTGGGCAGTGTTTACCATTTAAGCATGAGGACCCGAGTCTGGATTCCCAGAGCCTATGTAAAGCCAATACACATCTGTAAGGCTAATGATCCTACGGGGAGATAGAGGCGAAGACAAGAAAATTTTTGGAAAGCTCATGAACCAACTAGACCAACATAAGCAGTGGATTAATGGCTTTGTATCAGATAAGATGGAAGGTGAAGACTGATGTTCACGATTGTTCTCTGTCTTTTATACTTGTGTCATTGCACCTCTCTCTCTCTCTCTCTCTCTCTCTCTCTCTCTCTCTCTCTCTCTCTCTCTCCCCGTATGTGTGTGTGTCTTTGTCTCTGTGTGTGTGTCTCTGTATCTCAGACCTTACACATACATACATATACCATGCACACACATATGCGTATATACATACCCACACATATACATATGCCCTTTATAAAGAAGCATACTTTATTCATAATTAAAAAGTGAATTTCTAGGGTCACTGATACTGGGAAATGCCATGACATTCAATCTTCACAAATATAGCCCATACATGAACTGTGTTTTTCTCAATAAGTTGAGCTGAGTTTAAATCCCTGCCATATTTTGAAATAAAGATGACTGAGGTAGAATCTACATGGTGAAAATAAAACAGCTGCAGATGCCTCTTAATGGATTAAAATTATTTTCTGTGTGAAAGCAACCAAGGAGGACTCAGAGCAACCATATGTAATTGTCTGAATTAAAAAGAAATTACCATTGTCCTCTTAAGAGTGCGGCTTGTTTTGTAGAGAAAGAGGAACATGGTGCACACACTGCACTTTGGCAGTGGTAAAATGCCTGTTATAATGGGTCATGAAAGATGACCCAGAAAATTGGTTCAAATTGACTTGCAAATGGCACAGTCGCATGAATTAAAAACTGGTTAAATTGTGAGAAATATCAGTGATCATCGCTTTCAGTGGGCACCTTAAACTCAGGGCCTGCAGCTGCAGTCAACCTTTTGATTAGGGATTATTTGCATATTGACAGCCTGCAAAGGGAATGGCTTTGACAACTTCAGGTTCACTTGGGACCCCAGAGCCACAGGCTGGATTAGTGGTGACCACAGATAACTGGACTCTCCCCATCAGGATGCAGCATCTGTGTCCACTCCCAGAGAATGCTGGGCAGGATCTGGGACTGCTCTGAGTGAATGGTCACAGTAATGACCATCTTGTCACTTCCTAGCCCAGAGCTAAATTCTTCTACTCCTGTCTCACCTGATAGTCCTGTTTGCTCTTTCTGGACACATAGCCCTTTTGCTGTGAGAAACTCAAAGGAAAGCAAGAGACATGCAGAGGCAACAGAAGACTGAATATGTGCTTCTAGCTATGATCACTGTGAACTACAGACCTCACAAGGAAATTGCCCAGTCCAACAGTGACTTTGAAGTACGCAAGACCAGCCACAGTCTAATGGCAAGAATACAAATAAATCACAGGGTGACTCCAGTGTGACCCTGAAATTCATCAAACTAAGAAGAATTATAATACGTTGGATTGAGTTTGATATTACACAGTACTACATAACTCAAAACTAATTATATAGCAGTTTTAGTTGCAAGCATTATATAGAACATAAAAAACAAGCCCATGAACAAAACTAGCCACATTAACTCACATAGAAAAGTGTTTAAGGGTGTATAGAAGGATATTGAATAAATTGACATACAGATTTTATTATTAATCCTTAAAAGTCTTTCATAAGCTTATCTTAAAGTGGTTTTGCCTGGATGTGATGGTGAAAACCTGTCATCTAGGTTAAGAAATTGATACAAGAAGATCTGGAATTTGAAAGCAGACCAGGCAATGTGGACATTGCCTTGGTTTGAAGCTCCAGCACAGAAAATGTTATTATCAGAGTTGATTTTTGTCAACACAACACAAGCGTAGAAATACATGGGTGAAAATGGAATCTCAGTTGAGGAGTTTCTTCCATCAGATTGTCATGTGGCCATGTGTGTGGAATATTTTCTTGACTACTGATGTGGAAAGGCCTAGTGTTCTGCAGGTGGTACTATTCTTGGGCACTTGGTCCTGGGCTGTATAAGAAAGATAGCTGAGCAAGCCTGCATAAACTGAGTCAATAGGCAGAGTTCATCCATGGCCTTTGCTTTAATTCCTGCCTCCAGGTTCCTGCCCCGCTTTATAGACAATAACTTGTAAGTCAAATACATCCCCTTTCTCCAAGTTACTTTTGGTCAGTGTTATTGTAACAAAGAAATGCACTAGGACAGTTACATTGCATATAATGTGTATTTTGTATATTATATATTCCTATGTATTATATATGCTCATATGCATTGTATATAATATAGTTATGTTACATATAATAAGGCATGTATGTAACACACTTGCATATTACATTTATATGCTGAGGCCACTAGAAAGAATTTTTTAAATGTATTTCATTGTATAGTTTTATTTAAGAAAACAATTTTTAAATGCTAATTAAAATTTCTAATAGGACTTATGTTATTTTTATTATTTTTGTAAAGATGTAAGATTATAATTCTGGTAGCCGTCCTCAGACATATTTAAAGTATAAAAAAATTCTGAAACAACTGCAAATTTCTCATATATATACCAAATGTCACTATTTTATGTGAAGGAGTCTGAGAAGCCAGCAGAGTATCCAACCCAAGAATGGATAGTATTCTTAACCCAAAGCAGGCACCCATCACTGCCTGCTACTTGACTGATTGGTAAACTAGTTCCTGCAGATGGCGCATGACATGAAGACAGACCACCCATGACATCTCCCACCATACAGGACAGCCACAGGGGAGCATACTCACACAAAGCAGCACCCAGAAGACTCCTTTAAGCTTGCCATCATCACCCTCCATCCGATGGTAACAGCTCAGACATAGTTCTGAATGTCCCCATCCAATTTGGATCTGGGTTTTGGATGAGGTAATTGATTCAGGACTGAATCCAGTTCTTTGGAGAAAAAATATAAAGGTTGAGATTTGAGTTAACTTAATTTTTTTCCGGTACCCGTGGCGAATATTCCAGAAATGATGCTGATGCTGCAGAACTGCACAGTACTTTAACAACAAGCTTAGCTTTACTTCTTATAAAAGTGTGTGGATAAAGGAAAATAATCACAAAGAACAGCTGGACACTTCAAATAGCACAAACTTTGAAATTGCTTCCTCCATTAAAACAAAAAGCAAAGGGGAACCTAAGGCCTTCCCCCTTTCTTCTTCATTCTGGCCCCTGGAACCTGCTAATATTCTTAAACATGGGCCAAGGGATAGCTTGCCACTCTGTCAAGATTACTCAGCTCAAAAACAGTGAAGGAAGAGAAAGAACATTTGTCAATAAAACGAACCAGTAGAGTAAGGAGAAAAAGGCAGGGACAAGGTCAGTCAGGAATGGTGTTTCTTGTATTTTCTTGACTCCAAGTCTCAGGAGATGTGGGAGGCCTGCTCATTGCTGTCACCTGGGTAAATTGGTCTCAAATAAAACAGAATCGAAGAAAGAATTGTTCTTCCCATGTCTCCTTTGTTCCCAAATATGCCTAAACTAGAAGAAAATAAAACAGATAATTCCTGCTCTTTAATTCTCTCACTAGCCATTACAACCATTGGGTACTTGCTTTTGTGGTGCACACACATGTGAGCATGTGTATGAGTGTGTGCCTGTATATGGGTGTGTGTGAGAGTGTGTGTATGTGTGTACATCTCCATGTTGGACACTGTATCATAGATAATTTCAGCTTCGTTGAAACAGGAATGAACTTGCCAAAATCTCCTCAATGAACCACTTAAAGAAATGTTTCTTGGGATGGGGAGGTGGCTCAATTATTGAAGGCTCCTTTGATCACTACATATGACAACCCAAGTTCAGTCCTTCTGGAATCCACATGGTGAAAGCAGAGAACCCATTCCTCTAAACTTGTCTTCTCACTTCTTTATGTTTCTTGAGACATTCAGCTATAGAAATAAAATGCCAACTGTAGGCCTCCAAAAGTATGACTAGAGATATTTCATCCATTTCACAGTAACTCAAAGGAGCTCCAGGGCAAAGAAAACTAAAAAAGCCACCTTTTTACTGTCTAGGGCCACCAACTCCCATGACAGACATATTTATCAGATAATCACAGAAACACAAAATACAAATCCATATACCCCACTGATGGAGGTAGAATTATTTATTAATTTAAACAAAAATAGAGAATTCAGCCCAGAGATACATAGAGAATGTGGCACAGCTCACTGTAGAAAAATTTCTTAACAATATTACTGCATTGAAAGCTATACTCTTCATATGCTCATATGATGCTTCTCAGATTTTTTAAAATAATAAATATTTTCCCAATAGCATTAATAAACTGACCGAAAATACAATTAAAGCACCACTTCCTCCTTGGAGGAATGGAACTGATCTCTCCCTACATCTACGGAAAAATGAGGATGTCTAAGTGATCAACTGAACCTTCAAAATAAAATCAAGAGAGGTAGCAAGTGATCAAAAGTTAATAATACAGTAATTAAACATGTTCTACTTTATTAAAATTACAATAATCCTAATTTTAGGGCAATGCAGAAGAATATAGAATTGAGACATCAACCCATGTGGATTCTCTCTACACTCAGTTGATGTATGAAACAGATGAACACATGTGGATTCTCTCTACACTCAGTTGATGTATGAAACACATGAACACGTTGAGTAGATCGCTGAACTCTGGGAAAGTTTCTGTGCATTTCATATAGTGAAATAAAATCTTTAGACATGTTTGTCCACCAACACATCACTCAGAAAGTAAACACTAAATGGAAATTATATTTTGAAATACAAATAAAAATAAATAAAAGCAAAACTCCAAAGATTCCATAGGAATCTTTTTTTTAAATAACCTAAATTTGCTTTTTAATTATCCTTTTAAATAAATCTTTTTAAACTTGAGATAAAACTAGGTCCCCTCATCATTGTGTACAAATCACTAATATATTAAAATGTTAGATTCCTATTCCTCAAAAGAAAAAATTAAATAGTAAAAACACAAGTTGAGATCTAACAATGCATAACTTTTGTTAACACAAAATTTTTTGAGCCACAAACTTGGTCAAGTGTTTTAAGTGTATGTGGTTATGACTATGGGCACACACATGTAAGTGGGTTCAGATGCCCATGTGCAAGAAGAGGCTATTGGATGCTTTCCTCTTTCACTCTCTACCTATTCCTTTGAGACAGGGCCTTTCTCTTAACCTGGAGCTCATAGAGCTACTAAAGGTGAAAAATAGTTTGCTTTTATGTTCTGTCCTGGTTGAACATAGGTCCAAACCTATAAGCCTAGACATGTACTCTAAGGAAATTTGTTCACATTTTTGTCAGATGTGAGAGAGTTCATTCACAGCAGCATTGCTTGTGGAACTTCTTGGGCAGAACATTCTCCACCATGTTATAAAGTAGAATGTAAAAATAAATTCTGGGGATGTTTAGTGAAAGTACTGATGACCTGCCTACTGCTATGTGACATGGCAGATGGATTTTATAGATGTAGTGCTGAGTTAGAACAGCTACATTCTTCATGATGTACTCCACAAAGATGGAAATAAAACACGAGTAGAGTAGCTCAGTGTAGGAGTGTCTTTGCATGAGAGCAAAGTGAAGAAAGTCTCATGAGGTATTTTTTCTTTTTGGCCAGAGTACATCTCCCAAGTACAAATTAGTCCCTCTTGACAATACTAACCATCCTGTATTTATGAGTTTTACATTTTTGTGCTTGAAAGGCTATACTTCAATACAATTAGGGGAGGGAGCATGGGGTAAAATGTCAACCAACATATTACTGTCAGATTTATTTTGGTAGCCTTTGATCTGGTCAATAGTTTTAATGGAAATGTAAATTCAAACAGAGTCTAAGTTGTTCTCACAGAGCAACAGGTCAAGAGGATTTTTGCTTTAAAGTGCAATAGAAGTACTTGAAATAGAAAAGTAATAGGTACAAAGAAACACAAGGAAAGGAAAACAGATTCAGGAGTTAGAGAAAAATGGGCCAAAGGCAAGTCTACATTTTGTTTGAGCTGACTGAATGGCCAGGGAGCTTGCACTGCACAGCAGTCTTTTCAGTCAAAGCTGGTTGAGGAGCTGGGGTGTAGGTCAGTGAGTAGCTTGCTGGTCTTTCATGCCCAATTATTAGTCCCCATTCCTAGCACGCAAAAGTATGTAATCCAAGACCTAGAAGTGGGAGCATCAAAAAGTCAAGGTCATCCTCTGCTGTCTAAGACTTTGAGGCAAGCCTGGGCTACACACAAACACACAAACCTGGTTGAACAAATATCTAATAACAGCAATGATAACAAATGGCAAATCTTTCACACCCAGCATATAGAAGAACTCATAACCCCAAAATTAAAAGCCATCAAGCTAAAAATACAAAATAGGCAAGAATAGAAAGCAAAACTTTTCCTCAGAGTATATCCAAATGGTGGTTAAGTGATGTAAAAGGGCTCCCATTGCAGACAACAGAGAAGTGAAAGAAAAATCACAAGGCATTACATTTAGAGACTGACAATCATTCAAACACTACAAGCCTTACTTCTGATATCCTGCGGGGCAGCAGGAATGCTAAATATTGCTGGGAGAAGATGGTGAGCTGTGTGTCTGTATTTATGAAATTTCAATATATCTATGGCCAATGACTATGCCCTTCTACTTCTACATACATCCAACAAACACACAAAGAACATTTACAAAATATTTATAGACCAGGGTTTGAGAAATGGCTCAGCAGTTAAAGCTTTGCCAGGAGAGCAAGAATATCAGAGTTTGGATCCCCAGAACCTATGTAAACTTAGGGTGGGTGTCGGGGCTCACTCGTGAGTCTAGCCTCAGGAGGTAAGGGCAAATCTGAGTTTGAATGAGACCATGTATCATAGAAGATAGAAGCATAATGAAGGAAGATCACTAGCCTTAACCTTGAACATGCATATATACACATATATGCACAATACACACACACACACAGAGAATATTTTGAATAATATCACAATCAGCCTAACATTAAACTAAATGTTATGGAGATATTTATTGACAGATAGTGATACCACTTCACTTTTATACTGTGTAATAATGACCATAAATAAATGTTAATTACTGACATTAATACAAATGCAAGCAAAATGCCTGCTGAGAGAAGGCAGACTCTAAAGAAAATATTCTGGACCATTCTGCATGCTTCAAGTTTTGAATAGACAAAACTGAATTTTGACCTTGAATGTTAGAACAGGAGTGATCTTTTAGTTGCAGGAAGAAGCAGTTTTGGACACTGGTCATTTGTACTTTGATCTAAGGTTCACTTCTGATAATTTGCAATTAGTGTCTTTTCCTGTAAATAGTGCCACTTCTTGTAAGTGTACTTTCACTGTAAGCCTGCTCTAATAAATGTTTTAAATTAATACTTAATGTTTATTTGAATTCAGGTCCTTCTGCTTGTGCAACAAGTCCTTTATGACCTAGAAGTCCTTTCCCCAGCACCCAGATTCTGGGACAAATAAAATTAATTAAAATAGTATTCAACTCCAGAAAAGGGTTAAAGGTTTAAACTTTTCTAGAAATACCACAAATTCCAAGATAAAAAATATCAAGACAACTGAAAATTTTATAAAAGTATATATGAACCACAGGCACATACACACAACAACAGTACATACTACACACAGTCAGCACCACTAATGACACATGTTAAAATTGTGTCAAACTTGTTCAATTTGGATGTAAGTAGCTGATAATTCCAATTAGTTCAAAAAATGACAAACATTGGATATGTGTAAAGGATTAATGCTATTTAATCATATGGAATATGACCACTGAATAAATTTGGAACATGAACTCATTCCACATAAAAACAATGAAGTCACTAATTGAAATCAGAACCTGGGTGCTGGGGAGAGGGCTTCTCAGTGGTAAAGAGCTCATTGAGCAAGCAGGAGGACTTGAATTCAAAGTCCCCAGAACCCACACAAACAGCAGTGACACAGCATTCCTCTTTGATCCCAGGGCTCCTGAGGACAAGTGGGAAGCAGAGGCAGGCAAATCCTGGAATCTTGAAGGTCAGCTAGTAGTGTGTATTTAGTGGCAAATGACAAACAGGCAAGGAAGGCACCATTAGACCTAGCCCTTATGAGGAGAGTCCTGAGGCCTGAATTATAGGCAGCTGAGGGAGAAATCAGCTTCCCCAGAGAAGAGCTCACAAATTGGATATTCAGTGCCAGATGGTCAGCCCTGAGAACATGCATTCAAGTGACATACGTGCCAAACACACTATATTTGTGTGCTTGAGAATACACACAAACACATATACATGCACACACATGCACACACATGCACACACATGCACACACATAGTAGCAATAACTAAAGAAAAAAGAGTCACAAATTTCAGGAGGAAAAAGGACACCTGGGTGAGGAAGCATATCTGCACATTTGTCTTCTGAGATTAGCATTTGCTTGTTTGCATGTTTATTTTTGTGAGAAGTTGACTTTTAACTTGTCACTTATATAAGGATAAACAACTAAATTTCTGATCCTCCTGCTTCTACTTCAGCATGCTGGAATGGCCGTTACATGTCACCATGCCCAGCTTCATCATATTTAGCAATGCCATATGCCTGGACAGATTACAGCTGGTAAGTTTGCTTTCCTTCTTAGAGCTGAGAGAACATTTTTAGAGCATTTCACCTCTTTGGGTAGAGTCACTTATCTTTAAAGTTGGAAAATTCCTTTATTTTCTTTTCTTTCTACAAAGGTCTAAAAGTAAATTTTACACTAATCATTTTAAAGTCTTTAGCAATGTGAGGTAACTCTAATAAAACATTTCTATATCTTCATTTACCTCTTTATATATACTTTGAAAGATGACAGAGACTAAATGTTAGTAAAGGTTATTTCTGAGTGATCGAATCTGCAATAGTTTCTGTAACCTTCCTATTCACCACTTCTGTGTTGCTTAAATTCTTTATAAATAGCATAGTTCTTTTATACTGAGAAAAATACTGACTCAAAAAATACCGGCATCCAAGCCAAGATTTTTATGTTAACCATATCAGCTCTGTATATCATTCTAATTTTACTTCATTTGTAAGTAGTTTTAACTTTCTTTAACAGTAGATAGGCAACTAGAAAGATTTCTCAGCAATAAGGACCTTGTACTCCTCTTGCAGGTGACTGGAGTTTGATTCCCAGCATCCACATAGGGATTACAACTGCCAATTACTCCATTTTCAAGGAATCTGAATACTATGAGAGCTGTACTCAAGTACACACACACACACACACACACACACACACACACACAGACATACACACACAGACAGACACACACACAGACAGACAGACATACACGCACAGACACACACACACATAGACACACACAGACACAAACACATACACACACAGACACAAACACACACAGACACACACACACACACAGACAAACACACACACACACACAGACACACACACACACACACACACACACACACACACACACACACACACACACATACACACATGGGCATGGACAACTAAGATTTGTTCCTGAGAGTGTACCTGACTGGTAGAGTACTTATCTAGAATTTGTGAGAAGCTAGATTGAAAAGAGACTCAACTCACTTTGTAGAGTTACTCTCTAGCACCATGTGCTCTAAGCTGCTATGAGTGCCCAATCCCAACAAAACTAGAGATAGATTCAAATAAAGAAATGCTGACTTTGTTCAGTTTGCAGGGGAGAAGAAGGTATCAGAACCCTCAGGTGGAGTTCAGAGAAACTTTGAATAAACTTCCAATGAACTTACCTCAACCATGGCTGACACTTCCTACCATGAGTGCATAGGCTGAATAACAAGCTTTCATACATACCATGGACATAACCTTTGACTGTCCACATACTTGGATCTAACTCTTGAGGTTAAAAATTGAAAACAGAACCAACAGTTCCTGGAAATTTTATATGTGCTCAAGACTTGAAAGTGAAGGGATGTAGGGGGCATTATCTTGCTATATCACGATTTTTCTCAAATGAGAAAGGTATTCAAATATCAGCCCACAGAGCCTCAGACTGGAAGGGATTAGTCAGGATTCTTTCAGATTTATACGACTTACTTGGCAATCTTGTAATCATAATGCAACTTTAATTCAGAAAAACACTGATGGAAATAGTGTCTCTATATCTCTCCATCTTTTAAGTTATATTCCTGATAATGGTCTACATATTGTACATTTTGCCCTCCACAGCTCTGCCTGGCTCATAGGAGATAACACACTCTAATTTTTGTTTCAATCTCTTTCTTAAAGGATAACGTGTTATGTTGTATTCTCAAGTAATCACAAGAATGCTTTCAAATGCTGGATGAACAACTGGCTGATTAAGGGGCTAACCAAGGAAGTCTCTGAATCCTTACTCATCTTACACTTTAAATTTGATTTTTCTCTCTAAAATATCCTCTGGTATGTGTAGGAATTTTCTGAGTGGCATTACCTTTATGGACTAGTTGTTACACTACTGACTTCATGTCTATCCAGCCAACAAAGGACTATTGTATTTTACTTAAAAATACATGATTCTGTAACTATACAGTAGAAGCTCAAAATATTACTTCTACTGAGTTGGGTTCTACATGGCAGCTACATTCATAATCTTCAGTCTCCAATGGAGTTCTGATTAAAGCATTTAATCTTTAAGTCAAGTAGAGCAGGGAGAAATGAGACCAACTCATGATTAAATATTTTAGTAGAGATTGAACCCTTAATACAATTAATCATTTTCAAATAGTTCAAGTAAATTATAAAGGTGTCGTCTTTGTATCTTTCAATTCCATTTGCACTGACACTCTTACTTTCCTAACAAGCTGTGAGAAACAATTCATCTGTTGATGTATGAAAATAGCCTAATAGTACAATAAAGACAGCAATCCTTCATGATAATCATTAACATCTTACTTTAGAAGTATATTCAAGTTTACTGAAAAGCATAACTTTATATCAAAACCCCATGTGATGGTGGAGAGAGAATTATAATGTTTAACAAGGACAAGGTAATTTTTAAATATTATTATTGCCTATTGAATACTTGAAGGCTGATTTTTGGTCACTGGTAGACCAGTTGCCTAAAATGCTCAAAGTCTTGAATTTGGTCTGGTCCATTGTACTGCCTTTAGACACAATTGCATTAATGTAAGTGCCCTTAATTGATGTGACTATTTCTAGTTTTCTTCTTTCCTCAAATTATTTTTTAAAATTGTTTCCAATTCCTTTCCATGCTCAGCCTCTCTTTGTGCTTCCAAACCTTTAGCTACACCAAGGCTGAAAGTTGTTTTTTTTTTTTTTTTTCCACGAATTTCCTACTATGTATTTTCTCACATATTGTTTTATCTGAACAACAAAGGACTTAAGTGACTTAATACACACCTTGTATCTGGACAAGGCTACCGACTTGAAAACTGAGAGCAGTAACTTATCTATGTAGGAAGGAAATAAAACACTTGTTGGGACATATCTATCTATGAACATGGAGTTCCTACATTTTGTCAATGTCCTACAGATTCCTGGATCTTTAAAACTCATAAGTTTGAACAAACTCCCAGAAAATGGCACAGTGAACATACCAGGAGCCTTTTAGATTGTTTCAGAAATACAAGTACACATACATAGTTTTAAATCTCCCCTGCTATTGCAACAGTTCATTCTGAATGCTTTTTAAATCTTCTTGGCTCAAAGTACCAAAATGACAGGGTCAAACTGTAGACATATAGACTGGTAGACAGAGACAGAGCATTAAAAATGTTTGAAGGTTAGGTTAATTTTAATCTTATCAGAGGTCAACTTTCAGGAGTCCGTCCTCTCTTTCCACCATGTAGGATCTAAGGGTAAAAATCAAGTTCTCATTCTTGGTGGCAGGTGCCATTCCGCTACTGATCCATCTTGCCAGCCACGTTCTTCGACTTGATGCTAGTTGCTATTAAGATATGATATATGCTTCTTACTTCTGCAAGTAAAAACGCCCAGAACATAAGAAACTGCCAGGATTTGAATGTCTGTGTGATTGCTTTTCTGTTTACTTAGGTCTCCTTTCTAAGAACACTATTCTCGCTTGTTTTTCTTCTGTTTTCCACTTTAGCCTTTCTCATCGTGTTGTGTAAAACTTCTTAGTTTGACACTATACCCCTGACCATATCCCCCCACATTTGTTTGTGTCCCTGATGTCATCTTCCTCTTTCGGCTCCTGTTGTTCTCGTATTAGTTTTCTTTCCTGACTTTGTTCAGCTGTTTAAAAATTCAAATTTAATGTGTATAATGTTATTTTAATGTGGCAACCTCTCAACTTGCTCTTTCTTTCAGCAAAAAGAAATAATAATCTCATTGCTTATGTTGACCTTAAAGAGGACTTTTTGAATGGTTCTGTTACCTTTCAATAATTACTCAAATGATATATGCTTTCTTGTATCTCATCCCTCCTGATTTTTATAATTGTTGTTGCATGTGCATAAGTCTAATGCTGGTATCATTTTGATGGCTATAGTAATTTGACTCAGAATCTTTTTCTACATGCTGGAAAATGTTATAGGAAGTGGGTGAGGGCACAGGGGACTGTGTCATCTGTCATAGAGGTTACTCCACCAATACTTTCTTACCAAATTGTTTTTGTCTAGCTTTCTACACTTGATGAGACATCCGAAAGAGTACCAGAGCCCCACTGGGCTTGGGGATTTTATTTCATCTCCCATCATTCACTAGAAAGCCTGTCAGTCCATGTCCCACAGCACTCAGCTGAATTATGAATAACACGACGATGCACCTTCAGCCAGTTTCCTTCCTGCTCAATTACCTGCCATTCTCTCTTCTTCCATTCACCCTGTCCTGAGAGGCCAGTAGAATGAATCACAAACTCAGAGAATCAAGAAAAGCCAGAGTTCAGGGAGTTTGGGGATTAGAAGAGGACAGCGAGAACTGTCAGAAACCTTCAAATTTGGGGCTGTGACTGATATTTTGGTTCCCCCAGAATGGTGTTTATAATTTCTATTGATCTCATAAATATGTTAAAAATGTGGGTAGGAACTGAAATTCATACCAAAGACAACAGGCTCACACTGAGATAGATGGCAGGTTTAAAAAAAAAAACAAACTGTGCTCCAGATACTAGCCAGGCATTGAGAGCAAACATCACTCTGGAAGAAGGTAGATGCTGGTCCTATTCCAAGCATCCATGGTGCCTGTTGTAAACTTCTCTGGCTTCTGAATGTTGGTAGCCCTGGGGAATTTTCAATGTGAATGCCCTTAGTGATGATTCTCTAGCTTCTTGGCCAGTTAAATCCAGTCTGATCATTGCACAGGATGATGGTTACCAATTATGGCTGCTCACACAGAACTGTGTCAACATTAAAGAGAATCTTCAGGTTTACTAGGGACATTTAGTTCAGTTAATATCTCTCACAGTCTCTGCCAGGGTTAGGGTTAAGCACATTCTTTTAATCCCAGCACTTAAGTGACAGAAGCAGGCAATCTATGAATTCAGGACCAGGGTTGGTCTGGAGAGCAAGATATATCCAAGCCAATTCCATTATTGGTAGAAATACACTAATTTATCACATTTGTTTTAGTCATTTTTTTCAAATTATGGGAATGTGCCATGGCAATATAAGGAGGGCATAGGATAACTTTTGGGAGTTGGTTCTCTTCTTCTACCCTGTGGGTCCCAGGGATTGAACTCAGGCTGCGTCAAGTGCGCCCTAACCCAGTGTGTAACTTTACTTTTTATTTCATTCTTTCATATAGCCATGCAAAACTCAAAGGCGTGCTTTGTACCAACAAGGAGAGTTTTACAGCATAATGCTTCAGATCCATTATTATCTTAATGCATTTCTCCTATGTGGCATTCACTATTACTTTAGGGATACTTTAGGGATCTCCTTGTTGTCATTATTTTAAATAGTCCTTCAAAGAAAATTCTTCTCCAAGACTTAATGAAATAAGTTTAGGATTGGACTTTTAGCATGAAGAGCACATGAATGGTTAAGGATGCAGTGCCACCAATTACCTTGTGCAGAACAGAAACTGGACTGTGATTCTAACCAATGTGTGACTCTTGGCATCATCTCTGCCAGGAGCTACATCTCACTAGTTATAACTGAACCTGGGAAAGAGCTGAATAGGGTATGAATTGATTTTTCAAAGTTGTACTTTTAAAATTACTAAAAAAGGACAAAGTATTATTGTGAATTTAATAGTGATTGATAGTTAATTATCTGAACACATTCTTTCACTGTTTTTCTACAAGAGTCCTATTTTTTAAAAAATACATCCATGATTATGTTGCATTATCTCCCTTTCTGAAATGGATCCCTCCTTATTTGAAATATCTTTCATTTTGTCATTTGCATTTTAATTTGTTCAAAGTCATTTTATATTAAAAGAAATATATTAGTTTTTTTAAGGTAATAAAAATCTATCAGTATTTTACATTATGGTTTCTCAGCCTACTGTCAAAATATGAAATTCCTTCAACAACCTAAAATTATACTTCTGCTAAAATTATATCTCTGCTTTAATATTTGTGTTGATTTATTTCACTGAAATTACATAGTAATACATCTATACTTAATATGATGTTAGATAGGATTCTAACATAACTCCACAATTTATCCAAACACAATTTATTGAATTAATTATCTTATCCATCACTTGAAATTCCAATTATATTATATAATAAGTAGCTATAATAAGTTTTCAGGCCTATTCCTCATGTGTATAGTCATTCCTACTCCCTGTTTGTCTTTTCCTGAGCCAAATTTTACCCTTATTTTGTTTTTGAACACTAAAATTTTCAACTGACTTCACTGTTTTTTCTTACAGGTGAACTATGGTGGCTACTTTTTGTATATCCCCAATAAAATGTTAAGGAAAATTAGCTTGAAATCAGTATCAGTATTACATTGAATCTATGAATCAAAAGGATGAAAAAAGAATATGTTTTCAAAGAATTTATCCCTTTGCAAAATCTTCTATGTAATTTAGAGTTAAGTCCAGCAGAAGAAAATATTCAGGTGACATCTCAACTCTCAAATAGCTTACCTCGAGATTTTTATTATGCTGATTAATAGATCACGTCTAGCAACCAAAGAATACACTTTTATAGCAATTGTATATAAAACAAAATCTGTTGATGAAATAAAGGGCTATAACTGTTATATAACAATTAAAAAGTAAACCTACAAAAATTGTAGAATTAGGTTCTGTTTTTTTGGTCTGTCCTTTAATCTCATGGTTATTTTTCCCAGAACAGACTTCTCAAGTCTGGTACCATATTTCCTTTTCTGTATCTTATTCTGGGATTCACTGTAAAATGCTATCAGCAAATTCAAGGTCACCTAGATTTCCTCCTGTGATTTCTTCTAGACTTGCAGTTTCTCTCTTTTATATGTAGGTATATGATCTACTTACATTTAATTCTATGAAAGCTGTGAGGTCTGCGTCTAGATTTTTCTTTGGTACATGCACATCCAATTGTTTGAACAACAGTTACTGAAAAGACAGCGCTGTCTCTAGCGAGTTGCCTTTCTTCCTTTGTCAAAGATTAGTTGGCTATTTTTGTGTGAATCTATTTCTGGTCTCTCTATTCTCTTCCACTGATCTATACGCTCACTCTCTAACCAGCACCATGCTGTCTCCCTCATTGTGGTTTTTATAGTAAGTCTTGACGTCAAGTGATATGATCCTTTGAAATTCATTATTTTGCTTCAACACAACTGCTGGCCAACTCACACAGTTCTGTTTATGATGCATTTTTCTCTACCTTTTAATAGTACAATAGTGCTATGAATTAAGGAGATGAATGCTATATGTTAAATTTTGATCTGTTTGGGCCTGGAAACAAACACTCGTGACACAGGGAAGCGACAGTGAATGGCATTTTCCTATAAGCCATGGAACCATGGGCATGGGCAGCCGCACCCTGTCTTCTGTTGTTTCTGTAAGCCTGGATGTTCACGTTAGATATACTAAGTGCACTTTTTTTTTTTTTTTTGCTCAACTGCTTTTTGATTAAGATAAATTCACAGTTAGTAACACTATTGTAAGTTGGAAAATATCTACATTGTACTCTCTGTCCTAGATCTTTAGTCTCATTAACTATACAGTCAGTGTGTCATGAATACAAGTAACTTGATGGTATTTTGAGAGGGACTGTAAGAATCTAAAGATCAAAGAGGAGAACTGACACCTTAACGGTATTAAATCTTTCAGTCGTCAGTGAACTCTTTGAAGTTGCTTGCCAGTTGTGTAATTATCAACATGTAGATTCTACACATATTTTGATAGACTTTTATCTACGTATTTAATTTTGTGGAGTGTTAGTTTAATAGTGTTGATGTTCATTTCACATTCCAGCTGCTCAGCACTAACACACACAAGAGGACTTTTGTATAGTTGTTTGTCATCTATGACCTTACCCATCCTTTAGTGCATTCTTAGAATTTGTACTTTGAGAAAGAACTGAATTCTAAAAGTTGTTCTCTGACCTCCACACACCTGTGCTGTCACACACACACACGCACACGCACACGCACACGCACACTCACACACACACATCAAATAACTAAATAAAATAGAATTAGCTGTTCTAATATTCAAGTAAATGCAAATAAGGAAATGTTTATTTATGTTATGTTATCTATTTAATTAATTTTCCTGTCTTATGACCCTACCTAGAGCTAGAACTGAAAGGTTTTATGAAATGGTGAGAAAGGAATCTTTTACATGTTTTCAGTCTTGGAGGGTCAATAACCTGTATCTAAAAAAACAAATGAGTTAAGGTTGGCATGCCTTCACAATTTGTTATTTGTCAGATTGTGGAAATTTTTCTCTTCCTAGTTCACTGAGAGATTTTTATCAGTGAGATGGTAGATCATGCCATACATTTTTTTAAAAAAATAATTCTTCTAAATTTACCTTCTTGGTGAATTACATGGTTATACATTTTTAATGGTGACTCAATATCCTATACTCAAAATAAAAGTAAATTTCATACATCCAAATGTGTGCTCTGTGCATCACTGAGTTTGTTATGCTAATGGTTGTTAATAAATGTATCCTTGACATTCTTGCAATGGCTTTGTGTGGGGTGGGATGTACATTAGAATAATATTAGTCTCAGAATTATTAGTAATTATTACATTTGTTATTAAATGGCTTGTGGCAAGCATGTGTCTTTCAGCTTATTATTTGCTCAATGTCTTAATAGTCTAGTCAGCCTATTCAGATTGTGCACTACTTTGAGTGAGCTTTGGAATTTAATAGCTCCTAGTTTATATGAGTTGTCATATGTGGAGGCGATAGATTTGTGTATTACTTTGGTTTGTTTTAAATATTAATGGAGTCAATATCACTTTTGATCTTGACAATTCACTTTTTTTTTACTTAGCCCATCTAAGAATTTATTGATATATGTAGTCTTTTTAAGGTTTTTGTTTCATAAGTTATTTTTCCATTTATTTTGTTTCTGAATTGTGGGGTTTTTTCCTATTTATTATTTTTTCTTACTTTAAGTTTAAATTGATCTTTTTTTCTTATTTTCATAAATCAGAATCCTGGGTTATTGAATTTATATCCTTTTTCCTCACTTACCTGCATTAATTTCCCATTGGATACCCCTGTCACTTACACCAATATTTCAATAAATAGCATTTATTTTATTTGGTTCAGATGAAATTTCCCTTGAAACATGTTTTGTTCATGTTTTCTGTTTTATTTTCTTTGTTTTTCTTTTTACTGTTGAGACAGAGTCTCAGTCTACAGCCAAAATGTCTTTGGAAGCCTTACAGCTCAGGCTCCCTAGAACTTGCAGCAGTCATTCTCCTGCCTCAGCCTCCCACGTAGAAAACTTGTAGGCACCTCTACCCATCAGCAGCCTTTGGAGAAACTTAAAGCAGACTAAAGAAGAGCCCTCTCTTATTTTGTATTATACATTTACTCTGTGTGTGTGTGGTGTGTGTTCATGTGTACCACCTCATTGTGTATGAAGAAGTCAGAGGACTACTTGTTGAAATCGATTCTCTTTTTCCACTTCATTGGTTCTGGGAATGAAACACAAGTCATCTGGCTTGATGACAGTCACCTTAACCCAATAAGCCATCTTACCTGCCTTATTTATTTATTTATTTAGGGACCACATTTAAAAGCCTTACAGTGTAAACACTCAATTAGGAAGAAGGAGGGAAGAAAACATTAGAGACAGATTAGCAATGATTTGAAACTGTCTCCTCCTGTGTTCTAGTGTAATGGTCATTGCTTCTGTGGCTCTTACACATATAAAATGGAAGTAGGATGACTGAGACTGAGCTTGATTTGATGGGATTTTAACTAATGATTATTTAAACTTAGTGGATAAATTTCTATAAAGTAAGTTTCCATTCAATGCCATGCTGTTGTCTTCATGGGGATGCATTTCTCATTAACGAAGGTGACATAAAGGCACTGTAGTCACATTGCAATGTTCAGGTTAAGGGCACACATTATCTCTTGACTCACACTTAAACACTTCTCCACAGTGAGAAGCAATAGACTAATTTACTTCAGATGGTTTTGTTGTTATTCACTAATGTAACATGGTAATGTAATATTTAGTACTGTATATGGATCATTTGACTTGACATGATGCTCATCAAACTAATTTTAATCTAATCAAATCACTGAATTGTTATATGATTATATTGACTTTCTGATAAAAAAATTCAAACATAAGCAAATTTTTAAATTTAAAGGGGAAGGAGGGATGGAGAAATGGCTCAGTAGTTAAGAGTGAGTGATCCACTTGTAGAAGAACAAAGTTCAGTTCTCAGAGCTCATATGGTGGCTCACAACCTCCTGTCGACCCAGCTACATAATAGCTGGCTCCATGTTCTCAATGTGCATACTTAAATGTGGACACAGAGAGTGAAAGCATGAATGTACATGTGGCCATGTTGGAGGAAGTATATCACAGGAGGTGGACTTTGCTCACTTCAAGCCCAGTCTCTCTCTCTCTCTCTCTCTCTCTCTCTCTCTCTCTTTCTCTCTGTCTCTCTCTCTTTCTCCCCCCCCTCCACACAAACACATACACACACACACAATTAAAATTCTTAAATAAATAAATTTAAAACAAAAATAATGAATGGTTCAGGGTTCAGAATTGAGAAAACATTCAAGAAATGAATCAAAATAAAAATTTAAAGACTGAAAGAAAAAGTCATAAATGCAATATGAGTAGAAATTGTCATTTCTCCCTACATTAGAAATGAATTAAAATTTTATGGTTTAAGATGTTTCCTATGCTTTGGTTTGTTATATATATATATATATATATATATATATATATATATATATATATATATCATTAGGGACTATACTCAGCATACCCATATTAAATACCCATGTTATATTAAATACCCATGTTGTCTTTTCAAACCCCCCCCCAACTCCAAAGAAAAGAATCTGACAAATCTTACATCCATGTGGCACAGACAGGCAGGCAGGCACAGAAAAACCAGAGGCTGTCTCCATGCCTTATGGCTTGGGCAGGTGGAGGACACCCAGAAGCCCACTAGCCACATGGCCTAACTGGAGCTGGAGCCACTCTAATGCACAAGTATGGGGTAGACAGTTGGGAGAGAAAAAGGAACAGAACAGGCCTTATGTTATGAAGAGAGGTGGAACTGGAAACACAGGGGTGGAGAGGAATCACCTGTTGTGAGTAGCCAGCCCAGACACCTGAGGCCATGGTGAAGTCCCAGCCTGTGCTGCCATACACATGGCATCCAGCGGCAGCAGTGGTCTGTGTTAGTGACTGTAGCTCATGTCACCACTAGAGATAATGTGGATTTTCCTGGTGTGGGCAATCAGCTGTACATATCCAAGGGCTGTGCAGAGCTGGTCCCACCTCTCACTGGCTGCAGCACTTGGAAGACTAGGCCCTGCACCTTTCCTGATTAGCACAGCAGAGTTGTCTCTGGTGGCAGGGGGCACAGGTGAATCAGCCCTGAGTCATGAGAGCAGGAGAGTTGACCCTGCCCTCTGCTGGCTGCACACAAGGAGAGCTAGATAGACAGTGCTGGAGAGCTTGAATGGTTGTACAGATGCTAAGGAGCTGGTGGGCTGACCAAATTAGCTACCACCCAGGCCTAGATCAAGAACTATGAGTTGGCTCACCCCTAAAAATCTACTTTATCCATTAACTGCTAGGGCATATGGAAGAGCTGGACCTGCAGATCCAAAGCTGCAGGATCTTCATGACACAGGACAACAACAGGATAACCAAGAGGAATTTCAGTGAGGATCCAGTATTGGTGGTGTTGCAGAGGCCAGAGGCTGTGAACCAGACCAGTTACTTATTGCAACGAACATTTGCAAGTAAAGATTTGTGGACAAAAGGGTATACTGTGGGACACACTGTGACACAGCACAGCTTCCACGAAGCGATGTTTCCTATGCTTTGGTTGGTTTGTTTATTTTCTTTGGTTGTTTATTTTCTTGGGTGGGGGTTTCAAGGTCAATGGGAAGATATGAAGAAATGAGGAAATGATTGGGACTGGGGTGCATGATGTGACACTCAGAAACAATAAACAAAAAGCGTTTTTGTGCAGGAAAAAAAGAAATGGAGACTTGTAGTCACAAAAATTCATATGGAAAATGTTGCAAAATATTTTATATTACAAAAGTGAAAACTTCTCATGAGTCCTTTGATTATTTATTGGATAGGACATCTTCCTAGTTGGAGGGAGGGAGAGAGAGAGAGAGAGAGAGAGAGAGAGAGAGAGAGAGAGAGAGAGAGAAAGAGAAAGGTGAGCATGAGGATACAAGCACTTGGCAGACAGAGGGAGGAAGATCCTGGATTCAACAATGGTCTGGAATACAGAGTAAGACCCTTTCTAAAACAGGGGCGGGGCAAGTGGTTCAGGGTGAGCATCATTAACATAGCCCATAGTCAATGATGTAAACCCAAACAGTCAAGAAAAGAGAGGACCGTGAAAGGATGGAGGACTAGGTGATGTGTGCACTCACTAATCTGCATGGATAATTACAGAAAGCACACAGGAAGGAATCAAAACACCACATTATACTTAATAAAGTTGTACCATTATTAACTCGGTAGCAAGCAAATTAAAAACTAATGCATACGTGGAAGTGATTAGTGGCTAGAGAGCCAAGCAGGTGCTGTTGGGTACTGGTGAGATCTGGGAACGTTACAGCTCACTATGCTGTTCAATCTTTTGCACATATGTTGTGATTGTTTCATAATAAAAATAACCCTAAAGTTTCTCTTAGAAATCAAGTGATTAAAAATATTTAAAAACAAAAAAAAACAAAAAAACAGTCGTTTTACTCAGACATGGTCATGCAATGTATGATTCACAGCCCAGTTAAGAAGTCTTTTTGTGAAACAGAAGTTCACAACAGACGACTTCAAATGGATCAAGGTCCTTGATATAAAACCTGGTACCTTGAAACCGGTAGAGGAGAATGAAGGGTCCATACTTCAATATACAGGATTTCTGAATAAGACTCCGGTAGCACAAAACAGGGCCATGCGCCGTATGATACCGTTGTATATCAAGAAACAAACAAAAAATCTGTGTACAGGAAAGGAAAGTGTGAAGCAAGTAAATAGCCTTCCCACAGAGTGGGAGAAGTGCTTTACAGCTACTCATTCAGCAGGGGCTTAGTGTCTAGAACTAACTGTAACAAATTAAGAACATAAGCAACCAATTAAAACGGCCTACAGAGCTGAACTGAAAATTCTCAAGAGATACAAACGGCTAAAACCCACTTTAAAAAGCACACAACATACTTATCCATCAAGAAATGCAAATTAAAACTATTTCCACTTCAGCCCAGTCAGGACTGTCCGCCAGAATAAGAAATGCAAATAACAACAAATGCCGGTGTGGGTGTGATAAGAGGGGAACTTGTAACACTGTTGTAGAATGTGAACTTGTGCAACCACTTCGGAAATCAGTCTGAAGGTTTCTTAGAACTATCATATGTGGGGCTGTGAGAGGCAGCTGGGTAACTGGTTGAGCAGGCTTTGAATCCCAGAGACCTTCAGGGACGGTAGGAGTTTGGCCTTGCTCCTGGGCTCCTGGCTGCATTCACATAGCTACAGCCCCCCACAGAGAGGTCTGTATCCATCGTCATGTAGGATAATGTCCCTACTAGGTCCTCTACAGGTAGAAGGCATGACTACAGGCCACAAAGCCTCAAGATAGATCTCCATATTAATGAGATATCTAAAGGCCAGAGGGTGTAGCCAATTAAGCGTTCCTTCTTAGACCCTCCTCCTTGCAAAAGGTATTTAACCTCAGGCCCACCCTGAGAATACCTGGGTATAGCTTTATCCATTTTCTGACATGACAATAAAGATCTTAAGATCATAGCATATGACCATGGACTATCTCTCTTCTTTGGGGCCTACTGTAGGGAACCATGGAAAAGGTCTTCCACTAAAAAGCCACCGTCTAATCTCCCACTGATGATGACCTCTCTATGTTCCAGCCATGGAAACACAGCCAAACAGGTCACTGTGACTAAGATTCTCATCCCCCGTGGGGTACAACCAGAGCTTCTCCCCTCGCCCCTTCTGCCGTGGGTTGATGCAGCCCCTACATCCCTGTCTTGTCCCTTCCTCGGCCTCTCAGTGGTGCCTGAGAGCCGAAGGGCCTAAGAACCAATCAGTCCCCACTGCCTTTTGGCCCAGGGACTCCCAACTCAAGAGCTCCGGCCCCCTAGGGACCCCAGACTGTGTTCCCCCCACTCCCAGAGCGGTGTCCTGTGGCTTCTCACAGCCTGCCGTCCACCAGGCACGGGTGTGAAGTGAACACAGTCAACTTTCTGCGCCTTTGCCTCTCTAAGCCTTGGCCTCAGCCCCTTGGGGGCAGTAGACGTAGAACGCACAATTCAACACAACAGGACCCACGTCCGGACACACTACAGCCCAACAATCATATGACACAGCTATAGCACATCTGGGCATAAACCCCATGGACTTTTCAACTGCAGAAATACCTGCATATCAATGTTTATTGTTGATCTATTCACAATATCTGGGAAATGGAAACCACTTAGATATACATCAACAGATGACTGGATAAGATACATGTGGTTTATACGCACACATTGAGCTAAAAAACAAAAACTAGACAAACTAATGGAACTGAAAAACGTTCTATCATGTGAGGTAAATCAACCGTAGAAAAACAAACCTGTATGTGATCTCTCATTCATCGATCAGAGCTTCAAATCTGTTGCATGTTCACTTTGCAGTAGTGAAAGACAGGAAACTAGAAAAGGGCCTTTTTGTTTGGAGACATGTTAAGGGAGGGAACGTGGGAGATTATAGGTAAAACAAAAGTTGTGAGGTAGAATATTGGGGCTTGGGCTGAGGGGTGTGTGGGAGTATAGAAGGAACACAAGAATGGAGGGGAGGGCTGTGGTAAGCCATGTGGAAGCCTGTTATTTCCCACCCTAATTGTTAAAAAAAAAAAAATGTAGGTGGGAAGATGGTAACCACCTGTGAGAAGGAAGAAGAACAGGGAATACTAAATGTTCAGATTAAGTGCAAGGGGAATAGGGGAACAGGGAAAGAGGGATGATGGTGGTCTCACTAAAACTAAGGATCTATACAAATTCCAGGGAAACAACTAATAAGCTAATTTCAAAAATACAAGTATAATAAAAATAAATTTCAAAGGAAGGAAAGAAAGGAGGGAGGAAATATATACTATATCTCTCTATCTCTGTATCTCTATATCACCTATATCTAATCTATATCTAGAGAGAGAGAATGAGAGAGAAAGAAAGAGAGAGAGAGAGAGAGAGAGAGAGAGAGAGAGAGAGAGAGAGAGAATAGTCTCAGTGCTGGGGAAGTAAAGGCAGGTGGTTCCCGGAGTTCCCTGTCTATGTCTACTCAGCCTAACCTACTGGGTCAACTTCAGGCCAGTGAGAGAACCTCTCTCAACAAACAAGAGGTTTCCTGGTCTCCACACACATGCATGTGAACATGCACTGATGCACATACATGCCAAATACTGGGTGCCTCTTTCACAGCTTTGCTCTGACAAGCATAAACTACATTATCAAAATGATCTGTGTTCAGGTTCCTCTATGACAACTCAAACACAATATGTGTACTTACTAGAATTAAAAAGCATACATCCTCATGTTTTGTGAAGTCATCACAGTTTACGGAAAGGTTGACAGTAAGAGGTGACAGTGAGGTCACATTATTAGAGGGTGTTTGTTAGTTGAGCCAAAAAAGAAGCTCTAGGTCCAATACTGCTAATGTCAAGTTTTAAAGTCAATGTTTCCTTAAAACAAAAGTGGACTTGTTTGTTCAAGATTCAGTTATTTTAATTCTATGAATAAGTAAAGAGCTGAGTGATTCAAATATTCAAAATATCAAAGACATAAGTGGCAGGATAATTTCTTTTCTCTCTTATGCTGTATAAACAAGCTGTAGCTCTGAAGAAACCAATTGCTTATGTATGGGCAAGCAGGAGTATGTGGGTTCATGTTGAAATTGAAACTTCTTGCAAGATTAACAAATTTATAGATTCCTCTAACCGGAATCCATAGTCAGAAGATTTTAAATATCATTAGCAATGCTATATAAATTATAAGAAATTAAAATACCCATTGAAAAACTTTACTACTGATTATAGTCCTCTTTAACTCTGCAGACTATACTTTAACTTGATATTCACAAAACTGAATTTTTACATGAGATTTTTTTCTGACTTGAGCAGTTTTGAAACTGATGTTTTAACTTGAAAGTCTGATTAAATTTTTTAAAAATCATGAACTAAATTTTGTCTTAGGGAAAAATAATATTTCAATTTATGACTCTCTGGAAGAAAGAGCTGTACCTAATAAGAACATTCTGGAAGGGTGGCTGACCAACTGGAGTTTTGTATAGTGGAAAGTTAGAATCTCTTATATTTGAAATCATCTTGGGTTATCTTAGTAGACACGCCTTGCTGGCCCCTCTGTCTGTCTTAATACCTCTGACTGCCAGGTAAAATGAAACCTTTAGGGTGTATTAGTTTAACAGACCGCTAGAACTACAAAAGCTAAATTTAAGGGTATAATCATATAGTGTCTAAAACCAGTATCACAGACTTCCTTGATTTAATATAAGCAGCCTACCTGATGCTCTCCTCAGTACACCTAACTGATGTCTTAGCTTATAACATCCTCCTGTTCTAAAATAGATTCAAATATAATTGTTTGCTTGATAGAGCTTGTCATGGAGGGTGGGGGCAACCCATCTCTGTGTTCCCAAGCCCTAATTGACTTAAGAAAAACTCTCATTTATATGAGGAAGAAACTGATTGATGTCAACTGACTAATTTCTTAGAGGGTGACTATATGAAGTGAGTAGTTATAGAGGTTCTGAGTGACACATGGGCATTTTCCGTGTCTGCTGAAGACAATCCGAACAAGAGCAGAGGTGCATCACCAACAAGACTCACTCTACATTGACTCAGTCACACTCAATGTCCAGGGAGTCCCATGTCAGAAGTGACCAGTTTACTTCCTCTGAGCAGGACCTGAACTTCATTTCTGTTCCTTCCAGTTTATGGAAGCTGCTAGAATCCAGCTGTGAGAGTCAGCTTTGATCTGAACACAGTGTAACATAGCACTCCAAGGGTAAAGTATCAGCAGCTGGCCCAACATGGTCCTTTGATTAGGGCACTAGCCTCTCAGGTTCCATGTACAGACTTTTCATTAGTGTATGGAAGAGCTGGAGGGCCTTTCAGCTTCCCTGACTCTTAGCAACAGCACACTCCTGGACCACTTACACTCCCACTCCATCTCTGGTCCCCAGTTCTTGCCTTTTACTTGTGGCCAAAAAAGTACTGATTTTCTGGGAGGAAGATTGCTATGGAAATGGTGGGCCTTAGATTACTGAGCCTCTGGAATTTTGGAACTCTACACCTTTGGGTCTTGGTACCATTTCATTCAAGCTACTAGATACTCATCTGAAAGGGCCCAGTCATAAGTAAACCACAAATTTCCTACCCTGGCTCAATATTGCTCTAAAAATTTTCATCTGAAGTCAGGACCTGAGTGGGAAGAAACAGAATTCTGTTTACTATTTGTTGAGTTCATATTTTTTATTCATTTATAATGTTTTAAATCTTTCTGTATCATATTATTCTGAGAAAATCTGATTTTAAAACATTTTATGTGTGGAGGTCAGAGGAGACCCTTGTGTGTCGGTCTTTGCTTTCCGTCTTGCTTTGAGACATGCTCTCTTTCTGGTTGTCTGTCACTGCATACACTAGCCTGGCTGGTCCATGATCTTCCCAGTATTCGGTCTCCACCTCCCATCTTGCACAGGAGCACTGAAGTTGCAGACATATTGGACCATGCCTGATTTTAAATGAGTCCTGGAATCTAATCACGGGTTCTCATTCTTGTACACCAAGCTCTTTCTCCAACCAAGTCAACTCCTCACATGCATATCTTTGATATTTGTAAAATTTAGTGTTTCATATTTAAATCAATTTTGACATTCTTTGTTTATCCTCAAATTTAAATAGTGTAATAATCAATAGGCATGATATATATGTATAAATATGTATATATGTATACATATACATAAGTAATTTAATAATCAATAAGCGTGATATATATATGTAAATACATATATACACATACATAAACAAATACTTACACATATATGAAAGAGATATAATTTTTTATGAACCTATCTCTATGACCACAGTTGATTGGTCTAGTTAGGTGAATTAACATACCCAGCATCTCTTTTTTTTCTCTCACCCTCCTGGAAAGAGAACCTAAAATCCTTTTATTGGCAAGTTACTCACATGCAATTCATTATTATTCATTACAGCCCCCTTTCCCTTTAATTATGTTATACACTTCATTCTACATAATTATAACTTTATAGCTTCTGGTCTCCATCTTTTCACATCCCACCCCCTCTTAAATTTACCTTGCCAACCCTGGTAACAATTGTATTAACTTCTGCTACTTTGTGTTCGGGTTCTTTAGATTCTCCAGATGTGGTGGTTTGGATGGAAAATGCCCCCTAGGTTCATGTTTCTGAACACTAGGTCTCTAGCTAGTGGCACTGTTTGGGAAGGTTATGAAGGCTTTAAAAGGTTGAGCCTTGCTGGAGGAGGGCTTATAGCCATAGCCCAACTCTCCTCTCTTCCCCTCTCCTCCCCTCCCCTCCCCTTTCTCTTCCCTCCCTTCTCTTCTCCTCTCTTCTCACTTCCCCCTCCCCCCTCCTCCCCTTCCTGCCCCCCCCCAGCTTATTTACCCTACCCACATGCCATGCTTTCCTTGCTAGGATAGACTCTATCCATCTGGAACCATTAGCTTTTGTCCTGTAAATTGCATTTGGTCAGAGCATTTTATCAAAGCAACAAAAAGGTAGCTAATATGATGTGTGAAGTCATACATAATTTTATTTCTGTGTCTGTCTTATTTCACTAACACAATGCCCTCTGGATTTCTTTTTGTAAGGTTAAGTATTTCAGTGTGCCTATGTTTAGCTGTCTATCAAGTCCTTTATTATTTTTTTGATAGACAATTTGGTAGATTCTGTTAGGGTTGTTGTGAAGGAACGTGGGAATGCTGGAACTGTGGTGAGCCCCCTCCAATGGCATTTCCTTTCCTTGCATTTCTGGGAGACTGCATGTCTAATCACATTGGTTCCTTCATCAGCTTAAGAGCCCCCCACACATTTTCCACAGTTGTTATACAATCTTTTCTTCTACCAAATAGTGAGACAAACGCTATCTTTCTTCCTTCGATTTTTGCTAGAGACCATTTTACCAGGTGTGGTGGTCTGAATGAGAATGGCTTGCACAGGCTTTTATGTTTGGGTACTTGATCCCCAGTTGGCCTTCGTGGGAGAGACATGTCACTGGCAGCAGACTTTGAGGTTTCAAAAATGGGTGCAATTCCCAGTGTGCTTTCCACCTCCAGCTTGCAGTTTTAAAATGTCAGCTCTTAGCTGCTGTTCCAGCACCACGCCTGCCTACCATGATGGTCATGGGCTCTTTCCCTCCGGAACTGTAAAGCCCTCATAGACAATTCTATAAGTTACCTTGGTCATGGTTTTATCACAGTTACAGAAAAGTTAATAAACAGCAGGTATTGATATTTTGATCTATACTTCTCCAATGATTAGTGATATTGATTACCATTTCATGGATCTGTTAAGTTTTTGTTGCTTTTGCTGTTATTTATTTTTGGTTGATCTGGACATTGAACAAAAGGATTTAAGCATGATAGGCAAGCGACCTATGACTGAGCTACCAATCCAGGTATTATGTCTTCTGTGGGGATGTCTATTCAAAAATTTTGTTCCTTTAAAACTGATTTATTTGGCCCCCTTTTCTTTACTTTCTCCTTTTTATTTCTTTACTCCTTTATTTTTAAAAATGCTATTATATTGCATGAGTTCTTTATGCAATTTGAATATTAATATTTTATTAGTACTTTGCTTGGAAAACTTCCCCCCCCCTCCATACATAGACTATCTTTACATTGCCTTTGTTTGTTTGTTTGTTTGTTTGTTTGTTTTTAATTTATTCCCTTTGCTGGGCAGAAGCTTTTTACTTTAAGGTAGCTCCACATGCTTCGTTTCTGCTTTTGTTCTTATACTTTGAGATTTTGCATCCCCCGTGCCTCTTTGCTTTTAAATTTTCAGCATTTCCCCTATTTCTTATTACTCTTTGTCTCTACTGGCTAATAAATTATTAATCCTATTTTTATTTTAATATTAGTTGCCTCAATAAAAAAAGAAAATAACACTGCATGTGTCTATGCATTTCTTGAGGTACACAGAGTAAGTGATCGTGGAATATTAATTTCCACATTAGATGTCCTTATGCTAATTTCCGTTTCCTGGAGAGAACGCAGGGCTCACTGACAACACTCTGTTTTGCTCATACACCTTCTCCTTTGAAGATTACTTATGGTACATATTTTGTCTCAGGCATAAGAAACAAGGGATAAAACACAAGTGTCAGCTTATAAGGCTGCTGTTTTCTCATGTGGTCCTCCCTCCCTGTGTGGTGCCTTCTTCAGCTGTAACACATTTGTTTGTGTTGCAGTCTGTGGGCAGCTATAGCCTTCTTCGGGTAACACCTCAAAGAAAGAAATTCAGGGAACACCTTAGCTGGGTTGCCTGATAACAATGACTGATTATCTCATCCTCTGTAGAACAGAGCAAGGATCTCCTGAACACATGTTCTCTTCTCTCAGAATCTTGCCTTTTTGCTAGTAATTAGGACTGCCTAAAATCCTTCTGCTCACAGTTTAGTTTGTCATTGTACACAGTAGAACAATAATCATTTTTAAGACATGGAGCACATGTATGTGTCAGTGTGTGTGTTTGAGTTTATATATGTATTTAAGTGTGTGCATTTGAACATGAACGAGAACATGAGTGTATGTGTGTGAGTGCGTGTTGCTGTATGTGTGAGTGTGTGTATGTGTCAGTTTGTGCTTATACATACATATCAATGACTATAGATATGTCCCTATATGTGTGTGCCTGTGTGAGTGTGATTGTGTACATGTGTGAGTGTGAATATGTATATGTATCTGTAAGTGTGCTAATATGTGTGATTAGTACATGTGTGGGTATTAGTGAATATGTGTGCCTATGTGAGTAGGTGTGTGTGTGTGTGTGTGTGTGTGTGTGTGTGTGTGTATGAGCCTGTGAATGAGTGTGAGTACGTGTAATTGTGAGTGTCTTTCTGCATGGACACCTGGAGGAAAACAACTTGAACTTTTCCAAATGTTCCTGCAGGAAATCCTTTTCATTGTCTGTGTATTTAGCAGTTTCTCGTCTCAGGAGTATCCAGGGTGGTGCTGTCATCATTGTTGGTAAATTTTCTTCCGTCTTTCCTTTCTTCTCCTGTTTAAATATATGCTATGAACAGAAAGGCTTATAAAATTCTTTGTATTCATTATCGCATCCTTTACTCTCAAATTAATGAGCAGAGTACATAGGATTATACAGCCATCCAAGACCTGCCCTGATATAATGTTCTCTTTTTCTATGAGAAAAAGAACAGTGCAGTTAACATGTTTAAATACACACACAGACACACACGCATACATACACATGCACACACACATGCATATACATCCATACACACATTCATGCATGCACTCACACACATGCACACACCTCTTCTCGTTGTACCAGTCCCCCTTTGAGGCTCTGTGCTAAGCAGTGTTTTGCCGCACATTAGGAGTGGGAAAGAGGGACAAGGAGAAGAGAATCCTTTAAATCTGATGTCACTTTTCCTCTTTTCTTACATTTAGAGATTTTTTTTTCCTTAGCAAATTTCAGAATGGGAGTTGATCTCAACAGTCTGGAGGGAAACATTTCAGGAGCCAGAAGACTGTTGGATCTGAGCTGGACTCAAGAAGAGTCCAATGTAAATTCTTCTGTAGCCACACACCAGGCAAGACTTTTTTTTTTTTTTTTTTTTTTTTTTAATAAGGAATCCTCACTGTGGCAAAGTAGACATCAGCTTATGCAAATTCCTGTTGGTAAGGAGAAGAGGGGAGCTTTTAAAGCTGCCTATTACTTTATTATTGCTGAAAGAACTAAAGGAGAAAAATCACAAAAGGAAAGGAGTGAGGAGAATTAAGGATCTAATAACAGTGAGTGTTCGCTGCCCAGGTTGTGTCTCTTGCTGTGCTGGAATCGTTTTTTCTTTGTCAACAGCCTTGCACTCAGCTATTTTTAGTGTCTCTTTAATAATTGAGCTGTAGCAATTGCACTCAGCGACTGGAACAGGCAAGGAAAACGGCAGCTCAAAGAAACAGTGCAGTAGCCATGACTTAATTCAGATTGCATCACAGAGCACACCTTTCTTTCAGGTAGGATGTTTGCCGGAGAGATGGAGATCAGAGACGTGTAGGAAGACTCAGAAAGTAAAGCATGGAAGGAAGCATCCTGTGGTCCACTGTGGCTGAGGATGTGAAGAAAGAGGAGTGGGCTGGGCAGAATCTTTGAACATAGGAAAAAAGTGGAGAGTGAAAACCTAGGTGTGGTGGCTTATGCCCTTATGCCGGTAGTTCTAGCACTCAGGAAGCTAATGTCCTATGTTTGAGGCCAGCTTGGAGCTCATGGTGAGTTCCTACCTGCCCTGGCTATACAGTAAGACCCTGTCTCAAACAACCAAAGACCTGTAACTAGTCAGAGCACATGGGAGGTGGAGCAAGAAGACAGGGAATTCAGTCAGCTTTGGCTGTAGGAGAGAGACCCTTTCTTCCAAAACAGACATGCCATGCGCTGGGGTGATGGCTTGGTGGTTATTAGTGCTTGCTATGCACAGATGAAGAACTACATTCAAACCTTCAGAGGGCAAGGAAAAATACAAGCATGGCTGACTTTGTGTCTGTATCCACAGCACTATGGGGAGTGGAGGACAGCCAGAGTAACTCCAGGTTCAGGGAGAGATGCTGTCTCAAGGGAATATCATGGAGAGTTGTGGAGGAAGACATCAGTTCTCTCAAGTTGCTTCCTAGGCATATGCTTATATACCCCATGCACATGTGTGCATACACAACACACACACACACACACACACACACACATGCACACATACTTAAAAATTAAAATTAAAAATGTAGAAACATTAGCTTTCTTGGACATTTAAAATATCTTCTAGGAGTATGAATGTGTTATCTGCATCCCGGTCTGTGCACCACCTCCATGCATGGTTCCCTTGGTGGTTAGAAAAGGGTGTGGGCTCTTCCTGAAACTGGAGTTACAGACAGTTGTGAACCCACCCGCTGGTGCTGAGGATCAAACTCTGCTCCTTTGGAAGAGCATCAAGTGCTCTCCTCAACACTGAGCTATCTTCCCTGTCTCCTTCTTAGATATTTGTAGAACACAGTCTTTCTCATGAGCATTCTAACCTTGGCTTTTGTTGGAGGTAAGGAAGGCAAGCACAGAACCTGATGCTCTCCTTGGGTTGGGCTATATGTGCTTGCTTTTCAATAAAGGAGACAGTGCTCACCTCAGGGGAGTAGAAGGGATGGGTTATTCTAGAGGCAAACATGAGCGAGCATGGCCTTGGTACACAGATCTGAGTTACCTCAAATCCCATGATCCAATGATGCATGGGATCTTACAAATTCTTTGTAGAAACAGAACAAAGAAGGCCACAAATCAAGACACCTTCAATTATGTTGGTGAAAACAAGATAGACAAAGTTACAGCAGAAGGGGAGACTTCTGTTACAGTCTCCATTTTGTCTGATGAACCCTTAGCTTTGGTGCTGGTGGGAGCTACTAGTCTGCTAAATGGAAACGTTTCAAGATCTCACCCGATAGTTACAAGAATGTTAGGAAAGACATAGAAATGGAAACAAAATAGCTAATTGAGGAGCTAATGATACCCCAAATAAATTTTATTTACACACTAGACCTGCAACATCCTAACGTCTTCATGGTCTTGAAGTTACTCGGTCAATCAGCACCATGGAAGGTTCAGGGGAAGGCATGGCTTTTCTTCAGAAGCTTCCATTCACAACTTTTAAGAATGCACTTGCCAGCTTAGGACCCTTAGCTGCAAGCACTGCACCCACATATAGGCATATTTAAAAATGATCACACACACACACACACACAGAGAGAGAGAGAGAGAGAGAGAGAGAGAGAGAGAGAGAGAGAGAGAGCCCCATCAATGAATGCAGAAACCTGCTGGCAATTTAGAACCCACACAGGCTGTGCTATAATTAAAGCTAGATGTATCATGGGAAGGGACATGAGCAAAGGCTGACGTAATCTTAGCCTGTCAATCAAGACAGGACCATTCACACCCCTTAGCAAACAAAGTCCTTTCCCTTGAATCCTATAAATGGAATTTACTATTCCTAATAATAAATGCAAGCCCTTGAATGCACTTTTACCAAGTGGCTAGCTGTCACTCTTTGATGTTTGGCTTCCATGGACTCAAATGACCTCACTACTTTTGAAATCTGTAGGAGCCTTTATTTTAATTCTTTTGATAAGCGTCCCTGAAAATCTGGGTCTAGACATAGACCACTAGTGACAGATGGGGACGGCTTGGTCTCCCTCTCTGCCAACCGGCTTATTTCATATATTAGCCCTGCAGCCTCTATCTGAGGCCTTTTGAGACCCCATTGTCCACCCTACAGCCCTACCTCAGCACCAATGTTGAGTCAACACTGTAGGGTATTCCCTGGTCCAAATCTAAACCCGTTATCAAATACCCAATTCAGGCTGCTCTGCAGAGCTAAGGAGCTCACGTCATCCTGCTGGAAGTATCGACTGTGCTGCTGGCTCTCTTACAGACTGAGTCTGCAGCGCCTGCAGGGAAAACAAGACTTGCCAAATGGAGGCTTCCTGAAAGCTACGTAGTTGATCAGTGGAGTCATACAGTCTTAGTAATTCAGGCCAATGAAAAACGAATATGGTTATTTCTGATTAACTCTATGATCAATTTAATTAGACAACTATCCAAGAGCTTGTATCAGCTGGTGGTTAGGCAGACATTGGTAATCCCTGACAATTGATGGTAGTGTAATTTTTTTTTTTTTACTTTTTTTTTTTTTTTTTGCTTTAAATATTTCTTTCCCTTTCCCTTCTTTATTCAATGATCCCTTTGCCCTTCACATTTCTCTATATCTTTTCTTGGCTCCCCTCCCTCTTTATCCCCCTGTCTTTTCTTCTGCTTTCCCCCTGCAGTGTTAGGTAATAGGAAGGTTTCCAGGCTGAAATAGGTTGGCGTTTGATGTTATATATCCAGGATCCTTCGGCATGACATTTCTGCCGCTATGTATATGCCACTTGTGTGTAATACGGGCAAGGTGAATGGCTACCTAGGATTGCTTCCGTGACCAAAGGTCGATGTCTGTTAATTATCAAAATAGCCATCCATGCTCAGTGTGATGACAGGCACCTGGAATCCCAGAACTTTGGAGGTAGAGGCAGGAGGATCAGGAGATCAAGGCCAGCCTGGAGTATATAAGACTTTGACTCAAAAAAAAATATTTTAGGTCATTCATTTAAAAGCTATTCTGAGGGAATTTTGTAATAAAGAACCAGTTTAAAGAAAAAAAAAACAGATTTTCATATCTCTTTAATGACTGGGAGACTATTAATACTTTCTTATGTAAAGAACAGAGAAGACATCTGCGTCTTTTTAAAATGGCTGTTTAAGCCATCAGTCCTAGCATGTGGTATTTACCCAACACCTGCTGTTAGGTTGCTGGGTGGTCCAAGAGTTAAGGAGCTGGAACAATGAACCTTGTATTAGTAACTCTCTCTGTTGGGATAAAACACTGTAAGAATGGAGGGAGGACATTAAGGAGTGAACCTTCATTCCAGCCCACAGTTGAAGGAGATACAGTCCAGCATGATCTGATGTCAAATCAGGTAGGAGCTTGAGGCAGCTGCCCACACTGCATCTGCAATCAGGAAGCAAAGGAAGGTGAACACAGCAGCTATTCAGAGCACAATATATTTTTTTTTCTTAGCCCTGGGTTCCAGCTAATGCTGTGACGCCATCTAGCTGACAGCAGGTCTTCCTATCTTAATTAATGTAGGAGAATCCCTCAGAGGTATAACCAGAGGATAACCTAATGCAGGTAATTCCTCACAGGCATAGCCAGAGAGTCATTTCCTAGGTTTTTCTAGCTCCTTTCAAGTTGACAATAAATAGAAGCCACAACACAGCTGAAGCTGCTCAAAACTGGTAGATAACTAGATGGGCGAGTCTTTAGAATGGCTTTGCTTGTGACTGAAAATGGCTATGGGATGAGTCTATAGAAATTACAGTTGGTAAACACAAAATGCCAGGCTGTGCAAGGACTTGACTGCTGATTTTGTCTTTGATTGATCAATGGATGATTGACTGTTCAACATTCCCAGCCTACAGGAATCTTCTGACAACTGAGGGAGATACAGCCCAGATACCTGCAAGCATCTAGAATTATGGCACACTTTCAAGCTAATAGCCTGTCTTTCCTGAAAGGAAAGATCATGCCAAGTACCTGATGGTCAGATCCCTGGAGCTAAGGATGAAATGTGGCGGATGGATTTCAAAGGTTCCAAACTTTAGAGCTGAGACTTGTTCAACTCTGCCTCCAGGCTACAGTTGTACTTTGAACCACTTTTGTAGTGAGAGAGGCTTTAACAAATTACTCCAAACACAGTGCCTTAAAACCACAGGAATGTATTGCCTTCCCATCTCCTGCTCAGGAATTGAATAGCCCAAAGTCAGCATCACTTTCCCTGAATCCAGGCATCAGGAGCACTGAACACATACAGAATCCTTAAGGGGAATTTGGTCCTTGCACTTTACTTTTTTTCTTCTACTGATGGTGACTCCAATCCTCCATAGCATTGAGGAGTTTGTGAAACTGTACCCCATCTGCAGCCCAGCACCAACTTGACTGTCAAGTCTCTCTCTGCCTCATGCTCACTTACAAGCTTGCTTGTTGTTCAATGTAAGGGCAACTGAGACTGCAATAATTTCTTCATTTCATGCTCCTGGACTCATTATGTCTATACAGATTCCTTTTTCACATAGGAGACCATTTGCAGCTTCAGGATATAATGTAGGTATTGCATTAGGCAGCCACTTTTTAGCCCACTGCACAAGTCCCATCCAATGCACTATGGATGCCTAGCAAGAACAGCTTGTTTCTTTCCTGGTGACAGTAATAACCAGAGTGCCTAAGACTCCTTGAGTGATCACCACGATCACATGGAGATAGTAATTTCATTTGATGTAGCAACATGTATTCGCTCAATTAGAACTTGTATTTGCTCTATAAAAATCAGACTGCTCTTACTGCTATTTTACGTACAAAAGAGGCAAGGCACAGAAAGAGTAGAAAACTTGACTGATGTCCAAGAGGACATCTTTGTAGCATCATGCTAAGGCCAGTAGGTCAAATTTCTAACCTCCTCCTTTAAGCTGCCTCCCAGTATGTAAATTATTGCTGACTTAAGTAGCTCACGGATAAGGGCACCCAGTAGATATTGAGCATTTATTCAACTTATCCAAGAAGATGGGCTAACACCAATACTGTTCTGAATGAAGATCTTATGTTGTTTTTTTTCCTTCATGCTTCCTTTTTTCTCCTTTAGTATGTCTCTTTTATATTCCTTCTTTCTGTTTCTCATTTTTTTATTATTCTTTCTTTCTTATCTTTTTTGTTTTGTTTTGTTTTTGTTTGTTTTTGAGTCAGAATCTTGTTATATGGCCCAAGCTGTCCCCATACCAGTGGTCCCTGCTCTAGCCTCCCGACTCCTGAGATTACAAGAAGATACCATCAGGCCCAGGGTTTCCCTTCCTTTAACCTGAATGCATATCATGGTAGAGGAAAGGAAAGAGAATATATTGTGTATATGGAGGGGAAGGAAAGGAAATAGAAAAAATAGAAAAAGAAATTGAATTTCCAATCTGGAATCAAAAATCAAGTGAAAAACATACTTAAAAAGAGAGAAAAGTAGGGAGGTTCCATGTGCTAAACTGTACTTCCATCTCAAAGTACCTTTCAAAGATTCTTTCTACCACCTAGCTTCTGGATGCCCATGAAACCCTAGCAAGGTTTTCACTGCAAACCTAAATTTATCGCTTATAGCTTAACCTTAGTTGACCAACAGATCCTAGGAACAAGATTTTTCTTTTTCTTTTTTTCTTTTTTCTTTTGTTCTTTTCTTTTCTTTTTTATTGGATGTTGTATTTATTTACATTTCAGATGTCATCTCTTTTCCCCTTTCCCTCCCCCACAGAAAACCCCTATCCCATCCTCTCTCTTCCTTTTTGCTTTTATGCCATTTTAATTACATGCAAGTATTAAGGTCAGTTTTAGGTTAAGGAACTAGCAATACAATAGATGCAAATAGTCAAGGAACAAGCAAGACAATAAACACAAATAGTCAAAGAACAAGCAAGGCAATAAACAAAGTTCCTTGATCATTCCCAATCACTGTTTCTAAGGGCTTATTAGGATAACCAAAATATATGAGCCTACTTCCCTATCCTAGCCCAAAGTCATTTTCATGTCTGAAACCCACTTCTTTGTTCTAGCCTAAGGTTTAGATTCCTGCCTGAGATTTCCTCTTTGTTTTAGCCTAATGTCAGATTTCTGCATGAAGCCCACTTTCTTGTCCTTGGCCAATGTTAGATTTTGCCGAGCAGCTTGAGTAAAGAAAGAGCAGGACAGGAAGAAAGAAGAATTTGTTCACTAGCTCATAATTTCACATTACAAAGAACTACACAAAGGGCTCAACAATCCAGGAGCTTCTGCTGATCTTCTGAAAGCAACCACTGAAACCTTTCATTCTCTGAGAACCCAGGGAATGGGGATCAGCAGGTCACCACTATAGAGAAGAGTGAATGGAGAGAAAAAAAGCATGAAATGTATATTGCATACATACTTAATGGGTGCATGCTCCTCTGCACACACACTTCAAGTTGGGTATATGGTAAACTATGTTTACTTGATAATAAAACAAAAGTGAAGAAAATGGATTTAGGCTGAGATAGCTCTTCAGACCAACAGCAAGCTATATAAATGTGTTCTTTTATTTCATAATAAAAACAGCAAATACCATACAACAGGAAATGGGAGATTGGTTCTCTTAGTTGTGAATGTGTATGTATGTATGTATGAGTGTGTGTTTGTGTGCATGTGTGTCTGTGTGCATGTGTGTCTGTTTGCATTTGTCTGTGTTGATATGCATGTGTATATGTATATGTGTGTGTTCCTCAGTCTTTCACATTAGCAAGAGCTGGAATTAAGTGATGGATTTTTTTTAAATCAGATCTCTGTGAAAAGAATAACTACAAATACTCAACTTTTCTCAAAACAAAAGTATTGGATTGCCATACACACACACACACACACACACACACACACACACACACACACTTCACATCTGCTGCTTTCCAGGCCAACTTTTGAAGAGAATTGTATCTCCTTTTTCCAACAAATATACTAGGATACCACAGTTTCTCCCACAAATACCATCTTCTGGGACAGCATACCTATTTAAAAATGAGGACTTGGGTTCTTTGGCAAATGTTTTGTTTTGTTCTCTTGGGAACTAAATCTCTCTCTCTCTCTCTCTCTCTCTCTCTCTCTCTCTCTCTCTCTCTCTCTGCAAGCAACAAAACTCTAACCCCAGTGCTTGCTTTTTAAAGCTACTTACACTTGTTAAATAATAGCATTTTTCTCAGATTAAGAAGTAACCCATATTCATTACATGGACTTTAGAAATCTGTATAATTGAAAAGTAAATCTAACATTTTCCAATAGTTCCAACAGCTACAAATGACCACTATTAGTATTAACTACATACACTTTGAGGCTCCTTGCTATTTACATGAATATACAATGTAGCCCCTGGGCATAAAGTGCATTAACTACCACCCTTTGTGGTATATGTCAAATTACTAGAATTTTCTGAACACAAATATTAGTTTATGTCAAATTACTAGAGTTTTCAGAACTTAAATATTCTTTATGATTTGATTATAGCAACAATATGTCTCTCTATTAATATTGATATTATTCTGGGTTCTTCAAAGAAACCACACCATGGTGTATGTGTACATTAATGGTTGGTTTCTATTACAAACTTGATGCAAAGTAGGGTCATCTGGGAAGAGGGACCTTCAGTGGAAGAATTGTATCCATTGGCCTGTGGTAAGTCTGTGGGCATTTTCTTGATTGCTAACTCATGTAGGTTGGCTCAGCCTACTCTGGGTGATGCCACTCCTGGACATGTGGACCCAGGCTGTATAAGAAATCTATCTGAACATAAGTCAGACAGAGTAAGCCAGTTAGCAACGTGTTCTCTTGCTCTCTGCTTTAGTTCCTGCCTCCAGGTTCTTGCCCTCACTTCCTGCACTGATAGACTAAGACCTGTAGGTCAAATAAACCCTTCCCTCACCAAGTTACTCTTGGTAACGGTGTTTATCACAGCAACATAAATCAGACTAGAACAGTACACATGTGTATATAAATGTGTATGTATGTATTATGTATATATGTATACAGTGTGTATATATGTGTGTGCATATAAGCATAGATGGGGTAGTAGCAAAGAGGGAGAAGGAATGCAAGATATTAAAAATTGGTCAGAATGTTCTAGTGGTGCCTCCATAGACAAAGGGTTTGCCACAGAAGTTTGAGGGCCTGAGTCTATATCCCAGAACCCACAGAATGATGGATGCAGTCACCTGCATCTATAACCCCATGGTTCCTACAGTGAGATGTTGGCAGAGAAAAAAATACCCAGATGCTCACAGACCAGATACCTGTGAACATATATGAAAGAGTCAGCTCAGGAACAGAGAGGCTAGTTAACATTCCTCAGACAACAGGGCAGAGAACTGACCTGCAGGTCAGGAAACATTGCACAGGACAGACCATTGCTACCCCCTCCCCACAGACAATGGAAATCCTTGCCACCTCATTCCCTAAGGACCAATCAATTTAAAAGTCACACTGTTCTACTAATCATATTGTGCTTAGTTGCTGTTTTTCTATGCTACCCTTGGAAACTGTATAAAGGTCCGCTGAATGAGCTGCCCAGGGTGGTCGCCTCTCCTTTTAGATGCAGGATGACCCCAGTACACTGGAACAGTAAAATTCCTCTTGCTTTTGCAATGATCTCCAGCTACACTTTGTTCACTCAGGGGCTTCCTGGTAAGTGAAGGCTCATCAGAGTCTTACATATATACAGGCATGAACAATAGAGACCTTCTCTCACACTAGGTAGGAGGTAATCACTGAGGACAACCTGAGGTTGTTCTCTGACATTCACAACTCCTGTGAATCTACATGGCATGGCATGCACACGCACACACACACGCACCTGCACATGCACACTCACAAATACACACACACTATGAAATGGGTTCCTCTGATTATAAAAGCTACTAAATTCTAATAAGCAGAGTGAGTGAGTGCTATAGGAGGCCTGGAGAGAGCAGATGTTACAGATGAAGCTTTCAGACCACTGGAGAAGTTCTAATGTAGAGCGGGTTCAACAGCCCATCAACTGATTGAATGAGCCACACCCACATTCTGAATATGAGCCTGTTCTCCTCAAGTTCAGAGTCAATGCTAATCTCAAACAGAAACTGTCAGCCAGAAGTTCCTAGAACAATCATTGACAACTCACCAACTTGGCGTTCTGTGATCCACTCAATTCGACACATCAAATTAGCCACCAGAGTGGATAAACTTATTTATTCAAACTTTATGAATGGATAGGTGAACATTCTTAAAGATCAGACAAATATTTTTTTTTTAATTTTTAAGTTGGTCTTACTAATTTCATGTAGAAGTGTTTTGTCTGCATGCATGTGTACCATGTTCATGAATGCTTGGTACTCATGAAGATCGGAAGACAGTGTTGGATTTCCTGGGACTTCAGTTATAAATGGCTATGAGCCATGTGGATTCTCAAAGTAAACCTGGATCCTCTGCAGGAGCAACAAACACAGATTTATAGTAAATGCCCCCTTCTTCACCCATGGTACAAATTAGTATTGAGTCCTGTATCTCCTCCTACTAAAAACAGAGCTTCTGGTGTAAACCAAAGTGACTCATGCTACCATCCAGTCCTTTCCCCCACTCCATCCCCATCCCATTAGCTAACCAAACTGATATATCTGGGGAAATGCCTTATTTCATATGTCTCTGATTGCCCAATATCAGTATTCATTCCTACCAATCATTTCTCTGTTACTATGAGACCTCCTTGTGTGCTGTCTCTCTCTCCCCCAGACTGTTTTTAATTGTAGGAGCTAAAGCTTTCAGGATAAAGTGCCTATCTGACCACTTCCATCTTGCTCCAGAGGCTATTGCTTTTCTTTGAGTGAATTATATGAAAAACAGGACAATGGAAGGGTTTCATTCGCCACAGGAGGTGCTTTGGAGGCAAAATGGAAGCAAACCACATGTGGAGTGGGTCAAGACAGAGGGACCATTTCCATTCTTTAACTGATCATTATTTTGTTGAGGCAGATGAATGAAAATGCACCAACTGTGTCCTTTTTAATATTTATTGTTATTACCATCTTTAATTATGGGCACACATGTTTTTTGGTGTGTGGGTGTGTGCATGTGTGTGGGTTCCCATGGAGGCCAGACCATTGGCTCCTCCAGAGCTTGAGTTAGAGAAAATTGTGAGCCATTTGGTATAGGTGTTGGGAACCAAGCTTTGGTCCCCTTTAGAAGCAGTATACTCTCTTATCTGTTCAGCCATTTCTCCAGGCACTCAAAGGTACCACTGTCAATTTCTCTACCAGTGTTTTTCAACTTGTGGATCACCACAGTTGGAACTCCTTTGGGAAACCTGTATCTCCAAAAATATTTATATTACAATTCAAAACAGTAACAAAGTACAGTCTTGAAGCATCAATGAAAATAATTTGTGTCTGGAGTCACCACAATTTGAGGAACTGTATTAAAGTACGTTAGCATTAGGAAGTTTGAGAACCACTGTTTAATACTATCCACCAGCTTCCTGAATTCTCATCCATGAAGAAAATTCTGATCGTGTTATCTGGGGCATTGTGAGTACATCTGGATCTGTGTTTTAATTCCTGATACAGAGGAACCATGCTAACATAGAATAAGATTTTATCCATTCAGAAACAATGATCCCCACCAGTACTGATGAGACCTGTATCTTCATTTACATTTTATTTGGTAGTCAGTTTGAGAACTTCTGCCTGGTACCTGAAATCAGACACAGTTTTAACTGGTGTCATGCTTTAAGTGTGATTGTTTAGTAATTGTGTGCTGCCCTGCCAGTTGTACAGTCCTTAAGTCACTGACCAAAGTGAAGTGAAGTGGCTTAGAGTTTCTTCTTAATGGTGCATTGTAGATTTTACAATTGTAACAGTAGCTAATTGCATAAATTTGAAATGTAATTAAGGCTTCATTGTCCCATCTACATTCTTTGGTGAAAAGATATGTGCTGTTAAGCGTATACTGAAAGGAAAGTACCCTTGCTTAATATGTCCTCCTTCTATTGTTGAAGTCTGCATGGAGGCAGAGTCAGGGCTGATTTCCTGGCTGGTTACAGCCCTAGGACCTAAATGAATCCCACAATTTCATCAGTAGAGGAGTAGGAGGTCACACAGGTATGTAAGCCATTTCCTCTGAATCCACACATTCCCACCTGGAGTTCATAAGACTCTGGAAACTCAGGAGCAACACTAACAAGGTTCAGGAAGCTTCTGCAACATCACAGATTCACCAGCTCCCTCCCTAAGGTAGTATTAGCAATGACAATTGCTGCAGAGAGGAGACATTCTGATTGGCCGAGCTTATCAGTCCATCACCTATACTGGCATGAGCTTCATCGAGCTGTTTTCCAATCACCTATTGCCCTTGTAAGGAATCTGTTCTAGATTGCTTTGTGTTGTATAGTATACACCATAAACAAAAGTAATTTAGGGAGGAAAGGGTGACAATGGTTCGTCATGAAGGAAACCAGGGCAGGAACTCAAGACAGGAATCTAAAGGCAGGAGCTGAAACAGAGAATTTGGAGGAACATTGCTTAATGATTAGTTTTGAGGCTGATTTAGTTACCTTTCTTAAAGAGTCTAAGTTCACCTACCAAGGGATGGCACTGCCCACTGTGGGCTTTGCTCTCTTACGTCAATTCATTATTCAGAAAATGCTCCTACAGGCATGCCTTCAGGCCAATCTGATGGAGGTAATTCCTTACATAAGGTTCCCTCTTTTCAGGTGTGTCAAGTTAGTGACCAAGATTAGTCATTATTGCTTCCAAAAAACTCAATGGCTCACTAAGCTAGACTTGAATGGGTTAAATTTCTTTTATGAATGGGTGGGGAGACATTTGTTCATTTTTGTTCATTTCTGTCTAAGAAATCTTAACTTCCCCAGCACACACACACACACACACACACAGAGAGAGAGAGAGAGAGAGAGAGATTTATGCACTCACCACTCATGTACACACACACACACACACACACACACACACACACACACACACACACACACATTGTTCTACAGAATGATGTGTGGATCGATACCAGACTTCATACAATTAGCATCATGTAAGATGACAGTGGGTCAAACAGACAAATAAACCAAAAACATCTGGAAACTTCTTATAAGTCATGATACTGCAGTTGACTTTTTCAACTGATTGATGCATTGCTGATGTACCCTAATCAATCCACTATAATACCAGCCATGCAAAAATATCCACTAAGTCCACACAATTTAAAACAGTGTAAAATAATGACAGTAACAACTAACTATCTTGATAGTTTATGCTTTAAAAAACTATGATTTTTATCATTATTTTGAACTGTGTTCCAAGTTTAGGGGGAGAGGGGTTGACTGTAGAGAGCTTGCTATGGTGTCTTTATAGCAGCCTCGAATATGTTATTCTTGATGCATCTATTGATTACATGGGGAAGATTGACCTACATCCTCTAAGCTTGTGGGAGTTCATTCTTGGGATCCAGTAGTAATCAAATCATCTACTGAATGACCCTTGATTCTATGCAGACACTGAGAAAAGAAAAACCAAAACCATGGTAAAGCACACACAGGGCAATCTTCTGTGGGTGCCATATAGACTGCTGCCAACTCATTGAATGCAAATAAATATTTCGATTGTTACATTAGAAAATTTTAGGATTGCCTGTGCCTAAAACTAAGCCTATCTTGTAATGATTGTTACTTCTGGGTGTTACATCTTTCAAAGTTAATGAGTGGAGGACGGGTCAAGAAAGGATGATACTGAGGAAGTAAAATGACTATTATTATTTAATCTATAGTAGTATGTTGTATAATAAGTTAATCCCTCCTCTAACAGTCTCCCAAATTATTCTTTCTTAAGTGTATTATTTAAGTTGCTAAAGTCCTTTGCAGCCATTTGGAGTCTTTTGTAAAAAGCTAAATGTTATGGACATTTTTCTTTTATGGGTCTGAGAAAACACAATGCCTCCAGTAGCCTCCAGTTTATTTATACACTAGCAGCTGTAGCTGTGATATTGAGATGCTGTAAATTATCTGCCAGCTTTGCACACACCTGTTGCTAAAGGGAAATCTGAGCCCCTCAGGCAGGGGTCATGGGGTTCTAAGTGATGGCGGCTCTGAGATAGTAGATCTCTTGCAGTTGGGATGCATTTGAGAGACAGCTGTGCCAGTGGTACAGGCATCTGTGACACAGTGTCCCCTCCCCTGGTCCTCTGTCAGACTGATCTTGTTCTTTACACATGGACAGCTGTCTTCATATGGTTTTGTGTTGTTCCAACAGAACGTCACAGACTGGATAATCTCTAAAGAAATTTAATTAATTCTCTAAGCTCTTGAAGCTTAGAAGTCTAATATCCAGGTGGTGGCATCTGGCTAGAGCTTTTTTGCTGTACCATCATAGGATGGAGATACCATAAGATGAGAATGGGACAGGTCAACTCAAGATATGTCTTTGTTTTGTCTATTTGTCTATTTTTGTTTATTAGTTTTATAATGATGATCCATACTTAGGACAGCTTCTACATCTAGAGGGTCCAGCTCTAAATGCTAAAGATGTATGAATCTGCTGCTTAAATACTCAGCCTACGCACTTTGGAAGGACATGGACTATAGCAAAGACCATCAATTTCTAGGAGCAAAGGACAACAAAACTGTAATGCAACAAACACATCATCACTCTGTTGTTGAAGCCATGGCATCTGCAGGAAATTCAAAGCATTGGGAAAAGTGTGGATTAGTACCTCTGGCTGGCATCTGTGGGAGTGAGACCCTGAACTGATGCAGGACAACAGCTTCCCATTCTCTGAAGTCAGATGGATCAGTTAAGAAGCACATCCTTTAAGAGTCATGACACACATATCTCACAGGCAAAGAAGACATTGTGTGAGACACTAAAGGATAAAGGTCCTATCTCTGTATCTCACTGTTTGTCTCATTAACTGGCCTATCAAGTATGGAAGCCAAAGACTCACTTGTTAGAGAAGCCAGAGCCAAGTCTGTGACCCTAACAAATACAAAGAAAACAAACCCCAAAACAATATGGATGAAACTTCTGAAATCCCAACTGGTATGGGACATGACATGTGAACTGAGGGGCTCTTGTCCACCAGCTCTGTGTGTGAGCAGGCATGCCTGCCTGTGAGAAGTTTAAAGGGATGCACAGACTCAATCCTTTCTCTGAAGCCTTATGAGAGCCAAGGCAAGACATTTTCACATAAAAGGCAGCATAGCCACTGGGCAAAAGTCCTCAGAATTTGGTCCTTCATATCTACTGGCAACCTCTCTCTCAGTCCTGACAACTACCCAGGTCTAACACAATAGAGGTGAAGCATGCTACAGCTACTTGAGGTCATTGTCACGAAAATACTAGATTCTGCAATGGAAATGCCACATACTTCCAATTTGTTATTTTCAGAAAAAGAGAGTCTCTTGATAATATGTGACTTTCAGGCTTAGAGAAGGCTCCAAAGAGAAAGGCACATAGTGAATTGCCTTTGACTAGATACACAGAAGCGTGTGCTCGGCAGTTCTTGCAAAGTCTATTCTGGAACTTGAATGAGAGGTTGAGTTCTCTTCATCATCTTTCACCATTAGTCTGTTACTTTATTTCTCCAGTCTACCAAAATAAAATTTAAAAGGAAGATAGTATTGACAATTCCACTTAATGTCTAATGCAATTTGAATGATGATTCTTGTTACAGCTCTTACATGCATTAGTAATGAGCCTATGTAAAATGCATATGTGTGTGTGTGAGTTTGTGTGTGTGTGTGTGTGTGTGAGTGTGAATATGAGAGAGAAAGAGAGAGAACATTATGTTCTGAAAGAAATGTTTTACAGGTAATTAGCATATGTAATTAACATACCTTGGAGAAAATTGGATATAGAGTGTTACAGACACACACTAGATAGATACCACTTTAAATTTAAGACCACAAAATATTTGAAGACCACTTACCTTCCAAAATTATTTTAGAAAATAAATAAATAAAACAACCACTCATATGGACAAACACTAGTTTTCAATTTGAGTTTACTGAGTAGAGCAAAAGTACTCATGAGAAACATACTGTCCAAACAGAACTATCTTCCATAAGAGTCCCCAAGGCCTATCCATTGTTTGGCTGAGGTTATCTGTATCTGTCTGAGTCAGCTGCTGGGTAAAGTCTCTCAGGACAAATGCTCCTGTCTGCAAGCATAACAAAATATCATTAGTAGTGTTAGTGACTGGTGCTTGCCCATGGGATTGGTCTCAAGTTAGGCTGGTTATTGGTTGGCCATTCCAACCAATATCCCTGCCTTCTCACTCATACCTGCATTACTTGAAGACAGAATAAATTTTGGGTTGAAAGTTTTGTAGGTGGGTTGGTGTTTCTATCACTCCATTGGGGTCTCTGTCTGGTTACAAGAGTTGGCTTCTTCAGGTTTCATATTCTCAATGTAGTGAGTGACAACTAAGGTCACCCCCATTGATTCTTGGGCATCTCCCTTATTCCAGGTCTCTGTCTCATCCTGGAGGTGTCCCCCACCTCCTCAGCCCCATCAGCTGCAGCTTTCCATTCATTTTCATGGCCATCTAGCCATCATCTCTCATGTACTTCCCCACACTTGATCCCTAATTCACCATTACCCATTACCCTCCCCATTCCTCCGCCCTTCCAGTTCCCTCATTCTGTCTGCCTCTTATGACTATTTTATTCCCCATTCTAAGTGATATTCAATTTTTTTTTGCTTGGGCCTTCCTTCTTGTTTAGCTTGTTTGGGTCTGTATAGTATAACATGGTACCTGATTTTATGGCTAATATCCACTTATAAGTGAGTATATGCCATATATGTCTTTTTGGAACTGAGTTACCTCACTCAGAATGATATTCTCAAGTTCCATCCATTTGCTTGCAAAATTCATAATGTCTTTGTTTCTCATAGCTGAATAATATTCCATTGTGTAGATCTACCGCATTTTCTTTATCCATTCTTCAGTTGAGGGACATCTAGGTTGTTTCCAGGTTCTGGCTATTATGAATAAAGCTGCTATGAACATAGTTGAGCATCTTGATGAGATGTTGGAGCATCTTTTGGGCATATGCCCAGGAGTGGTACAGCTGGGTCTTGATGTAGAACTATTCCCAATTTTCTGAGAAAATGCCAAATTGATTCCCAAAGTGGTTGTACAAGTGTGCATTCCCACCAGCAGTGGAGGAGTCTTCCCTTGCTCAACATCCTTCCTAGGATATACTATAAAAAAAGAACTATCAACTAAAAGTATTATCTGCTTAGTCCCAACTCACTGTTGTCACCAGTTTCAATAGTTTTAATGTCACTTATTTATTATTGTTATGTGTGTGTTGTGCTTCTCAGTGTGTATAGGGCAGAGGATAACACTGTTGTGTGACTTCCCTCCTTTACATGGGTCCTGGGGATACAAATCAGGTTGTCAAGTTTACACAGCAAACATTTTACTGCCTATCTGTCCCACCATACCTGTTTTGGAATTTCAAGATCAAATCTCATTAACTCAGGCTATCACTGAACTTCTATGTAGTAGAGCATGACCTTGAACCCTTGATCCTCCTGTTCCTACCTCCCATGTGGGATTACAAATTTGTGCCACCATGCATGGCTCAAAATCACATTTTCTTACTGCTCTTTCATCTTTTGCTTTGTTAATTAGAGCTCTCTTTTTAAAGTTAACTACCCCTAGGATAATAAAGATAACTATTCTCCTGGTTTAATTACATGGTTTTAATACTTAGTGAAACACCTGATGTGAACATTAGTTTTAAGGGAAGAGGTGGTAGGGGAACACATGGGAAGATCTGTAGATTGTAGTTTTTCTAGAAGTTTCCAGGGATTGACTGGAGCATGGGCTGGTCACATAGCCAGAGAAGATGTGGAGGACAATGTCCTAGTAGTGTTCACTGTTCTCTCAAATAGTTACCAAAGAAACACTTGTTTTTTCTAACAAGCACTAAAGATAATGGTGTAGAAAATTATAATGAACAAGATGGTACTGAGTACTGACTCTACACTATGCTTCTGTCAATAAAATACCCACCAAAAATTGTTTTCAAACCTCCATGTAAATTGAGTTAGAATGTTTGAAATAGCAGTGAGATGACTATCTCACCACAAAGAATATCCACAAGGAATCAGCCTAAGTAAGACCTCAGTAGTCAAGACAGGCCAGGGTTTACAAGTTTTCAAAACTGTAACAGGATAAAATGGTTTTGGGAGCGTATGAGAAACAAAAAGGACTGAAAAAGACACAGAACTCCCACAGGCTGTGGTTCATTTTAACAAAAATTCTACCCCAAAATAACAAAGAAAAAAGTGGAACATTTCTCAAATCAGCAATGAGTCTGTCAGTATGAGAATTATCATGGTCAATGTAATTTGATTTAGAATCACAGTATTGGATAGGTCCCTGAGAGTGTTTTCAGAGATATTTAACTGAAGAACAAAGACCCACTTTACATGTGGGTGGCTCATTTTGGGGGCACAGCTCACAGGCTGAAAAAGAGAAAAGGAAGCTAAACACCAACATTCATCTTTCTCTGCTTCTGACAGTATGCACATGTAACAAGCCACCTCATGCTCTCACAGTCATGCTTTTCCCGCTGTGAGGGACAGTCTCTGCTCAAACTATGAGCAAAAATAAAACTATCCATCCTTAAGATGCTTTTGTTACCTAGCCTGTTACATCAATGAGAAAAGCACCAAATGCAAGGGATAATACAATTAGACTTATGCGCCAGACAATTCCAGAATAATCTACTAGACTTGTCTACTGTGTCTCCTATGTAAAAAGATACTTGGATTTTTCCATGTAGAATATACTGAGTGAAGGATGCAGCCTTGTGGCTAGAGCTCACAGCACAACAGCAAGAACTAAAGTTACAAAATATGGTTTGATATCAATGGTTGGCTATAGCCTTAACAAAAGTATCTAGACCAGGGTTTCCATGAAAGGAGAGGTTGATACCACTCCATTCACCACGCCAATGTCTCTCCACATTTTCTTCATTTCTAGATATCTCACTTTTTATTACACCTCCTCAAATTCCTCTAAGGTATTTCTTGTTCTTTAAATCCTTCTTCTCTATGATGGTGAGGGATACACTCTCACAGAACAAATGTAAAGATTAGAAAGCAGCCTTGTATATTTGTCCTCATCTTCTACCATGTTAGAGTCATCCCCTCTTTGTTTTCCACACTACAAATGCCAGAGTAGCTGCTTCGTGATTCTTTTGTCTTAATCTACCATCTCAACATAGTACTGTACAAATTATAGATGTCTAATTTTATATGGGTCCTGGGTTCTGAACTCAGATCCTCTTGCTTTTGTGGCAATCACTTTTGAAACTAAAGCATCTATCCAGATGTTTTGAAGCAATTTCTCCCAGACTGAAATATTCCTTTCTAGAGGGAAGAAGAATGCTTTATGAGACCCAAGAAGAAAACAACTCACAAGTCTCAGAAAGACCCTGAAACCAAAATAATTCACAAGACCCCTTTCCAAGGTTATGAAACCAGTAACCAATTATCAGAGAAACAACTCTCAATTTATCAGGACTGTCCATCCAAATGTTTGGAAATCACTGGATAATTTCTAGAGATGCAGCTTCTGTGAGTCATCCTTTAGGCTTAGATGGGATTTTCAATGATTCTGCTTCCTTTGAGTGGTTTATGGTCCTGGCAGTACCTAATAAACTCACTTGTTTACCAACTTGGATTTAGGTGGGTGTATTTTGCTCTCTCATTGATTTTTCTATCTGCACTGATTAGACATTTGTTCATAGCTCCCCATGTAGAATTTACCCCAAGACTAGCTCTATAAAATATTTCTTGTGAAGATTTACAAGAATCTAAGACAACAGCCTGCTCCAATTCTGTAAGCACCGTTTTTAAATCTAAGGCACCTAAGATACAAGGGCTCAAACTGGATGTCTGAATCATGTACTGCAGCAAGTGTTAGCAAGTATAAAATTTATCCACAGGTCCCATAAACACAGATTACTGAGTGAAAGCTCCAGAATACCTGATCCAGTCCACCTGAGATTGGGCTGCAGAAATTGTCTACTCTCATAAACAAGTTTTCATCTAGGACATACACACATGGCTGGTCTAGGAATACACCCAGGTAATTGATTGAAAAGATCTTTGCTAATTACATCATAGAAAGCTGCTCTTTCTTCTTTATGCCTGCATTGTACACATGTAATTTTAGCCACTTTATTCAACAAAATAGAAAATTAGGAAATTTTACCTATGAATTTTGTATAAATATGCATTTTTGGTTTTCTTGTGGTTTTTTTTTTTAACTCATGGTGTTTATTGAACACCTAGTCAGCATCTCTTCAGTTAAAAGATATAGAAAACTCTTGAGAGTGCTGGTAGAGGGGTAGGATTGCTCAGTCAATAAAGCACTTGCCTTGCAAGACTAAAAACACAAGTTCCATGCCCATAGTCCACATAAAAACACTATGCATGGCAGAACAAACTTGTTATCTCACTGTTGGGAAAGATGAGACAGGAAGATCCCCCAGAGATTGCTAGTCAGCCAGTCTAAAGAGGCCCAATCTCAAAGAGGGAGGTGGTAGTGTTGCTGATGATGATAGCACAGATCAGCCTCCAGCCTCTACATTCATGTGTGTACATTCGTGCACACACACACACATACGCACACACATACCATGTTTAAAAATAGAAAGCAAAGCTTTCAAGATATATATTACATTAAAATTATATATTTCTGAACATTGTTTTACAACATATAATATGCCTGAAGGTAGAAAAATACAAGAGTATATAAATACTGATAAGTATTTGTTTAAAGATAACATTTTATTCTATTTTTATACTATTATGGAGTCACGCACTTTATTCCCTTCCCTTTCCTCCCTCCACTTCCTCCTACACACCCTCCTGTTCTCTCTCAAATCCATGGCTTTTTTGTTTTTACATATATAGTTTTTCATAAAAACATAGATAAAGCTTCTCAAATTCCTATACCTAAGGCTCAGGGATCATTGGGGAAAGGGTAGAAAGATGGTAAGAGTTACCAGATCCAGAAATTTTCTATGAGATTATGTCTCTAGAGAGATACAGAATTTTCAGTTGAACACCACAGCCTTCACCAGAAGAAACAAAAAATAAAGTCAATGGGTTTTAAAATTCAACTCTTCTGCTCATTCTTTGAATTTTGAGCAAATCATGTCAAAGCAATAAATAGTTCATGGGGGCTTCAAAATTTTTAGATTGTTGGATACCAAAAAAACAAGCAACAAAAAGTATCAGGTTACCACTGCCTTCTGCTGCTTCCCTCCCCAACTCTATTACTCCTGCTAGATTCGCAATAAAGACTTCCTGGTCTGTCTCCTGATGTGGTGGTGTCTGATGGGGATGGCTGTCCTTAAGAGCCTCAATTCACATTCAAGAATTTTGTGTAGGCATCAGGTCAGATCTCAGTGTCCTGAAATTATGTGAATCATAAAGAATGATATTTATTAAGATTTTGCTTTTTCTATAACTGCAAGATTACTGGACCTGATGACCAAAATACAGTCCTAAAAGAGGAAATGACTGCATTGATGGTAAAAATAATAAAACAGCAACAACAAAAAACAAAACAAACAAACAAAAACCCACAAGTATGCTGGTTCTTAGGAGCAAATTCACATTGCATTCAACAGTTAACAACAGATCACTACAGTTGTCTGTACATTGAGGTTTGTTCAGAGAGCAAAAGGTCACCAGCGAATGTTTGCTTGCCTCTAATTTTCCAGTTGAGTGGGCACAATACCCCTTGGAGACATAACATGAGCCCACCGTGTCCTTAGTTACATCTGATTCTGCCATTCAGAATGAAGCCATCTGCATGTTCAGACCCACCTGACTTACAAAAGCCAGAGCAACTGTGTTTTGAAGTGGAAACCTAAGGGTTCTTTGGAGTTGTGTCAGATGGTGTTTTGCTGGGGCAAACACACGAAGGAAAGTTTTGCTGAAGCAGACACAGGTGAAAGTATGTTTTACTAAAGTAAGCATGTAAAAGGACATGAGATAAAGGATTCTCTGTTAATGGCATGCATGTATTGGTCTGCCTTACATTGTGTAGTTGAGTTCCATTTGTCTTGATGCCATAGAAACACACCAAAAAACTTCTGGTGATGTGCTGATGGCTTCTTGCTGCTTCAGCAGACTTCGGCTGATTGGCAGAGTAATGTCAGCTGATACAGACTAAAGTGGAATTTTGCTAACACAGACTCAAATGCTGAGTGAGGCAAGACCCATGGATGACATGTGATGTTTGGAAAGAGTATAAATAAGACCTAGCAGACAGTGATGGAGGGGACTTGCTCGCATAGCTGGCTGTACAATGCTTCTTGGTCTCTCGTCTTGACTGATCTTCATTTCATTAAGAGAGGCACAGCAAAGAACTTCTCCTGGTATCCCTGTTGGTCCTAATCCCTCCTGCTGACTTATGCCTATTTGGCTTAGGCCTGGCTCTTCCTGCTAGATAGTGTCACCACTGCTTTTATCCTGACATTACTGAACTGGACTGCTGGTTTATCTATGAAGTGTTTGCGAGTGGATCAAGCTGTCCCTGCTGACCTGTGAACTGAACTGCTGACTTCGTGAAAATGCAGATGGTTTTTGCTCCAAAGAACCATTTCTAAACAGGCCCACTTCCCCAGTAATAACCCGTCTTTCCCACTACCTCTGGTGGGTGGTGTGCTAGAAGAGAGGTTAAAGCATTTAAGAACCCATATTAAAAGTCAGCTTTGAAAACTCTAAGTCAACATGGTTAGTATATTCAGTATGACGCTGAACTTTCCCACTTCTGGTATGGCTTTGGTTGTCATTTGATACAGCACTTCATGCAAACCAGGTTGTCCATGAACATAGGTAAGTCTGTTCTTGAACATGTGATGATCCTGTTTTCCCTTCCAGAGTATTGGAATTACAGATACCTATGAGAATGCCTGAACATTCCATCCTTCTTGAATTATATGGAGCTGGAGCCATAGTGTGTGACTGGAGATCATCACAGAGGTTTATGGGATGTGGAGACCCTGATATTCTGTGAGAGGAGAAGTATTTGGTATTGCATAGGACATTATTCTAGGAACAAAGTGGGATTAGATGCTATGCAGACATGGGTCAGCAACAGTATTATGTTGACTTTAGGCAGCACCATGTGCCACCTGCACCTTAAAAGGCTGTTAAAAACATAATACGGTAAAATAGTCTATATAAATAAATTACAATTAGACAAAATGTCACAAAAGGTTCTGCCTTGCTCTTCTTTCCTTCTTGCCATGTAGCCCAGGATAGCCTGAAGCTAACTGCTGATCCTCCTGCTTCAGTCTTTGAAAATAGGGTTTACATATATATATATATATATATCAGGCTGAGCTATACATGCACTTCATGTACACAATGACCTGACAAGTCCCCCAAGATGATGAAGGACAGGTAAGGGATGAAATACATCTGGAACTCAGAAATGTAACCTCATCATCTACTTTAGCAGTGCTCTACATACAAAGAGAAAGGATGGAAAATGTGGTTCATAGGGCAGAACTGGACCTGCAGACACAGATAGATCTGACAGGCTGTGGAAGCAGGGGCAAGAAAATCAACTTTGGCTGACACAGGAGAACTCCAGCAGGACTCATGAAGACCCGACTAGGCAAACTCATCTGAGAGGCAGAGGTACACAGATCACTTTGTGTGGGTTTGAGACTCCAGTTTAAACAGCCTGTTCATTCTAGAAGTATCTGCTTATAGCTCGCTTGGCTTTTGTATTCAATGTATTCAATTACTCACACAATGTAGTAAGCATCACTGAGACACACTGTAGGAGTTTGGTTTGGTTCTTCCTCTCAGCCCCATGCTCCCAGAAATCAGACTCAGACTCAAAATATATTTACAAATACCTTGGCCATATAGGTAGGCTCTTCTCTGACTAGATTATAACTTAAAATAACCCATTTATTCTAATCTGTATCTGCCACATGACTTTATCTGTGCTCAGGTACTATGTGTCTGACTTGTCACATCTTCCTGGTGAATCTCCTGTGCCTTGCTCTATCCCAGATCCCTTTCCACCTCCTGGATGTCCCACCTTCTAGTCTACCCTTTCCTATAGGCCATATGCTTTTTAATTGACAGATGATGCATCCAAACAATACACATATAATCTATTCTAATAGTATTCACACAACGAATAGCTTCCTATCTTCCTCCCACCTTTTCTGATCACCTTGCTCCTCCATGGTATGTCCCCTTTGATTTCATCTCTCTCTTCCCATTAGACACTGCCTGTGAATGAAAACCTCTGATGTTTGCCTCTCTGAGTCTGGCCTTTACACAACATCAACATCAAAAGATCTGCTCATTTTCCTGCCTTAATTTTGTTTTCCTTCATGGCTAGAAAAACTGCATCAAATATGAATATATGTAAAATGTTTATGAGCATATGCATACATAAATATTTTAAAACTTGTATACAGCTAATGTGAGTTATAAGCAAATCAAATCTATAGAAATAAATACATGTTACTGATTTTTAATCCATCTATAAAGGTATGGTATAAAGAATAAAACTTGGGAGATGAGAGATGGCTCGGTTGTTAAGAGTACCAGCTGCTCTTCCTGAGGACTCAGACTTTATTTCTAGCACCCACATAGAAGTTCCAGCTGTTTGAAACTCCAGTTCTAGGGAATCTGACACCCTCTTCTGACCTCCATGGACCTGGTGCATAGACATATATACAGGCAACATCAATACATGTAAAAATAAGTAAACAAAGTTTTTACAAATTAATTATTTAAAAGAAAAGAATCGGGTTTAAGAGATTTTTAAAATGAATGAGATGCCACGAAAAATACAATAAAGAGTAGAATAAAATGTAATTTTCCATAATTAAATACAGATATAGGTATAGATGTCTAAGAACACACACAAATACACAAACATTTATACGCTGTAAGATAACTTATAAACGTATAAAATCTTCACGGTATGGAAAATAAAATTTAGGTAATTGTGTCCAAATAAATCAGGATTATTTTAGAATGAAAAGATTAAGAGAAGGGCTGAAAAGGGGCAAAATATTATGTTTTAAAATTAATATTCACCTTTTGAGAGTTTCAGAAGAAAAACTACATAGAATGACAACAATGGGCATGCAAACAGAAAAGGGCACAAACTGATTTAGTACCAAGGAGAGTGAGAGGGCATTGGCCAGTCTAGAACCTAGTAGAATGAAAAGGCATTGGCCGGTCTAGAACCTAGTAGAATGAGGTGGCATGGGCCAGTCTAGAACCTAGGAGAGTGAGAAATCAGATTGGGAAGCAAAATGGCTCTCAAACATGATAAATTAGATAACCTCTCCTGGTAGGAAAAGTAGAGAATACTAAAGAAAATGAAAGTCTTAGGGACAGGAAGTAAATAAGTCAACTAATAGAAATAATATAGAAGAATTACAAAGGGAAAAGTAAAGTTTAAAAAGAAAAATAGTGCCTTCAAAGTATGAGAAACATCAGCAGGCAGTCTCAAACTCAGATCAGAAAGCACAGCAGAAAGACACTTTCCACTTAATGAGAGTCCCCAAACTCTCAAACCCTCATTCATTTTTCCTTTTTTTTAATATGCCTTTCTCTAGCTTTAATAATTCAAGTGAAATCCTCTTATTTCTGTAACAGCAAAGTTCTTAAGTAGCATATTATACATTCAAATCTCACACTGTACCAAAATACTTAATCTTCTAAATTTAGTGTTTGTGTGACCAAGCTGGTTTTATCCTAGGACAGAAATATAAAAAGAGTATTGTATCACAAAGTGTTCTAAATATCTTTCTATGTGGCATAAGACTCTCTTTAATTTAAATCATATATTTTGGTCATTTTTTAGATTATATATATTGGAAATCATTTAGTCATGGTGTTTAATACACACCAAGCACATTTTATATTGAAATCATGAGTATATAAAAATGTATTTAATATTATGTCTATATTTCTGTGTAAAAATATATCCACATGGACAGAGGGGAATATGTGCTTTGTCTCATAATCTTGTAGGTATTCATGTAATTTATCAGGCTTTTGGATGCAGGCTTTCATAAAACACAGTCCATTTGCTGGGCTGTGTCCTTACAGTCCAAATCCCTGGTCATCACATTGTTGGTACCTGTTCAGTCACTCATAGCTCCTTATCTTGGGATGACCTAAAAATGATAGTATTTCTTGGCATGGTGACCTTCCAAACATGATTTTCTCTCAAAGTCTGATGTACAATCTCCTGGTAACTTGGTTGTAACCTTAGTGACATTAATATGACACTAATATGACATATGACAGAAATGCCCCTACTACTTGGCCATGTTGATTAGAAGCAGGTGTCCTCCACAGTCAGAGTGTCAGATCTTCACAAGGCACATATATCTAGGATAAAGATGAAATGGGGCTCAGTTGGTAGCTTAAAGTGCACTAAGCCCTGGGTTTGACTCAGTGCCTAATAAAACCGGATAAAAGGTGGACACTTGTACTTATAATGCTCAGAAGTGAAGGCAAGGGAACCAGGAGACCAAGGTCATCTTTACTTTCACAGACAGTTCAAGGCTAGCCTAGGATGAATAGATGCGACCATGACACAAATATAAATAAAATAAAACCAACTAAAATAAAGGAAGTTAAGTATGTCACAGATACCTGTATTCCTGTACTTACAGTATTTGGTAGTTTTGAAGAGATTAGAACACAATTTATTTATTTTTCCTCTCTTTGTATCCTTTTATATTCTTTTCTTTTTAGCTAACCCTTGTCCTGCAATAGAACTATTGCAGTTCTCTGAATTTCTCCTCAACTGGGGTAGCTGTCCTGCAAGGATAATAATACTGATCATAGCCAGTGGGACACATCCTGGTGCAGATAAAGATATTGCGATCCATTATAAATGGGCAATGCCATTAGGAACTTTGGGGTGAATAATGTTCTCTTATAATTAAGTCATGTAAGCAGTAATATTTTATAGAGAAAAAAGCCAACCAATGGGTCTAGAGAGATACTTCAGTGGTTAAGAATGCTTTCTACTCTTGCAGAGAATTCAAGTTCACTCTGAAGCATCCATGTCAGGCAGTTGAGAACTGCCTATAAATCCAATTCAATTCCTTAGGGTCCAAAGATCTCTTCTGTCATACACCAGTACCTGCTTAGCAGTGGCACACACATGCAGGTGCATGAATACACACACACACACACACACACACACACACACACACACATACACACACAGACAATATAAAACATTAGCAATATACAACCCAAAGAGCAACCCTCTAGAGATGTATCTATCACAGGTTGAAATGAAGCCTTCATTGAGACAACAGAACACAGCACTAAGAGACTGAATCTACATATCCCATTGAATGCAATAAACTCAAGTTAGGGGAACTGACAGATGAATTCCCTTGGACACTGCCCTTGGGTGTTGTTATTATACATCTACAGAATGAGGGGTTTTTTTTAAACAATTTACTCTTCATGTCTATTCTGTTATCTTTTGGACAAGTGTCAAACAGTCAGTGCTCATTAGTGGAGACAATTTCTTGGAACTTCCACAAAATACTCAGGAATAACTGTGTTCCTTCAAAAGGTGGCACAGATTCTCACTGTATCCAACCCTGAGATTTTAGAAACTTAAACGGCTAATATCATAATCAGATGTCCATGATAAATAGCAATAACACTATATATCATGAAAACTAACTCAAGCTCTGCCAAAAGGTGGGTTGCTCTCTTCTTGGCATGGATTAAACCCACTGTTTAAATGTAGTGTCTTTTCAAATTAACATACCTTCTTTTATTTGAATTGAATTGGAATTACTCATACTAAATGGGAGAAAGCTTAGATATACTTTTCAAGTTAATTTAAGTTAACTAACAAAATGCAATTTGACTTCAAATCAAGTTTTATCTAAGAAATGTGTTTATAGATTCCAAATTGTATTTGCTCGCAACAGGTAAATGTCAACATGGTTCGTATCTGAATGGAGGGGTCTGACTGATCAACTAGGGAAAGAAAATCCCTAGTCTTAGGCCTTGTATTCCCTCACTGTATGTGTATTGTGTGAAGATGCAGTGCTTGTTCACATGTGTGTATAAGCGTGTAGAGGCTAGAGATCAATGTTGAGCATCTTTTTCAATTGTTCTCTACAACTTTCCCATGAGACAGAGTCTCTCCCTAAACCTGAAGTTCACTGACTCAGCTAGACTGGCTGGTTATAGAGTGTGGAAGGCTCCTGTCTCTTTTTACTCATGGGATTGGGAGAGCACATCAGCACTCAAAGCTTTTCTATGGGTGCTGGGAATCAAACTCAGCTTTTCATGCTTTCATGGCAAGTATTTTACATGCTGGAACATCTCCCATGCCTCGTGTTTTTAGCTTTCGAGGTGTGTTTCCACTCTATAAATAACTCAGAATGGTCTTTGTTACAGTTTAAATTTGAAATGTCCTCCATAGGCTCATGTACTTAAATATTTGGTCCCTGCTGATGGTGCATTTGGAAAGGTTTTAGAACCCTGTGGAGGCAAAGTCAGGGTGAAGAAAGTAGGTCACTGAGGGGTGAACCTTGAGACTTCAGAGCCAGGCCTTATTTCTTGTTTATCTTTTGGTTTTTGGTGTGCAGCTACAATGTGACTAGCCAGCCTCTTGCCTCTGCCTCCATGCCTTCCCCACCTTGATGGACTTCATTTCTCTGGAATGTTAAAAAGGGAAGAGAAAGGGAAGGGGAAGGGAAGGGGTAGGGAAGAGGTAGGGAAGAGGTAGGGAAGGAGAAGGGAAGGAGAAGGAAAAGAAAAGGGAAGGGCAGCATAGGAAAGGGAAGGGAAAGGGAAAGGGGAGGGGAGGGGAGGGGAGGGGAGGGGAGGGGAGGGGAGGGGAGGGGAGGGGAGAGGAGAGGAGAGGAGAGGAGAGGAGAGGAGAGGAGAGGAGAGGAGAGGAGAGGAGAGGAGAGGAAAGGAAAGGAAAGGAAAGGAAAGGAAAGGAAAGGAAAGGAAAGGAAAGGGAAAACTTTCTTATTTAAGTTGTCTTTGTTAGGGTATTTTATCTCAGCAACCTTAAAAGAAACTAAGACAGCCTGGCCACAGAATCCTGGCTCAGCCTCCTTAGAGTGGATGTAGGTATACATCATCATACAGTTGAAGTCTACCTCATTACCTTTAGCATTTTGTTCCTAATTCATAAAAAGGATTGCTACTTTGACTTGGCAAAAATACTCAGCTATCAATGCATTAAGGAAGTCTGAATTAACCAATTCTAGTTGGTTAATTCAACCAAACCAAGTCCAAACAATGATCGTGAAATGCCATGTATTCAAGAGAATATGTGTTTAGCAGGGTGAAAGGTTGCTTTCTGTGACAGGAGAGCTGTTCTTCATCCATACAGCTTTATTCAACCAGCAGCTAAAGATACAGATATTCATAAAAATTTTCCAATATAAAAAGTTTATGTATAAATCTCCATTTCTTCTTTCTCTACTATTTTTGTTGTTTTCCACTGCTTTATGGATAGAGTTCAAACTCTCTAAAATGTTCTACATGTTTATGAAAATGTATCCTCCTGCACACCCTGTATCTCTCATGTAAGTCACTGTGGAATTTTTCAAAGCTCCTCAACATACTCTGTTCTACCACCCTTCCTACCTCTCCACCCCTCCTTTTTTTTCCCCTTCCCTTCCCTTTCCTTCCCTCTTTCTCTCTCTCTCTCTCTCTCTCTCTCTCTCTCTCTCTCTCTCTCTCTCTCTCTCTCTCTCCTTTCCTCTATCCCTCCCTCCCTTCTTTCCTTTTCTTTGTCTGTTCTTCCCTCCTTCCCTCCTTCCCTCCTTCCCTCCTTCCTTCCTTCCTTCCTTCCTTCCTTCCTTCCTTCCTTCCTTCCTTCCTTCCTTCCTTCTTTTTCACATAGTTTTACTATGTAGCTCTCAGTTTTCTTGAAAGTATTTGTAGCCCTGGCTAGCTTCAAATTTAAGATCCTCCAGACTCAGTCTTACAAGTGCTGAGATTGCACGCATGAGACTCTCTACATAACCTTCTCCCTTACTGGAAACACTGACTATGTGATTTCACATGTAGAGTCCAGTGCCTTGGCTGATTTTACTTCATTAGATCTCAGCTCAGTTTTCAGTTGCTCCATAGCACTTTCCTTGTCATTTGAAATGAGACTTAGTATTTCAAGGGCTCACATACCTCTTTTCACTAGGAGTTAACATAATTTTACTTTTCTATAGTCTGTTTGAATTTAACGCAAATGTCAGTCTGTCCCACTAGATTTTTAATCTGCATGAGGCTGATATCTATTTTTACCTATCATTCCTTTTGTCAGCCATTTTCATGTGTGAGTGTACAGTGTGCATGCATATGTACACAATACACATGATTTTGCATCTGTGGGTGTATGCATGTGTGGTTGTCCATGCAGTTGTGTATGCAAACATGTGAAGAGCTGAGACTGATGCTGGAAATCATACTTAGTAGCTCTTTTGCCTTATTCATTAAGGCAGGATCTCTCAATCAAACCTGAAGCTCTCTAATTGGTTGGTCTTGTGAGACAGCTTGCGGTGAACATCCATACCTACCTGACATTTACATGAGTTTCTGGGGACCCTAAGTTTCCTCACAGTTAGCAACACTTTAACTGCTCAGCCAGTTCCTCATTATTTCTTGAGCTCCATCCCTTTGTAGTGTCTCAGTTCAGCTCTGTGATTGAGTTACTTATCTTGTATTTAAAGTAATCTTCTCTCCACTGTTGCCACTGAGTTTGGATAGTTAGCAGAGCAATGATTTCAAGAAGTGTGTTGTCTTCACTGTGACAATGAAATACTTCCTGTGGCATAAAAGGAAGATTTGGCTGGGCTCGAAGATCAAAAGGCCTTTGTTTCCATGATGAAAATTACAGCTTGCCTGATTAGTCTTTGTCGTCCCTTAATGACCAGGAGCAAGACAACCAAAAAGAAAGAACAATTCCGTGTAGGAGGAAATAATGGCCGAAAAGCAGGTTGACATGCCAGGGCTCTAAAGTCTGACATGAGACACCAATATACATTCCAAATAGGACAACAATATAAAACCTTTTATGATAAAAGTGTCACCATCTTAACCAGTGAGAAAAGAAGACTAACACTAAGAGACAAAATCAAACAGTAGCATCACATTGTAGAGCACCCACCCTAAAGAAAGACATGCACAGATGCAAAAGTCTGATAATGAGTCAGACAGACTGATAGATAGACAAACAGATAGATGATAGATAGATAGATAGATAGATAGATAGATAGATAGATAGATAGATAGATAGATCTAAAGTTTCTTTCAAAAAGCACAAGTACTTCTGCTTGCTTTCTGTGTTCACTGTTGAGGAGAGGTACAAGGGTGAGCACTGAGGAAGTTCTCCCTAAGCCAATCATAGAGGAAACACATAAAATGCTATTTGTAAGCTTCTTTTCAAGGCAGGCTGGGTGGTACATGAGTCAAATCTCAGAAACTTGGAAGGTTGAACAGACAGAAGATTGCCACAAGTTTGAGGCCAACCTCAGTTACATAACCACATCCTGCCTCAAAAGAAAGTAAAGGATGATTAAGTATTCTAAGGTCAAGGCCCTGAAGTATGGCCCATGATGATTTATTATCTTCTTTCTTTGCTGTCTTTAGGAGTAGAAAACCCATGAACTCACAGTAATAGTGACACTTCAACATCCAATCATGGGATGGGGTAGGAGATTCTAAGACTCAATCTCATTCTGAGGAGCTGTAAGCAGCTAATGGTTTCCGGGAGAGAAGGAATCATATTTGTCAGTGGTATAGCCACTGGGTCATTGCCCTTACTCCAGCTAACAATCCCTTCCTCAACTCATTTCATGAAGGCAACCTTAATTAAATGCCATTGAACACAACACACACACACACACACACACACACACACACACACACACACCATTTCAATATAACAAGAATTTGGGGGAAAAGAAAAAGGAATTAGGTGGGAGGAGGAGATAAAGGATAAACTTTGATCAAAGTTTCTAAAGAAATTGTATGTCTATCTGTCATCCATCTATCTATCTTCTAACTACATTATGTAGTTAGAAATATGAAATTGTGAAATGATCAATAAAAAAAACCCAAAAAGTAAGAGCAGAGTCAAAACTAGAGAAGATTTGAAGGGATACATGAGAAAGGTAAAATTCACACAAGGAAATTCTGCTCATAGGTCCTCCTGCAGATAGTATTCTGATTCCAGATGTCAATGGGCCTCTGTTGTCATTGCTGTAAGTAGAGACAAGGGCCATAGCTTAACGAATATGATAAATAATACAACTGGAAATCCTTAAAACTTCATGCTCTGGAAATGAACAACTTTTAAATCCAGCAAAAGGTAAGAATCCTGAGATACGCTCTGCAATAGCAACAGGCATCTCCAAACACAATTCCAGGTATTTAAACTGTATAGTATGCACATAAGTGCATCAAGTCTTTGCACTCTTAAACTAAACACTGTAAAGGAGTGATTCTTTACTCCTTATAATCATAAAGAAAAGAGGAGAATAATAAGAAAAATTTAAAAATGGAAACAGAGAATATTGAAAAGTAACATCAGAAAGAATGTGAAGTAATAATAGAAGATAGGATTTATAAACTCAGATGTTAATATTTTTAAGCTAATAACAACTACCTTTTGGGGAAAGATTTAAAATGAGAAAACAATTACAAATTAATAGAGAAAAGCATATATTAAGAAATAGAAGCAGGAAATATTATCAACCAAGAGTAGCATTATAAAATCTGGGTATAAAATTTTTATAAGTAGAAATTAATGTAAGTATGCCAAATGTTACTAAAATGTTTTTTAAAAACTATGTGGTAGTCATTTCTGTTTATAAATTTTTTAACAAGTAACACATGGAAGCTACAGAAATGGATTTGAGTTTAAGCATGTTTGATGTTCATGCAGACCCTTGACCAGTTCCCACCACCCACAATAGGAGGCTCACAACTGTAGGCAAATACATCTTCTGAAGATCTAACTCCCTCTTCTGGCCTTCATACTCACCTGAACTCATATACACATGCATGCAACCATGCCCACACATAGAATTAAACATAAAATGAAACATCAATTGACTATATATTAATTAATGCATTAAACATAAATAAGTAGTTAAAGAAAGTATTGGTAACTTAATTTCTTCTTTCTTGAGGAGAAGGCAATTTCAAACTATGATATGAATTCCAGAAAAAAATATATTAATTTGAGAAAATCATTTTAAGTGTTTCTATTAAGTACAGCCTTTGAAAGAGGGCTAGTGGAATGTTAAGATAACATGTGAGGGTATTTTCATATTTATAAAATTGCAGGCTAAAAATAACTTTTACAGATTGTCAAGGATAGTCTCCCCAGAGAAGACAAAAACACAACAATCTATGGAGACTGAGCACAGTAAATAAAGGATATTCAACTGGCAAATAATAAGGAAGGAATATATTAAGTCACACTAATCTATAAATGCAAATAAAATAATTAGATACAATTTCCTAGCAAATATTTCACTACTTGCAATGATTAGAAGTCTATCCATCTTTAAATGAGCCAATTAAGAAGGATATTTTGGTGACAGTTTGAATGTGGACCTGGCATTTCTTTATGATAAAGCATTGTAACAGTCTTAACATTTGACAGTGGTACTGAGAATTTAGAAATGATTGTCCTTGTTACCTTATTTTCTCTCTTAAGCATTCTGTCACTCCTTCCAAGAAGTGAGGCATCCACACTTGGTCTTCCTTCTTCATGAGCTTCATGTGGTCAGTTAGTTGAATCTTGGTTATTTCAAGCTTTTGGGCTAACATCTGCTTATCAGTGAGTAAATACCATGTGTGTTCTTTTGTGATTGGGTTACCTCACTCAGGATGATATTTTCTAGTTCCATCCATTTACCTAAGAATTTCTCAAATTCATTATTTTTAATAGCTGAGTAGTATTACATTGTGTAAATGTACCACATCTTTTGTATCCATTCCTCTGTTGAAGGACATCTGGGTTCTTTCCAGCTTCTGGCTATTATAAATAAGGCTGCTATGAACATAGTGGGGCATATGTCCTTGTTCTATGTTGGAGGGGCCATCGGGAGACTACTCTACCTTGATCTCAGGAAGTGCATGCTGACAGGAGCCTGATGCAGCTGTCTCCTCGAAGGTCTGCCTGAGTCTGACATATCCAGAGGCGGATTCTTGCAACAACCCATTGATCTGGTCAAGGGTTCCCAATGAAGAAGTTTAGAGGACTGAAGGAGCTGAAAAGGGTTGATAGCCCCAAGAGGAGAGCAACAGTGCCAGCCAACCAGAGCTCCCCAGGGTTTAAATCACCAGCCTGGGAGCACAAAGGGAGGCACCTATGACTTCAGCTGTATACTTAGGGGAGGATAGCCTTGTCGGGCATGGGTGGGAGAGGAGATCCCTGGTCCCATAAAGGCTGAACACCAAGCGGGGAGGAATTTGAGGGTGGGGAGGGGGAGGGGGGAGAGGGGTAGGTGGGGCACACCCTTGTGGAGGCAGGAGGGGGGACAGGATAGGGGGTTCCTGGGTGGTGGGGGGAAAGGGGTGAGGGGATAAAATCTGAAATGTATTTTAAAGAAATAATATATATAAGATATATGTATATTATATATTTATATATATAATATATATTATATAATAATATTATATAATTAGATAATATATAATATATTATATAATTATATAATATAATATATTATATAATTATATAAATTATATAATATAATTTATATAATTATATAATTATATATATATATATATATTTGTCCTTTTGTAAACCAAACACAAACTAAGACACGAAAGGATGACCTGCCATTAGTCCAGTTTCATGCTATACTTCAGAAAGAACACAAATGGTTACATATTTGCCGTGTATCTATGTTCAGTACATATGAAATGTCTACTATTCCTTCATCTGTGAAACTTTTTCCAAACAAAAAATTAAATAAAAATAATTGTGGACCATTATGTGGGCTCATCTATTAAAAAAATAATCAGTTTCTGTGGATATTACCAAAATCGAAATCAGATCTACATTTAAATTTTGTAAATTGTTACTTCCTCATTATAAGGACAAAATACCTGAAAGGAAGCCAGGTAAGGAAGAAAGACTAATTCCAACTCACAGTTTTAAAAGGGATATAGTCAGTCATCACTGGGGAGGTGCTGTGTTGTTACAACAAGACTTTAAAAGTATTCATATCACTTGAAGATTGTGAACATAGATTTCCAAACTACCCTTCAGAAAGGTAGTTATGACTGATATTGGCTTATGCTCCTCCCTGTTAAAAATAAATAAATCTTTAAAATATAGGGTTAAGATACTAACAAATTAAGAATAAAACCACATTACATATTATCTGTAACAGAACTAAAGTGTTTGTGTGAATATATTGCATATATAATATATATAATATTATATATTATACATATATATTGTATATATAATTTATTATATATACATACACATGCATGCACACAAAATCAAGTGTGAGCGCCATGCTTTTGCTATTAACAGGATCTATAGCTTTGCTTCCTAGTTCTTTAGAAATGCAAAGAAAGGGATGGGTTGAGAATGAGTACAACAGTCAATTGTGTAGTGGCTCAGAATTGTTTTGGTGAAATTGGCTAATAATTTGGTCCTCAGAGCAGAACATAGGTGTGTCCTCAAGAGAAAGAATGAAAGGAAGAGAAAGCCAAAGTCTGTGCATTATGTACCATGTAAGGTATTCTGAGGACATGAATTCAGATCCCCAGAACTCACATAAATGGTCAGTGGGCATGGCAGCTCACCTGTAATCCCAAATTAGGGGAGGCACAGACGGAGGATCCCTAAAGCAATGTGGCTTGTTAGATGGACTAGGAGCAGAGGGGTCTAGGTTCAAGGGAGAGATTCTGTCTCAATGTAGAATGTAGAAAGCAATGGAGGAAGACACTTGACATCAACTTGTGGCATCTGAATGCATGTTCTCATGTGTCTTTGTGCCACCCCACGTGTGCTACACAGGTGTGAACGTGGATGCACACATTCACACTGCACATATACACAAAATTATTATTCTTTGCTACTGTAACTGCAAAACAAGCTTAATAGTCATATCGTTGTGTGGTTACTCATAATTAAGACATTTGATAAGTTTCACCTAATCATGAAACATCTGCCTTATTAGCCTGTTCAATGAGCATTTGCAAAGAAGTTAATAAAAGTTTTTATTAAAGTTCTTTCTTTATCAAAAATATGAAAATAGGGAAAGAATTTATTAGTGAACACAAAGTGAGATGGGATTTGCTTACACAGACTGCCTCCCAAGATCAGCAGACTTCATTTAATTCCACTTGTATATAACCTTCCTTCATACTCAGGACAGCTTATAAAGCCCGCCCCCCCAAATGGAAATAGATTATTGTGATAATTATGTACTATAGCATTGATGTTATTTTGCATGCCACAAAATTGGTAACTTCTTGACTTGAGTTTCTTACATTGTAAAAAGCAGGCAACTAAAAATAGAAGAGAGAGAGAAAATTATAGTTTATTGTTGAATTGTTACTTTATTTATAGCTAAGAAACATTTATATATTTTTCTCTTGCATGTGTGTGGTATGCATGCATGTATGCATGTTCACATGTATGTGGATACATGTATACATGCAAGCATGCATACGCCTGAAACTGATGCTGAGTGTCTTCTTTGCCTACTGTCTAATTTACTTATTAAAGCATGCTCTCTTTCATGGAACCCAAAACTCCCCAGTCCTGTCTAGTCTTACTCGTCAGTTTCTTCTGGGGTCCTGTATCTTTGCCTTCCAGATGATAGGATTACAGTGGATTGCCACACCTGTCCAGCTTCTACATAGGTGCTACAGACCTGAAATCTGCTCTCTTGTCTGCACAGCAAATGCTTTATCCAGAGCCATCTCCCCATTCCATTAATAAACTTGACATAAAGAGTTATTTGTATGTATTTATCATGTTAGGGCTGACCCATGGTATTGAACAATAAGTTTGATGGTTCCTCCCTAGGGAAGACTGTTTCTTCTTCTCTCAGTATTACTTAGTTGTCTGTAGTTCCATATCTATGGCTCTGTGAGATTCCCCTCTTCCAGGTTAGCATGTGTATTGGTATCTTCCTTTGACCACAAATTTGAGAAAAAGTAGGTCGTGAGTGTACATGGGAAAGCATTGGAGAAAGGGATGAGGAGGGGGAAATGGTGCAATTATATTTTAACTTAAAACAACTAAATAATGAAATTTGAAATATTTGAATAACGGTTCAACCGTCATTTTCAACAGTGTTTGAGATTTGGTATTGTATAGCCCTGACTTTGGCTACTTGGTCTCACACCACTGACACCTCATAATGGCTGTACCCAGTGTTTTTGCAGTGGATGTTCTGTGTGGGAATGGCCCTGTTTAATCTGGTGCTTACATGTGTCATCATTGGCATCCTGTGAGTTCCCCAGTGCCCTGCCTTAATTATTTTGGTTGTTTGTTTGCTCCTCATTCTAGTGAGCAGTCTTGTCCTTTATTGAAATATCTGGGTCAACAAAGTTGACCTTCCAATACAAACACAAAGACACAACCTGCTCTGGATGCCTAGTTGTCTGATCCCTCAGCCCATTTCCTTTGTCAACACTCTTAAGTCCTTAAAATTTCTCTTGCTCCTCTGTTTTCATGAGCGGAACACAGTGACATCAAATCATAAAAACACCCGAACAATAAGCAACCTTGGAAAAGTCCTAGTTTCTACATTGAAAACTGTTTCACAGACATGACGATTCATACCTTCAGTCTCTGCCAATCATCTAGAATGTTTCATCCATTGATTAGGGTTGTGAGACTTTGTTTGTACCCAATGGGCACAAACAAATTAATTCGCAATGTCTAGTTTAGTCATGAGACCCTAGACTGAAGTTAATTGAACCAGAAATGACCCACTGAAACCTAAGTTGGGTCTCTCATTTCATTAGTTGAGGATTTAAAATCCTTCGTGTTTGAATAACTACCTTCAAACACAAAGCTATTGAAATGTCATTACTGTAGGAGAATTTGGGTTTTCTGAGTCCTAGACACCCTGCCTCCAGATGTCAAGGGGATTCTCCACCAAGGGCCAACTTCTTTTTTTCTTTCTTTCTTTCTTCTGAAAAATCACACACTTGTTTCCTTCAAACTTGGCCTTGGTTAGCTCTTTTCTATTGCAGTATCTCTGGGTATTTCCTTTCTTCTCACACAGAGGGAGGAAAACCTTTGGTAAACTGGTTTGTTTGTTTCTCATTGATCACTGCTCCGGTCTGATTCCAGCCCTGGACATATCTTCCTAACACACTGGTATTACCATCTTCATCTCTGGCTTTAAAAACAATCAATAAAATAAATATCTCAAAGATAAATATAACTCTTCAAACTGCACTTTAATGCCTTCCAGGACCTCAGCCTGCCACTTGGGGAAATGTATCTTCTACTTTGATCTTATGTACAATGTAACCACCCACTTTTCCCATTTAACAGGTATCTCAGTATAATATCATTATTTCTGCCTAGCAACAGGCTTCCTATTTTCTGTTCCCTGCGATGGGTGACTGCATCTCTATCTGTTCCCAGAACTCCTTGCTTTATAAGACATCCACACACAAATTCATTTCATGTTTACCCAATGGAAAACTCATCCAAGGTGCAAGAACATCTGAAGTAATTGCAAGAGAAATGATTACATGAAGACTTTGAAATATGAAGAGCCACGAAGAATGTTGGCTAGGACTATTCTGATACATTGGAAGAAACCCAATAAATGCTTTGTAGATGGTGATGTTGCTATCAAAAGATGGTGGCTTCTGAGTTTGGGCATAATTTTATTAACTTGAAGTATATGTGTGTAGTGATTTTCTCTTAAAATAGACCATTTGGAATCCCTTGTCAATTCTTTTCATTACTTCCCTGAAATGGATCAATTTCATTCCTGGCTTGTTTGACAATCAACAGGGAAATTGGATTGCTTTTGAACATGTAAGTGGGCTCCCACTCCTTCTCTACTTGAAAGAAAATGCTTATTTGTAGCACAAATAAACACCACACGTGTTTATTTCCACAAGAAGTCAATTCTTTGAAGAAGTTTATACCAGGAGAAAGATACTAGATAAAAGTTTGTAAAATGAATTAGGGTAAAAATAAATAAATAAATAAATATGACCTACAGGACCTATTTACTGCTATGTCAAGGATAACCGTGGTATGTGAATTCTCAGTACTTTAGGCAACCTCTTATCCTTAGCATGAATGAAGTGAGATTGAGGACATCTACATTAGACACAATAGATTCTCTCTATCTCTGTCTCTCTCTGTCTTTCTCTGTCTCTCTGTCTCTCTGCCTCTCTCTCTCTCTCTCTCTCTCTCTCTCTCTCTCTCTCTCTCTCTCTCTCTCCTTCTATCCCTCTATCCCTTCCTCCCTTCTTCCACTGTATGTGTTTATATATGTGTATATGTGTGTTTGTATGTTTGTGAGGATATGTGTTTGTATATGTGTTTTTATGTGTGTGTGTGTGTGTGTGTGTGTGTGTATTTTCATGTGCATATAAATGCCAGAAGTCAACTTTGGTTGTTTCTCATGGCTTTTTATGTCTGTGTTTTTTTTTCTTTTTAATTTGAGACAATCTCTTGTTGGCTCACTTCACCTATTTATCTAACCTTGCTGGCAAGTGAACCCCAGGATTCTAAGCAAGTACCAGGATGCCTGAACTATGTTATAGAGGCTCTCAAAATAGAAATCAAGTCTTCGTTCTTGAACACTAAGTCCTGAGCTATTTTCCTGACCTCAAAATTTTTTCCTTTCATACTTGATTAGCATTATTTTATTTATCCTAAGAGAAAACAAGAAAATCATATTGGTTAATAACAATTAAATTCCATGTACAAGTCACACCACAGAATCCCATCTTCCTGTGTCTCCAAGGACCATACACCAGTGTCAAGTGCAGCCTTGAGAGAGCATATCACAGCACTCCTCATAGGCTTCTGTCACCTAGTTTGTATACCTTCTTCTGTGCGATTAGCTCATGTGCTTTCTCTGGAAGAGACCATTCTACTGGGTGATGCTCCGGAAGACACTCATTTTGTCTCGTGGCCATCTTGTTCTCTGACCTCAGCAGAATCAACTATGTTTTTTCTCTCCCAGAGCCCATTGTTTTTGAACAGTAACTCAATGTTCTATGGATTTGCTGAATAATTAGCCATAGAGTTTCCCTGTTGGTGGGAACATTCAGTTTTCTAAGATGTCAACTATTATGGAAATGAGATGTCTGTTCAAGAAATACAACCTCAGAAATCTCTCTACCAACTGATGTTTTCCAAATGGAAAGAGTTCCCAGTTCCCACCAATAAAATAAAGTCTCAAAACTTAACAGTAAAAAAAAAAAATCAATTAAAAATAAGGAAATACCTTTCACAGTGCCAAAACATACTACGTAAGTCATTGGGGGAGAAGAGAGATCAATAATCGTACCCAACACTGGACTATGCATGCTACAGTTCTGACCTGCAGCATAAGATTTACATGTTTTCATTCTGAACCTGTAGACAGGAGGTTGTATGAGGGAACTCGAGAAGACCAGAGCTGGATCTTGCCTGCTGTGGCTCCTGAAAGTCAAAAGGACATTTGTGTGGTCACAGAGCTCTACCAGAGACTTTATGTTGTCTCTTTCCCTGTCCTTCTGCTTCTCTGATGCTTTCTCTCCATGTCTCTTGTACACAGGTCTCAAACACTGCTTTCTAGCCTTTCATCTGAGAGCCAAGGGCTTCAGCTCATTTTTTCTTATTTTTACAGTAAGAATGTATGTAAGTTGTAAAATGCAAGATTATTTCTGCACCAACTTTCTCTCTGTTCTCCAGTTCTTATTTTGTTTGGAGACAGCTTACCTAGTCCAGGATGGCCTCAAACTCTTGAGTCTCCTGCCCTGACTTCCTGAGTGCTGGGATTACAGGGATGTGCCACACATCCAGTTTATGGGAACCTAAGGCTCAAACCCAGGACCTTCTGCATGCTAGGTAAACACTCTGCCAACTAAGCTACATCTCCAGTCTTTTCGACATAGTAATCTAAGGATGTAGTTGCCCCTGAGACCCATACAGATTTCTTGTATACAAAATCACACCCTTAGGTGAGTGTGATGCATGAAAAGTATGTCATCTGAATATTCCTTGTGGGGATTTCCTTGAGGTTGTAACCTCCTATGAAATTCTCCTATGAAATAAATGTAATTAGGACTAAGAATAAGGGACTTGTGTATGTGTATGTGTGTGCATGTGTGATGATGCATGCACTCACATACATGCTTGCAGAGTTCAGAATCAGCTTTGTCATTCATTTTGAAAGACCTAGGTTGGTAGGCAGAAAACCTGAAAAATTCTCTCTCTCTCTCTCTCTCTCTCTCTCTCTCTCTCTCTCTCTCTCTCTCTCTCAGGAGCATGGCCCAATGTTCTTGGAGCAGCTATCTTCACTCTCAGTAAGCTGTCTCGGAATTTCTAGGGCCCTGTCATGCCAGGGCCCACACAGTACAAAGAGCTAAGAGAGCATCCTTTGACCTCTGTTTGTGCTCCTCGCATGTGTGTGCCCACATACATATACAATATACAAAATAAATAAATAGAATAAAACATTTCTTAAATAATGCAAATGTATGTTGAATGAGTAACAAAACATAATGTGTGAATTCACTAGGGTAAGTATTCAATGAATATCTACCTGATTCCAGATTGAGAGAATACACAAGAGTAATCGCCCCACAGGGTATTTTTATAACACACCCTGTGCACACCAGGATGGAAATGCAGACATGAATAAGTCCTCAGCCTTGCCCTTGAGGGCTTCACAGTCTAAGAAAAAATAGCCGATCTATAATACACATCCACAGTGGATTTACTTCAAGAGAAAAATTATTTTCTGTTCCAAGCATTGCGGGCACTAGCCACGCAGCCTTGTCTTAATTGAAATCCTCAGCAGAGAACCCATCACAGACATGAAGACAAGGGGAAGTGCTTCACTTTAGAGAGCATATGCCTGGATTGTAAAGTTCGCTTCCTCTAAGCCCAGCTCAGTGCGTGGCAGTGGATTGATTCTCACATCAAAAAGAACCCAAAGCTATCTATACTTAACCTTTGTGACCAGCTACTGCAAGACGAGAAACAAGCAAGCCTTGGGAGGGGAAATGAGTTGCCTGAGACTCCAGAGCTCTTCTAATCTTGTGAAAGATGGGGAATAAATCAATAAATAACAATAACATCAAGATGGGCAATTATAGTTTCAGACCACTTAAGAACACTGGGAAGAAGTGGACGGTTCTAGTAGCTTCCTCTCTTTAAAAGTGACATCAGCCTAAATCTTTACTTCTGAAACTAGGGCAAGAGTATGGCAGGCACTCATGTGTACATCCCCAGTTGGGAACACACAACAAAAATGAAAACAAATTGAAAAACATTCCATGTCAACAGTCTCCCCCCTCTTAATCTTTTAGTAAGTACAAAAGTGCATTTTTGAAACTGGAGCCTATACAAAGTCGCTCTATATTTATGAACTGCAAGATTATTTGAACCTTAGCCTGCAAGTGGCTCATTTTGAGTGACAATAATATGACTTATTCCAAGAAGTAGCATTACTTTTTTATTCTTTTTAACTTATCATATTATAATTTTGACCTAAGCACAAAATATTCTGCTAATGAGTTTTACTGAAGGAAGCCTAAGCCTTGTCTTGTCCTCTTTCTGGCTAGGCATTTTTCTCTATAGAAAAAAGTACTTTGCCCCCAGAATTGAAATTGTTGAGTCCATGGATAACTTCAGGCTCCTGTTCTTTCTGTCTTTTTTCAAAACCTGAAGTTCCGGGTACTTGCCCAAACACCTGCTTTACATGCTGTCAAGGATGGAACCTAGGGCCTCTGGCATATTAGATAAGCATCTACTAACTCAGCCCTGGTAAACTTTCCTTCAAAGAGGGAAATAAATACATGGTGGCAGCAACTTCACTCTAGTACAGCAACTTCACTCCAGTATACAAGTAAACCAAGGCCAGAGAATCATGGCTAATTTCCTTCCATGTCACATATTTGAGGTTTGTGCTAGAGCCAGTTGTGTGACCCAGGCCCTGCTCCCTCATATTTTATGTAACGATTGGATTTCAGACACCAAAGGGCAAAGATAATATGCATGTTCTATTCCATAGGGAGAAATCAGGAGCACTTAGTGATCCATCGTTCAGTGCAGCAACAAACCTTGAAACCTACCACAAAAGCCCTTCACATTCATCAGCCTGTATTTGCCTGATCCCTACATCCTCTAGATGTAACTGCTTTCTTGATATTCCTTGTTACCATTGGCAGTCCCATAAAAATAAATAAATGATTCGATGGCTAAGGAGAAATAACTAATGAAAGATGTCATTATTTGGTGGAATACTACATAGCACTTTTCAAAGATGAAGACTGAATTGTTATGCCCATCCTTCATTCACAATTACACAAATACTGTCCTAGCTTCTTGGGGTTTGCAAATCAGCAACGCCGACAACATCTATGCCCTTCAAGATCTGATAATCTAATGGGAAAGACTTACAGCAAACAAAAAAAAAGCCAGATTAACTGATGGTCAATTAGTTAATTATATAAGCTGGCAAGAAGCAAAATCAAAAAGTGGAAGGCTCAGGAGCTCAACGAGGAGGGTTACGAGGAGGGTTTTTCAGCGCTTGTGAGCCTTTAAGGACAATAAAGTGGGACTGGAAAAAGAACATCAATAACAATGAAGAGCAGAAGAAGAAATTCTTGGTTGGAAGCAAGGAAGGTGCAGAGGGAGGGGAGGGCGGCTGGGAAAAAAACAGGGAGGGGGAGAATCAGATCAAGGAAGCAAGCTGTGTTAGCAAAGAGCTCCGGAAACTTCAGGGAAGATTCCAGCAAGAAAATCATCGCCATCCTCATGCTTTAAAGATCCCACTGGCAGAGCAGGAGGGGCAATACCTCACAGATCCTTTTCTGAGAGCTTGGAAGAGTTCTGTGAAGAATGAGATGGATTTGAAAAAAAAATCAACTAAAAACAAAAACAACTCTCTCCCAATGCAAAACATTTCTAAGGAGTGAGCCTAGTGATATAAAAATAGCAAAATTAGTACTTTCAAACCACACAGTGTAGGACATGACAGTGTACGACAAGATCGGTGTGCAAACGCCTATTTAAAAAGCACCCTGGGAGGGAGTGGAGGCGCCATGCCAAACACAGGAGAGAAATAACTCTGAGAACCAAGTGGGCTTGCCTGTGGGTGGGGGCAAGCCTCTTCTGTTTACTTCTATTTCTGGCAACAATAATACATTCATTTGTTGATTGCCTGTCTTAAGTATGAATAGCAAGAATTATAAAGCAGAATCGAGTCCTAGGGGACTTGTTTAAATTAAAAATCATAAAGGTATGTTTTAACAGCTACCTGAGAAGAGATAAATATTTTAGAGGATGCGTAATTCCAGAGGCATGAACTGAATCTGATCAATCTGAGTTTAAAATTTTTACTTTTGAGTCACTGTTTTCTGCAACATTAATTCAGGAAATGGGATGCACATGTTTCTAGGGAAGATGGGTAGGACCCAGAAGATGAGTGAAGATAGACAAGTGTGAATAGAAGATTCACAGCCATTGTTGTCTAAAGCACCTGGTGGAAGATTACAGTGAAGCTAGTTTTCAGGGCATTGGTGTTGGATGGACAAGTAGCCTGGTGTGACAGCTCTTCCTTGTCTGAGGGGTTGACAGGGACAATCAGTTGCTCTCCCTAAATCTATCTCCTTGGTCTCACATGGGACCAAGCATTTTTACCTGATGACATAGTGGGACTAGCAGATAGTGGCTCAGGTGGGAACAGGAACATCATTTTGTTGCAGGAGAATGGTCAATTTTTTCCCAAGAGCAAACCCAAATAGATGGGCACATGGTAGCAATGAGAATATTGGTCTCCAGGCATGGTAAGACATAAAGCTGGTGAAGTAAAGATTTATTTACTATGTGATTAATAAGAGCAAGAACACACAAGTCTCTAGGAATAAAAGAAACTGGCAGAGTGAAAAAAGTGCAATATTCTACGCTTTCAGACAAGAAAGACATTAGTTATGAATTCTTCTGACATAATAGCTGCCCAATTTTAATTTGGCTGTGGGTTCTAATAAAGCATTGCATTGTCATGAACACAACTCTCAAATCCCAGCTAAGAACAGCACAAGAGTAAGCCTGGGACTCTAGAGCCCTAGTGAGTGTAGGCTTAGGTGGCATCTGTGGGCAGACAAAGAATAACACTTCCTAAAGCTCAAGGAGACACTGCACAAGTATTCAGTGTTTGCCACCAATAGATAACAATGTCGAAGAGCTCTCATAGGATGGTTGAAGTAAGGCAGACAGATAACCAGTGAGGGGCAAGGAACAGAACAGATAACCAGAGAGTGCTTTTTCTTAAGAGATTAAAGCACATGACTTTAAGTTGTGTGTGTGTGTGTGTGTGTGTGTGTGTGTGTGTGTGTGTGTGTGTAAATATGTATACTCAGATGTATATGTAGGCCAGAGGAATTCAGGTATCATTTCTCAGACAGTGTCCACCATTTTTAGAGGCAGAAAATTTTGCTAGTCAGGCATTCTCTAAGTAATCTAAACTGACTGGCAAGTGAATCCAGTAACCCACCTAACTCCACCACCCTAGTGCTAGGGTTACAGCCATGTTCCCTTCCTCCCGAATTATTCATTTCTTCCCTTCTACCACGTAGGTCCTGAAGATCAAACTCAGGTCCTCAGGCTTGCTGGTAGATTCATGTAGTTGGCTCAGAACTGTGGCAAGTAGCATGTGCACACACACACACACACACACAGAGAGAGAGAGAGAGAGAGAGAGAGAGAGAGAGAGAGAGAGAGAGAGAGAGAGGTGTACATAATATAGTAGAATAATTTTAAAATGTTTTATTTTCTGTATCTCTTATACTGTAATGATAGGTAATCTCAGCACCGAACGGCAGTAGAGAGGCTTTTCAGCCTTATGACTCAAGCAAGTCAGGACTTGAGCTTGGAACCCCATTTCTTCACCATAGGAATAAGAAGCTAGAGTCCTTGAAGACAAATCATTCTGTCCATAAAGCACAGACTTTGAGTCCAATGATCCCAAAATGGAAACTCACACTTCCAAAATCTTACTATCAAATCACCCCTCTCTGATGCTATGAGAAGACACTGTTTCCAAGGCCTCGTTCATTTGTTTAGAATATTTACAGAGGAAGCTGGTCTGACTTCTTTCCATCCTCTCTGCATCCTTCTACCAAGACACATGTAATTGAAAAGTGATCTTTCATCCAAGCCCTGAATTTTTATGAAAATGCCTCTGCCTTTAAGAATCTTGAACCTTCTATGCATTAAGGGACATTGTGGTTTGAGGCTTCAGAGGTTGTTTTCAACCTGGGATTTGAGTCCTGAGTGACGAGAGGATCAGAATCAAGGTGTAAAGCACAAGCAGGTGAGAAGCAAGTGTGGACACTGCTGGGTCTTCTTACAGTTTGAGGGGGGATACACTCTACCATGGTGGGGTAAGTATGGTGATGAATAATTTGGGTGACCCATTACATCTTATCCACAGACAGGAAGAAAAGAAAACAGAAAGGCCAGATTACAAAACCTCAAAGTTCAGTAATATACTTTCACTGGCCATAGTCCACCATTAAAGGTTCTACAACTTCTCAAACAGCACTAACAGCTAGTGACGAAGTATTCAAACATATGAGTCTGGGGAGACATGCCTCATTCAGAACACAAAATTCCTGATGCTGCAAGAAAGTGGGAAGGAAGGGACTCAAAGAAGATAAGAAGGAGCCACACAACAAGCACATTGCTAGCATGACCATGAGATGGCACAGATAGGCTGATAAAGAATGAGAGGTTGTCCAGAGTCCTCCTATTGCCCATGCTGACTGCCAGAAAATTTCTGTAAGCAGTTGTGAAAACTGTATTAAATATATATATATGGAGAAAGAGAGTGAGCGAGTGAGCGAGAGTCCTATGCAGTGTCTTAATCATTACTGTAGAAATAGGTCATGTGATGTCATTTCCACAAAGCTGTTCTTTCTCTTTGAGCTCAGCAGGACCAATAGAAACATCTGTTCTAATATCCTGAGGAAAGAAATTGGATTTTCCCAACTAGCATCAGACACCCTTATCTTCATTTTTAAAAGTGCATATTTTCTCATACACAAGGACTAGCTGAAAGCAACTAGCCTGTCTATATGAGCTATGACTCAGGATTTAAAAGGAAACTATTGATGGTGCCCTTGGAGTCAAGCAACAACTGGGCATAGCAAGGTATGATATAGATATTATGCATATCAGTGGGTCCACTGTGCAGCTCTCCCTCCCTCCTCCCCATCCCTCCTCCAGCCTTCTGGTTCCCTCCTCCCTTAATGTTACTTCTTCCTCTCATCCACACCAGCTTTCTGTGAACATAATTTACTTGTAGCTCTGAACATCAAGTTCAAAAGTTGTTTTGTTTTGCTATCTTCTGATTGTGTTTATTTTTTTTAAATGTGCACATATGACATGCATTGATGTGTAAATGTGGATAACACTGGGACTACAGACATTTATGCTATGTGCCTGGCTTTTTTCAATGTGCCTAGGATATAGAGGTTCAAGTTCAAGTTCTCACACTTGTGTGACAAGCACTTTAAATCAGTGAGTCATTGCTCCAGCCAGTATTGAATCTTCTTAGGGCCCACTCCCATCTGAATGTCAGGCTGACTATTCTATCTTAAAGACCAGGGAGTCTCTACTTTCTTCCCACAGATAAAGAAGAAACTCAGTTCTTGATGTTGGCAGAAACAAAAACAAAGGGTCTCAGTCCTGGTCCACCATTGCCTTAAACCTCTGTCCCTTGGGCACCCCAACTGGCTCACAATCATGATGAGAGATGTCACTTCACACGATATTTCTGTTATCTTACTGTTTAGAACGTGGGCTCCAGAACTGCCCAGCTTCTGTTTCTTCCTTTAAAATTCACATTCATGTCCGTCTACTTCAACTTCTTCTATCCAAGACTTCCTTGTCCTTCCTTGACAGTCAAAAAATTCCTTGTACCAGTCATTAAAGACGATGACTGTGACCTCTTGTAGGAGAATATAGAAGAAGATTAGTATCTTCAACCCTTGGATTTTTCTATTACCACTAAAGCATATTTGGCTGCACCATAGTAGCTTGTGCTTGTCTTTCACTATAAAATCCTTGAGGCTATGAAAAATTTGATATACCATAAGCTCCTGGTCTCCTGTTCCTGGATCTATTCACTTCTCAATAAATGGATATTAAATAAAACATCACACAAATTTGATATGTAGAACAAATCCACTACCTTTGCTCTGTTCCTGAGAATAGCTTTTGTGAGAAGGCATAAAAGCATCCCAGACCATGATTGTCAAGTGCATTTCAATAATTAAATTCTGAGGAACAATTTAAAGCGCACATGGTTTTCTCTCAAACCTTCCCTAGAGACAGCAGGCTCTCATTGAGGTTCCCAGGCTTCATTACCAGCTCATTTTCCTGTTTCCATGTTGGATGGATTGGCAGGGATGAAGTGGAGGGAGCTGGAACATGAGGTGAGGCAGGTGTAGTCTGGAAAGGATCAAGGTCTTTGCATAGTTTTCTAAATAGTCATCTTGGTGTTCATTCGGTCTCAGCCAGGCTTTTGCTTTAAAGGAAATCAAGCAAGTTGTCTGAATTTAAGTTGGCATTTAATGACAAAAGTTCTCCAATCAGTGAAATAAATAGACTTCAACAAGTCTATTTACGCCTCATTTTTTCTATCTGGATAATGGGGTTAATAACTGTTGTCCTGGTGCAGGTGAAGCTCTGCAATCCTAACAGTACATGGAACACAGTAGAAGACTAATCCCAACTGAGTTTGGCCAGCACGAGCTAGAGTTTGCTCAGACCAAGCATGGGCTATTTTCTCTTTCTGCCTACTCAGTCCTTAGAAATCTTCCTAATAAATCAGGACTGCTTGAAACAAATGTCCAAACTCTACCTAAAACCCGTCACAGAAAATCTTTCAATCTTGAACTCCTCCAGCCTATTCTTTTCCTCTTCCGAGAAACCTTTCTCCAGTTCATCACCTGTAATGTTATTTATCATTTAGGGTATAGCAGTGATTATTTACTGACTTTGGAGGAAATGCTGTGCATACTAGATCCTTCTTAGTCCTGCAGAGGGTGAGAATTCTTAGGCAAAATTCTTATACTTTGTGGTGTGGACAGTAGAGAAGGAACATGGCCTGGACATTGGAAAGCAGTGATGGAGAGGATTATCCCACCACTACAAAATATTTCTTTTGCTATTAAGTAAGTAGGAAATGTCCAAAACACACTGCATTTGAATAAGCAGCACTCTGGCGTTAAGCAAATGCATAGAATTCGATGTCTCATGCTCCAGTCTCCAAAGGACATTTCACATGTTATCTAATCTGATGCTCACTGACAGGGCCCATCAGATGCTTAGCAGAACGAAACGTTCAGAAGAATTTCACAAGGTGAATAAACTTGGATCTCAGAGATTCAAAGAGGTTGCTATTTTCAGCTTGCTCCTTGTTCTATTGGGAACTGATATTGTAGGGTTTAAGTGTTTACATAATGTGCCTGCAGGCTGTAGGCAGAAAGATTGGCAGAATCGCCACACCTACACCCACCATGGGATGGGATGCCTGTGGGATAACTGAGCTAGACCTAAATTTAAAATTTTTCTTTTGCTTTTTCAAAACATGATCTCACATAGCCAAGGCTGAGCTCATACTCAATAGAGAGTCTAAGCAAGTCTTGAACTCCTGCTCTTCCTTCCCAATTATTAGGATTGTAAAGGTGTGATTTCCACAGCTAGCTTCTGAATTTGAGCATCTTGACTCAGGTATATTTCTTATGACTGCCGGTAACTAAGTGGTGGTTGCTTCCACATGGATTTCTTAAGAAACTTAACTATGTTAAGCTTTTTAATTGGATCAACTTAAGTAGTAGATAAAAAAGAATAACAAAAACAGAAAGAATTGAGTGTGTTGATTGGTTGATATAGCCAACATTTATTAGTATTTATGGATGTTTCAATTGGTTGGTACAGTCAATATTCACTGGCACGTTCCCCTTTCCATAACATTCTTAACTTCAGTGATGATATATGGAATCCAAGTCAGACCCATAAAGGTAGAGTATGGCCCCTTATAGGGTCAGCTCCTTAAAGAAAGAAAATTCTAAGGCTAGAAAGATGGCTTAGTAGTTAAGAACATTTACTGCTCTTCCAGAGGACCTGAGTTTAGTTCTCAGCACCCACTTCATGCAACTCACAACCATCTGTAACTCTGGATCAAGGGAACCTGCTGTCAATTCCTCTTCTGGCCTCCACAGGCACCTGTACACACAGCATAGACTCACACACATGCACACGCACGCACGCACGCACGCACACATGCATGCACATGTGAGAGCGCGCGCGCACACACACACAAATAAAAATTAATCTTTTAAAGAAAACAGAAAGAAAATTCTAATGCCAACCCCTTGGATCCAGACATGCTTGGTATATATAGAAGGAGCTTTCATCTTCAATCCTAGACAAATATCTCTATTTTATTGAAAGGCTCAAAGAAACGTACACAATTTTCTGCTAATGTAGAAGATATTTATGGACCAAGGTGATCTTATTGTCTATCTATAATGGCTATCCTAGAGTTCTGAATGTTTAGTGCCAAGGAAAACAGAGATGCACATGACAGCAATCCCACATTTCATGTTTACCTAGAGAAGCAGTTTGACTTTCATGTCTGTTCTTTTCTTTAATAGTAGACTTGTTAAAAGGTAGAAGTGAAATACTAGTACACTTCCTCTTCTTCCTTCACTGTGTATTGGCCATGAACATCTGAACCCGGTTGTATTCATTAAAGGGGATGGTATCAAAATATGAATGGGAAGTCCAAAATAACAAATGACTTAAGTATGAACATTTTAAAACAATGTTTTTTATAAAACCTAAAGAATAGCAAATGTGGTGGAATTGGTGTTTCTCCATAGCTCCTTGAGATTTTCCTATATAGATTCCTATGAATTTTTTTCTCTGCATGTGTTTATGTCCATGAAAGAGCAAGACAGCAGTCAATGTTGTGTGTCATCTTTTTCATTTTGAGACAGGATCTCTTACTTTAGCTGGACCTCACTAATCGAGTTAGAAAGGTGGCACCAAGCCCCAGTAACTCCTTTTGTCTCTGCCTTTACAGTGCAGCATTATAGGTGTATGCTGTCATGGCCAGATTTCTGTGGGCTCTAGAGATCTGAACTCAGATCCTGATGCTTGTTCAGCAACCATTTTACCAATTGAGACATCTCCTCAGCCCCATAGTCTCAGTTTTTATTAATTATTGAATGTGTTGGATAGAGCCATTGCCTTCTGAAGAACGTTAGCCATGTCTTATAAAATTTCTCTTTGCTTAGACTAAAGTTTAAATTCATAGTTTGAGCCATACTCTAATCCATCTTTCATTGGGTATTTGGGGTCTTCCATTCCTTATTCACTGGATATAATATGGAAATACAGAATGTCTCTGAACAAACTAAAGAGAGTTTCTGAGTACTGACTGAAGTCTTGTGCTTCTTCAGTGAATGCTGTGAACTAGTGAGCTACAAAACCCAAAGTAGACAAGAATAACTTTTCACTCATTGGTCAACAAGGACCAATTTACTATTAACTTCCTTGTTTTTAATATGAGAGGAGATTATATGTAAAATAATTTCTTATCTTGCCAAACTACCTTTGTTCAACCAAATCAAGCACAAGTGAGCAATAGCCCAAGATCTTCTTAAGCATATATTAATTTTTCCACCAGCCAACTTGTGAAAGCATATTTCTTACATATCAGGTAGCACCACATTCTATTGGCTTCACTAAAAATATTCAAGGCAAAATTAACAACAAAAACAACTATTCTGTACTAAATACCATGAAGACAAAGGTACCAAATGAATGCAGTCAGAGAAGCACAGAAGTCATGATTCTGTGAGTCAAATGGTTTCCCACCACCTTTTCCTGAGTTAAAGGTTGTTCCTCTGTAATTCCACTGCTATAATGCAGTGCACTCTGTATATGGGTCAGCTTCCCCACAAACGTCAGGATGATGAGGGCACAGCCTTATCTTTGAGTAGCAGAGGAAATGCTTTGCTCTTAAGGGGGACAGAAAACAGAATGTATTTGGCACAGCTGAAATGTGTATTTTACCTAATTTTTATGAAAGGATGACCCCTTGCTGAACACACGCTCCAGTGATTGCTGTGAAGGGCAAGGAGACTTAGGACTCAAGGGAGGTGTTCTGGGTGACATTAGTAAGAATGAGTTTCCAGAAGACATCCCTCATGGAAATGTAGTTCTGAACAACCTTTGAAACATGAAAACACCTTCTCTGGTAAGGAAACCAAGTGAATGATCACAGAATCTTGATGGAGCACATAAAGGACAGATGCTCTGGACAAGGAAGAAAAGATGTACTGGACAGTGAAGAAAATACAGGCCACAATGATACCTCTCTCTCTCTGCTTCTTCTCTCTCTCTCTCTCTCTCTCTCTCTCTCTCTCTCTCTCTCTCTCTCTCTCTCTCTCTCTCTCTGTGTGTGTGTGTCTGTGTACATCTCTCTGTCTGTCTCTCTCCATATATTTATATGGAGATACATGTATCCATTTGCAAAGAGATGTCTTTCCATAAGAAGGAGATTAAAGTGAACAATATGGCTTCTAGAACAAGGCCTTGCTGGATAAAACCTGGAAACAGGCCAATCTCCTTAGGCACTGATTCTCAAGACACCTAGTATCATAGGAGTCCTGCAAACTATGAGTCTAGATCAGTATTTGTGAGCTTATGTCCAGGCTCATGACAAAGCCAGGCCTTCACCCATGGCCTTGACAAAATGGCAAATGAGGTCACAAAGTCCAGGCTCAGTCCTGAAGACTAAGGCTTCCGCTTCCCCTCCCCAGTAGACCTATAGACAAGGGCTGCTTAATTCCAGTCAGAGCTTTGTGGACCAATCTTAAATCCCAAGTCAGCACCAGTCAGTCATTAGGGACCCAGGCTTCAGAACAGCACCTAAAGATACAGGATCCAGACTCATCATATAAAACCCTAGTGAGAGGATGGCCCAATAGTACCGATGTTCCAGCCCAAACTCTACTAACTAAGGTACCCAAACAGTCCATTCAGACCTAGGCTTTAGACTTGCCCAATAAACCAAGTTTCTTCTGACTGCAAGTTCTCAAAAAGTCTCTGACAAAACTCACTCTGCTTTTTTACTAAATCTCTCAATGAGTTGGGTATAAAATAAATGTAACTCAGCAGAAAAGGTGTAATAAACTTGCTATGGATTCCATACTCTTTAGGGGCAGTAGCAAGACAAGAAATTGATGCACTCAGAGATACCTCTATTCAGTAAATTCTAGAAGTGCTAGTCATGGCAATGAAGCAAGAAAAAGAAAGAAAAATTATCTCACTATGACTTACTTTGCTTTCTATTGCTTTGATAAACACCGTGATCAAAAGTAATTTGGGGAGAAAAGGGTTTAGTTTGGCTTACATGATCAAAAGCAATTTGGGGAAGAAAGGGTTTAGATAGGCTTCATCTATCTTAAACAAAAATCAAACAGAGACTCAAACAAGAACCTGAGGCAAGCTTACTGGCTTGTCCTCCACGCTTCTTCAGTCAGTTTTCTTAAATAACTCGGTACCACCTGCCCAGGAGTAGCACAAGCCACCATGAGCTAGACCCTTCCATACCAGTCATTTGTCAAAGAATCCCTCATAGACATACCCAGAGAACAGTCTGATGGAAACATTTTCTTAGTTGAAGTTTACTCTTCACAGATTCTCTTAGGTTATGTCAAGTTGATGAAAAATGCAAACAAACATACAAAACAACAACAAAAGAGCAACTGATTAGAACAAATACATAAAAGTTCCTATTTGCAGAGCACATTGTATTAAAATCCTAAAGACTCTTCTAGAAGATAGTTAAAAATGAGTTCTGATGACTTGGAAGACGTAAAACCACAGGTCATTCTATTCAATAACAGTCAGTTGTACTTTTTCACTAAAAAAACAGGAGGAGGAAGAAGAGGAGGAGGAAGAGGAGGAGGAGGAAAAAAATAAGAAATTTCTGTCTCCAGTAAGATCAACGATTATAGAATTCTTGTAAATAAATGTAATTAGGAAGTGAAAGATCTTTTCTTTGAAAACTAAAACTTTAATGAAAGAAGACATATACAAGTGGCCAGATACTCATGTCCTAAGAGTAGAATTAATATTTTAAATGTCCACATGACCTAGAGTTACCCACCGTTCAATTCAATTCCTTTCAAAATCTAAACTTCTGTTTTGTTTTCCTAAAAATAGAAAAACGATATTTATACAAACTCACAAAGGATCTCAATACACAGAAGTAATTTAGAGCAAACAGAAAAAACTGAAGGAATCATAATGATTTTGAGATACAATGCAAAACCACACAAAAACTTCGGGACATAGTGGACTTCAGGAGTCCAGAGATAAATGTGAAATAAATATGCCAAGAATATCTAAAGAGGAAAGAGTGGTCTCTTCAGTACATGGTCTTATGAAACAAGGCCACTACTTGCAATGTTCTTACCCACACCATAGTCAATATGCGTTGAAGACATAAATGAAAGACAAGAAACTAAAACTACTTCAATCAAAAACACATTGAAGGGGGTTCCCAACACTTTCCCTGGAAATTTCAAAAGCAGGAGCATAAAAGGAGACATAGATAAACAGGAATGCACCAAACCGAAGGACTTCTACAGGGCAAAGGAAGTCACCAATCCAATGAGTTCTCGGTTTCTGCTCAGTGAAATAAGCTGAGTAAATACAGCTTGGCCTCACTCAGCAGATTCTGGAAAAGTCAAACTCTAAGAAGTAGAGGGAAGAAGGAAGGCTACTGGAGCTTAGAAAAGCTAGGAACGGTGATGGCTGAGATGTACCGAGTCCCAGCCAGTCTGCATGGATACACTCTAGAGATCTGATGGACTATGTGGTGGCATACAGACAGTACTGTTCTGTAAGACTTGACATTCAAGAGTCACAGATCTTAAGTGCAATCCCCACTATCAGAATAAGGTAGCTGTATGACAATGTGAGGTGGTGGTTGTGCTAATTAGCACGGCCATTTTCATTAATCCGGTTCTGAAATGTCCCACAGGGGCTCAAGTTCTGAGCAGTCACAGTAATTATCTGATAGCGCTAATTTGAAGATTATGGCCCTTCCTAAATGGAACCAGGTTGCTGGAAGAAGGTTGCCAAGGGTGGGGTGGGCATTTGAAAGTAATACCCACTGTCTGCCACAATGTGTGCAAGTCTCTGTTCTACCTTTCCGCTGTAAGGAACAGGGCCACTCCCACCAGCCGCTCCTACCACCTGCTCCCATCACTTGCCCCCACCTCCCAACCCCCACCACCATTCCTCACGTGCTGTGCAGGACTGAAGTATCTCTGAAGCCATGAACCAAAATATCCTTTACTTACCTTGTTTCTGTCCAGTACTTTGGTTATATCAATGCAAAAATAACAAACACAAGTACGTTAATCATTCACATGTATCATTTGTATACCTTACACGTGTCTATACATTTTTACTCATTGGTTATATCTCAGTAAAGCTGAGAAATAGATAGTAGCATTATTCTTAGTCTCTGACTGCACTGAATGCAGTATAAAATTACTAGCCACTAATTATATATACTAATAGCAACCCGATTCTCTAAATTTCAATAGCACATTACTATCTTATACATTTTCAGCAAACATGATTTCCATTAAGTAAAAGTAACTTGAAAATTTACCAACTAGCAGATATAAAAGAATAAATATCTAAAGAGAGTTGCTGAAATATACATGGGAAACCAGATGATGTTTGTTCAAACTCTAAGGGGTTGTTGTTGTTGGATAGGTATTATTAAATGGTAGCTGTACTGGGAAATTGCTGAGTTAGAATAAAAATAAATAAATACCCTATTTTTAAAATAACACCTCAAAAGAGGGCCCTCATCCAAAGTCTATGGAGTAAAAATGCTGCTGGCCTTGAAGGCACTCAAGGGAGAGACTTACTATGAGGTGGTCACGTTTCTGTCAAGTGTCGCACTTTATGAAGCTGGGCACACACATCGATATGTTAATCCTGTAGTCACTTTCTCAGAACTACATCCTGGATGGCAGAAAATTTCCTAGGCAATATATTGATCATGCTGCCATTCTGAGTCCCTCATGACTGATCTGAAGAACTTTAAGAATTTGCTATTAGTGTTGATTCATAGAGGAGGCTCTGTTCCATTCTTTAATCACTGTCTTAAATATTTTGTGTGAAGATTAGTAATTTATAAAGCACAGCAGCGGTACCTACCACTTGGGTCTGTTGCCCCTAGGTTTATCATTTTGTAGAAAATGAAGAGAGCTACATAACGGTGCCTGCAATATGGGAGGGTTTGTATATTTTTCTGTGTACACCTTATACTTTCAAAATTATTAAGAATCTAATTTCTGATATGAAGAGGAAAAAAATCTATTAAATTGTTTCACTATATTTCTTATCAAAGCTGTATTTGCTGTTATGCTGTGAACTGTTCCCAATGACTGAACGTCCTTCGGCTCATGTAATGACGGAGAAGTCTTTATTTTTAACACTCTGATGTACATTCCTAACTGGTACAGTTAATGTTTTGATGGCATAGACTCTCTAGAATTTTCTCTCTGAAGCCTTTAGGTAGATTCCTTTGTTGACTCAGAAGTTATAAATAGATTGCCCTAAATCACAAAAGCTTCTTCACAGCCTGGTTTACTGTATCTCTGATTAAATTTAACCGAGAGTCCCACATAAGACTTTTTGAAGCTTAATAGATGTTAAATTTTGTTGCTTCAGTAACTCGGTTTGAGGATAAATAGCACATCAGAATTTAACACATGCCAGACGATGTTATCTTTGGAAAGCACAACTGGAAAGGCAATTCAGGGAGGATCAGAGAGAGCAGGTGCTGGAGAGCTGCTTGCTTCAGTCCCCTTCAGTTGTTCACATGGAGAAACTCTTCAAGGCAAGCCTGTGACACAGCTATCCTTAATAATTAACTTCCTCTGCATCCTCACACAGAGCCACCATTGGTTATTCAAGGTCAGGACTCCCCAGTCAGGTCCTGCCACTTCCCCCTTCCTCATATCTCCTGAGGTACGTCTTCCTTTTGCATATTCTGGCCTAAACCCATATTCTAAAAACTATAGGAAACTCCACCCTCTGTCTTCTGTTCTGCCATAGAGCTGGGCATATCAGTCAACTGACACCATGTATTAAAGAGAAATTTTAATGGGCATGGTGACAAGCACTTGAAATCTCAGCCCTGGGGAGGCTGATGCAGGGAGATCACTACAAATTTTGAGGCCATCATTACCTAGTGAGTGACAAGCCAGCCTGGGCTACAGAGAAAAGGTCCTGTCTCAGAAATCAAAATAGAAAGTGTTTTTAAAATAGACATACCCATTTCTATGTTCTCATTCTCTTCTTTCCCTCTAAATGAAGAAATCTTCTTTGTCTGCTCTCTGATTTTGTTTATTGCAGACAATTCTATCATTTTCCTGCAGGCAATTAATGCTTATATTGGATAGCTTCTGGCCATAGATACAATGATGTGTTTGTGTGTGTGTGTGTGTGTGTGTGTGTGTGTGTATGTGTGTGTGTGTGTGCATGTGTGCGTACGCGTGCGTGTGCATGTGCGTGTGTGTGTGTTACCCCCACCCACATACACATGTGAGCCCAGAGCCTGAAGTCCTGTCTCTTACCCTATCATTCTCCTGTTTGTTGCTTTGTGACAGGGCTTCTTGTTGAACTGATAGCTCACCATTTGGCTAGACTGGCTGGCCATCCAGCAAGCTTTCAGAACCCACACATTTCTGCCCACCAATGCTGAAGATGCAGGTATGCCCAACCATTCCCTGACATTGAAGATTCTGGAGACTCAAACTCAAGTTCTCTTACTTGCAGAGCAAACACTCTTACCCATTGTACTGTCTGGTTTTACGTCAACTAGACACAAGCTAAGGTCATCAGGAAGGAAAGAGCCTCAATTGAGAAAATGCCTCCATAAGATTTGGCTGTAGGGCATTTTTAACTAGTGATTAATGGATGGGCCCAGACCATTAAGGGTAATGACATATCTGAGCAGTTGGTCTTGAGTTCCATAAGAAAGCCGATTGAGTAAGCCATGGGAAGCAAGCCAGTAGGCAGCACCCCTCCATGGTCTCTGCATCAGCTCCTGCCTTTCAGGTACCCATGCTGCTTGAGCTCCTGTCCTCTTTGCTTTTGATGACAAACTGTGATCTGGAGCTCTAACTTGCCTTTGGTCATGATGTTTCATTACAGCAATAGGAACCCTACCTAAGGAACCCACTGAGTCAGCTCTGAAGCCCTGGTTGTGTATGTTGCCCTACACAATAAAATGCTGCTATTCCACCCCCAGACAAGGTAAGCAGATCATAAAAACACATATAGCCCAGTAGCTGTGAGGGATCTGATAGAGATTTGTTGTTGGTTGAAAGGGCACTGAACAATGCCTCTTTCCAATGTTTTTTTTTTCATTCTGTCCCAGTTGCAAAAATAAGGTTTAGTCGACATACAGAGTAATGATGAAATATGTAAGAAAAAATGAGGTTGCAAGGTGGAGAGATGACTGAACAGCCAACCAAGTTCTTTTACAAACAACTAGAGTTCAGTTTCCAGCATCCTCGTTGGGCTCTCTTCTGGCCTCCACATGTGGAGCACATACAGATAAGCAGACAACACACACACACAAATATAAGACCAAATAATTACCAAACTCTTCAATGAACCCTGTGCCTAACCCGCAGAACTAGTTAGGACATCTATTCCTTTACTCTGCATTTAATCACCCACCAACTTAAAAAAAAAAAACCTCAGGCAGGTGACAGATGGACAGATGGACAAACAGATGGATGAACAATCCTATATTTGCCTGGACAAAAAGAGAAATCGTTTCTAGGACTCCTCAGCATCCCCAACCCATCCATCACCAGGTCTATGGTGCTGACCTGGGAGGATTTCCATTATCTCTATCATGAGTCAGATGGTCCTGTGGGTTGTATATGGGTAACTGAGATAAACAGTAATCCAAAAGCAAGTGCTTAAGGCACTAGAGGAGACGGTTTGTGTAGCACCTTCAATAAAATGTGTTTACACCTGCCCAGAGCACCATACACTTCTGTGGGTTCATTCCTCGGGGCTTAAGCAAGTCTTAAATATTTTAAAGGTATTTCTTCCAAGACTCTTGTACTTTCAGGAGGCCCATCCATTTTTAATCGCAGTAAGCCAAAGCCAAGACAAATACCACATAGAGGAAGGGGCATATGCTCTCTGGCATCTCCTGAACTTCCTGACATCTCCTCACTTTTAACATGCCTTGTGATTTTGCCCATTGAGAGTTCATTCTCTCTCTCTCTCTCTCTCTCTCTCTCTCTCTCTCTCTCTCTCACACACACACACACACACACACATGCACACACACACACAAACGCACATACACCACCATGGAGCATCTTATTTTTCATGCAGTAGATGGAAACACTACCACTAGGTCCTTGTGAACTAGTCTAACTTCTCATTGTGCCATGATTTCTGCAAATACTAAGCTCTAGCCATATGAACTCCAGCATCCTGCCCACTTTTACATCTGAGTCTCAGATATCATCCCTCGTTCTGTACTTTTGTGGTACTTAGCATCAGTTCCCAACCTCATACAGTCCTGCTGGTTCTACAACAAAGTCTCCATCTACAGAAAGGTTTCCTGTGAGCAGTAACCAGATCCTGTGTGGCTCCTAAAGACTGCTGTCTTCTGGTAGTTATACCTCTCAATGCTATGCACAGTTGGACAAGAATAAAGGTGAATAGTTTTCTGCTGTGTTTCCTCAGAACACTTTCTGTAGAGCAGATGCCATGCTGTAAGGAAATTCAGGAGTCCAAATGGAATAGGATCCAAGCCTCTTGTTTTCATCCACTTCCAATTTATAGGCCACGTGAAACTGTTCTGTGGCCAGGCAAATATCTCAGTATGTCTCAGGTCAAGTCTTCACACAGTGCTGCCAGATGCATCTGTGATTCCTGGTTCATGGAAACTGCAAGGCAACATGTTTATTGTTTCTTTTAAGCATTTATCTTTGGATGTATTTATTATGCAGCATGAGATAACCAATTCAGTTCTCTTCTCATGTGTGTAAAGGCTGTCCCAGGAAGGATATATGGTCCCTCACTGAGCTTCAAAGTCTATGTTTCCTAACACTCTCATTGGCCTTACAAAGCCCTACTTCTAGTTTACTGAATTTTCTTATCTGTCACACTAGCTTCCAGAAGCCAAAGGTCTTATCTTTGAAAGTTGCATCTAACTGTAGTGATTAGTTAGCATGAGGAACATGTATTCAATACCAACAAGGATGGCAGAATTCCCTCAATCTTGCTATGTATCATTAAAGAAGAATGATGAAGTATCATTGTTTTCTCTGGGACTCCACCATTCATGAAGACATAGCATTTGATGAATGTTTATGCTGTGTGCTTCTTGAACCATCTCTCTGAGATGTGCAGAAGATACTGCAAAGGACCCCTGAGGACACTGAAGGTAAGAACTGCATATCAGACAGTCTTTCCTGTGTGGTCTTTCCTCACAGAAGTCAGTGTAAGACAAAGAGAAGCAGAGAGCAAACAGGGGGTCAGACATCAATAACGTTGAAAGGAAGAATGGGGCTCATTTTAGTAGAAGAAGAAAGCCATAAACCTAAGAGGTGGTATTGTTAATTTGTATAAAAGTTGGTTTGATACATAACCCCTCCCACATCCCTGATCCTAACACAATTTCTGTAAAAAAAAAAAAAAAAAAAAAAAAAATACTGGAGAAAGAGAGTGTGGGAATAATCGATACAGTACTAAAGCATGACTGCTGACCTGAAACTAAATGGGAAGGGTCAGTCCTACACAGTGCTGTACATAAAGTAGTTTATTCTTGTCTCACCACTGGGGTAATTCCAGAGACAATCCCCTTTCCCGTGGATATATACACAGCATGTCCAGTGGGGCACACTATGTCTTCATCTTTGATAAAACCAATCATTAATAAAAGGCATGACTACAGGCTTCCAATAGTTACAATATTGAGAAATTCAGAGAACTGAGGAAAATGTTATAGAATAAATCAAAAGCTATGAGAGGAAATTGGAATGCGTCCAGGAAACTGGATAAACTATCCAAGTTAAACCTTTCTCGTTTACAGTTTTAGAATAGCCATGAAAAAAAAAAAAAGGAGACAAGAATATAAAAGAGAGAGAAAGATCCCAGCAGGAGCAAGCATGCAGAGAGACCACAAATAGCAAGGTGAGAATAGACAGATCAGCTCAAAGTCACCTCTCCCCAAACTGAACAAAAATCTAAGAAATAGGAGAAAAATAGTACAGTGTAGAATTCAGGACTAATGTCTGAAGTGCAACATCTGCCGTGATGATGTGTAGAAAATGTGAAGAAAACAAATAGACAAAGAACATATTAGAAAAAGTTCCCCAAGCTGAAGTAGATAGAATATCTATTATTACTACAGATGTCATGTACAAAAATGGAAAAGGGAACGCTCTTAAAATTTAGCATAAGGGGCCATCAGTGTGTATCTGAAGGTAAAGGAGCTTGCCACCAAGCCTGATGACCTGGGTTCAATTCTCAGAGCACACATAATAGAAGAGCCATCTCTAGTAACTGATCGTCTGAACTCCACAGCAAATAAATGAATAAGTAAGTGTAAAAAACTTTTTAAAAGATTTAACATGAATATTTTATGAAACTGAAGATAAAGCGGAAACCCTAAAAGGGGGAAAATGGGAAATTAAATATTGAAAAGTACATTAACATCAGTTTCAACATTAAAAACGGAAAGACCAGAAACTGCCTTAGAAAGCATATGAGGTTGTTTCTAACGTGGACCCTCCACCCTGGCATAACAATAGTCAAATGCCACTCAGCCTCTAAGACTGTAGACACGGGATACTTGCTTTTGCATGGTCCATCTTAAAATTCTGGAAGACTTCATCAGGTGAGGATGGTGTGAGGGATAGGAATTCTTAGGCAGAGCAGCAGAGTCTAGAAACTTAGAAGATCGGTAAAGGAGAGACTTCCATAGACAGCGGAGCCACAGCCCAGAGCACAGGCTGTCCTTTCTAGCACAGGGTACAATGGTCTGCAGAAACCTTGTACTCCACAGCATGAGAGGCTAGATGGAAGGATTCTGACACATGTCGGAGTCAGGCATGTGCATGCAGCATTGCTGACAGACACTTGGCTATCTACTTTGAGAGAAAAGATCTGAGTGGATGGTTTTCAGCTGACATTCATTCTAAAGCCAAGAAAAAAAAAAGCCAGGTTCAAAACTAAGTGCTTTAGTTAGGACAGATGACAGAGGTTCTGTTTAGTCAACAAAATGATGGACTGGGTATTAGGACTATCTTGTACCTCACTGGTACAATTAGGAATAACTATGCTCTAATTGCATTTTGAGAGAAAAGCTTTATTTTAACAGGAAGGGTGAAGCTAGGTGATGAGAGAGAGAAAGAGACAGAAAGAGGGGGAGACATGGAGGCAGATGTTCATGTGTCTCCATCAATCAAAGATAGTTTATATATCTAGGTTGGGTATTGGGTTACACTTCTTATTGAGCATTACCAAACTTATAAAGCCTTTGATTAACATTTTAAAAAAATGTATAAAAGCAAAAAGGAAAAGGGGGCATGGGATAAGGGTTTTCTAGGGAGGGGAAATGGGGAAATTGTAACTTTCTTAGTATTGGTAGATCTAAAATTTTGTGCATGTATGCAATTATTATTTTCACAGATTAGAAGCCATTTCTATCCATTTATAGAGTCGAATATACTTTTTACAACTTGGAAATGTTAACATTCTTCCTATACAGTATTTTATAATATCCATCCCATCTTGCTGCATCAGTGACTCGTGGCATTTAATGCTTTCAATTTCATTTTGTCATGTTCTCTTGCCTAAACATTACATAATTCTTTTGCTGCAAAGAGAAATTTCATTTCCCAAAGATGCATTCCAACTCTTCCTGATCCTAGAGGCTGCTTCAGAAGATCCTTGGATGGTTTTATTGTTTGGTGTGTGTATGTCTGTGTGTGCACGTGTGAGCGTGTGCATGTTTGTTTATGTGATAAGAATGGCATTAGCTGTGAGAAGAATAAATAACTCTTACTTTAAAGAGGAGAATAATATCTTTTATATACATTTATATTTATTATATTTATATATAATATAAATAATATATTATATTTATATATTATATGAACTATATTTATATTTATATATAATATTTTATTTAAATATATGTATACACATATTTAAATAAAAATTTAAATACTTTTATATATAACTAAAAGATGACACATAAAAGGCTTAAATTATTAAAAGAATACTTAAGTCTGAAAAGGGTTGTGTCAATTGTGTAATCTAGGAACCTGCTTTATGGAACTTCTTGGCCCCGTTTTCTGTGGGTTAGCTGAGGGTGAGACTCCGATCATAAGGAGGAGTTGACCATAGCCACATACACTGGGTCATCATTACAGCTTCTCCCGTTTTCTCCTGGTGCATCTGTTGTCTTCCATCAAACACAACATTTATCTTTGTATCTTTTTGTGCTGGATCCAGGCCTATGACTGTGAGCCACGTGCACGGTCAGAATTAAATGGGGACAGAAGAGGACCAGTGTGTGCTTGAGGGACCACAGCAGCTCAGATGCTCCAACTTTCCATGAGTCTCTGTCTTGTTAGTGTTCTATTGCTGTGAGGAGACACCGTGACCAGGACAACATATAGAAGAAAGCATCTAACTGTGGCTTGCTTACCCACATAGAACTCCAGGCATCCTGGTGTACTCTGTGACCCTGACACTGAGGAGGGAGAGACAGGCAGATTGCTGGGGCTTGCTGGCCAATGAACTTATGTGAGAAAAATTCTGGCCAGTGAGAGACCTTATCTCAAAAAGTAGGGTAGCTGATGCTTCACGAATGACACCTGACAATGACCTCTGGCTTCTAATTATGTGTATTTTACACACACACACACACACACCTCTGTAACAAACTACCAAGTACATAGAGGACATACTTATTATGCTCACATGTAGATGTCTGTAGGCATACTTCTTAAAAACGCATGTTTTGAAGTATGGTTTCACCATCTGAGACAGTTCTTAGCTGAAGTTAGCAAATAGGAACTTTAGCAAATTAAGATGGCTTTAGAAAATTTTAGAAATTAAAAAAAAACTATCTGGTAAAATGTATTCAAATCTATTCTAACTAGATTCATGATAAGAAATTTAACAAAGACCAATAGCTATTGACATGCAACTTCTTCAAAAATCTTAAGATTCTTAACAGATTCATCACAAATATTTTTATGGACTGCATTGCACACGGAGGCTGGTGAGTGTCCTAGGCTCTATAAAACCAAGTTCAGTCTCTGATGTCCAGAAGTGTGCTTTGGCTCTCTCAGCTGACCGTCCAAGTCTGCCTTCATGATTCACTGGGCAGCACATGTAAGGCCTTAATGGGAGACTCTCTAATGTCACTTTTAACTTCCTAGGTGCAAAGAGTTTGAAACCAAACCCTGAACTGTTAGCCTCCAGCTTCACATGAGGGCTGCACCTCAGGATCTGTGATGGTGATTGATGCCCATGTCTGTCCAACTTGGGAATTATCAAGCCATACATGATGGAGTCAAACGGACCCAGCCATCATCATTGGGAATGAATTTCTGGTTTATGACAGATGTCATTATTCCTGCTTGGAAACCATTAAGAGGATACAGTCTGAGCCCCTTGACCTGGAGTGAATTATATTCAGATTATGTTTTTCTGGTCAAATTTGATTACCTCCAAAACTCTTTCTGTTTGCAGTAAGCTTGCTTAGCAAAGGGATCTAGCTTAACTCTTCAGTGATCATTCTCATAGAATATCTCGTGTGTGTATAAATACTTCAGAAAGCATATAGACAGTGATACTGATACCCCAAGCTTTAGACCCCTCACAAAAGAAATGGGCTAGTCTGACTGCATGGCTTGATTTGTTTCTAATTCAGCACATATCTATACAAGTACTCTCTGAATGACTGCAAAGAAATTTGAATATTTATTGGGAGTCTCCCTGGTGGATGTGTTTATGATGGAAGAGTTTGAGCCATGAATTTTACAGAGATGGGTCATAGTCTGTTCCCATTTTATCTATTTTGTCTGTTTTGAACTATTGCAGGAAACAACCTGGGGTGTTATACTGAGGCTGTCCAACACATACTTCATGACTGCTGAAGAAAAGGGCTTGTCAAATAAGCTGCCCTTGTTCTGACAAGCTAGCATGGAGTGATAATCTACTGTAACATCATGCTTCATTATCCATTATTCTCCTTCCCAGGAGGCTTTGCAGTATGTTTCTGTTTTCTTATTATCCACGTCCTTAGAGCTATGGAGATGGGTGGTTTATGTTAAAGATAAAGCCTTCATTAATTTGTCAGTGCTTTGCCAGCTACAACGAGAGAAAACAAAAGAGGTTTGACATTGCTCCCCCAGATACCTCACTGCAGCTGGTAAGTTCTGCTGGCTCCAGGGGAATTAACTATACATAAGGAATGGCCTGAGTAGGTTTACACTGGGTCTGTATCCATATCAACTGTGGCTAGTGGGGAGAAGTTCAAAGATTTTTGAATATAGACTTCCTCCCATGACACCAGCCAGGCTTTACCAAGTTAACAAGTTTGCTTATGGGTAACTGGACTGTCAACACAGGCAAGAGAGTGTAGATGCTTTCTAGCCACCTATATAGTTCTTCCACCATCAACAAGATTTTCCAGAATTATGACCCACTTAGCTGTTGATGACACCAGATGATCTACCCTTGAGCCTTTGGGGGTCACTTTACACCCAAGCTGAAATGCACACACCTTTTTCATAAATCTGTTGGTCATCAGAATCTCTTCTTTCAAGACATGTCTCTCCATAGATTCTGCTCCGTTTTGACAGGATCATTTTTGTTGTTAAATTCTGTAAGGTCTTTCTATATTCTGAATACTGACCCCAAATCAGATGCACGCTGTGCAGTTTTCTTATCACGTGGGTTCTGTCATCGCTGTGCTGATTGTGTCCTTTGCAGAAAGCTTATTAGTTTGCTGTGACCTTATTTTTTCCTCCTTGTTATTATTAGTGCTTTTGTTTCTTGTGATTTCGATATCTTACCTACAAAATAATTACTGTCTCTGTCTTCCACTGTGTTTTCTTCTATCACTTTTAGTACTTTCAGCCCTTACATTTTATGGCTTTGATATATTCTGAGTTGTCTCATTTGGTTGAATTTTTTTTTTTGGGCACTTTTGAAATATTTTTGAATGTTATGTATCTTCATTCTTTGTGTGTGAAAGAGTGCTTGCCTGCTTGAATGTATATGCACTACATGTGTGCCTAGTGCCCAGAGAAGTCAGAAGAAAGTATTGGACCCCCTGGAACTGGAGTTAGAGAGAGTCTTAAGCTGTCATGTGGGTGCTGGGAACCAAACACAGGTCTTTATCAAGAACAGCAGGCACTCTTAAGCACTGAGACTGTCTCTTGAGGATTAGAATAAGTACTTAAAAATATTAATCTGTTGAATCTTTATCTTGTTTAATTTTCTCAAGGCTTTGTGAGTTTTCATCATAGAGAATGATTTTTTTTTAACCTCTCCGAATTTATTCCACGGTGTTTTATCTGGTTGTGGGTGTTGATAATGGGAATTCTTTCATAATTTCTTTCTTAGAATTTTTTGTATTGGTGTGTGAACATGTTGCTGAATTTGTCTGCTTGTTAGTGCACTTTGGCATTACTCTACTGACATATCAGTTCTAATAGCAGTGGCTTATTTTAATTAAAATGATTGTCTTCCTTTTTTAAGTTTTAAGAGTTATTTGTGACTGTTTCTAAAGCTGCACCTTGTCTCACAGGCATTTAAATTTTTTTTCCTGACTCTGTGTTTTATTTACTTTTGAAACACTCATTGTAAATTGAGTATTTACAGTCATGTAGATTTTACAAGATACAGAGTGATCGGTTTTTTAGAAGAATGTAAACTGATGGAAAGTCTGTGTTTAGTTTATTTTTGCTTTAATTGAGCAAGTTGACAATTCAATCCCTTCAAAGCCTTTAATCTTTGTGGTGAGAACATTTGAAATGTACTCTGAATCTATTGTGCAAGGTACAGTATGCTTGTTACTTATCATTAACGCAATGCAGTAGACCTTCAAAAACCAGAAAAGTCATTGCCCTGTTTCAGACCACACACCTTTTAACTGTCATCTCAGCACTACCTTCCTCTCCTCTCTACTTTTATAAGTTTAATCTTCACACATAGAACAGTTTCTGTTCAGTGCCTCACTTATGATACACAGCAGAAAGCTCGGAGAATTTGTCTGTGTTCCCACAAATAACAGAATCATCATCTGTCTTTTAAAAACTCTGTTCATTGTATATATTTACCTCCACTTTCTTTCTCCTTCTGTTCATGATAAAGCCTTAGATGACCTCCGCATCTTGACTGTATCAGTCCCTTTTCCACTACTCTAATGAGACACCAGCGGCAGGTAAACTTCAAAAAGAAAAGAGGTTTATTTAATTCCAGTTTGTTTAATTCTGTGTTTGGAAACCTGAGAGTTCAAAGAGTCTGCACAAGCCCTGTCTGTGTCACCTCATGGCTGATGACAAAGCCCCCAATGTGTGTGCATGTGCATGTGTGTATGTATGCATGTGTGTATGTGTGCATGTGTGCATGTGTGTATGTGTGCATGTGTGTATGTGTGCATGTGTGTATGCGTGCATGTGTGTGTGCCTGTGTATGTGTGTGTGTTGAATGTGTATTCATGTATATGTGTGTGCACACATGCACATGTATGTAGGTAAAGAACACATCTCTGTTGGTGGAACTCTCTATAGAATCAGGATTTCCATTCCTCCATCTTACTATTATTGCCTCTTGACTAATTGATGGTCTTTTCACTTTCCTATTATTCTTCCTATAGCCGGACTTTATCTTTGGTTTGCATGTGCAAGTGCCTGTGTGTGAGAATGAGAGTGGAGGACAAAGGTCAATCATAGGTGCCATTCCCCAGAAGCTGTTCACCTTGATTTTAAGATAAGATTTCCCACTGAGACCTGGGACTTACTTTGCAGGCTTGGCTGGGCTCCGTGGTCAGGCGTATCCCAGCAATACCCAACAATTGCTATCAACTTCTCTCTTGGTTAAGGTTTCCATTGCTTTAAAGAGACACCATGACAAAGGCAACTCTTATAAAGTACAGCATTTAATCAGGGCTGGCTAATACTTTCACAGGATCAATCCATTATCATCACAGCAGGAAGCATGCAGGTAGCATGCAGGTAGACATGTGGTGCAGAAGGAGCTGAGAGTTCCATATCTTGTTCTGAATAGAACAAGGAGAAAACTGACTCCCAGGCAGCAAGAAGGCAAGTCTTAAAGGCCACCCACACAATGACACACTTCCTCCAACAAGGCCACACCTTCTAATAGTGCCACTCCCTGAGCCATACATGAACAGAGGGTGAAGCCTCCATATTTAATTCTTTCCACTCATCACTCACTTTTCCTCCATTTGGGTGCTAGTGGAGGTGTATTCTCATTTGAAATCCCATTTGAATTTTTGCTGATAAATAGGGAAACAATGTATAATATACAGGATGAATTACCCTGTGATAAGCCACCTTTCCATAATCACAACAGTTTGGGGAGATTATTTTTATGTTTATTCTTTCAAATTTGGTGCACAAGCAATAATATCATCTTCAAACAAAGACAATTTTATTCCTTCATAAAAATTCTAATTATAATTATTAGTTTACAAAGCAGAAAACTGAGACATAAAGAAAGTAAGCTACTCTCTCTAAGTCATCTGGCTATTTACTACCAGAATCAGGAATGTAAGCTCAAGATTCATCGTCTATCCAGAGCCTGAGGTCTAAGACATTACGCTACCAAATGTTTATGAATATTCCCAGAATTTTCAGGTCATAAATTTACAATGATACCAGTCTGTGCAGGGGAAGACTTTCCTGCAGCTAGGATAGATTGCAGGTGAGGGCAGGTGCAGCTGACGGGCAAGGATACTTGAGGAATAGATCGCAAAGAACATCTGAAGCAGCATATCAGTACTAGTGTAATAAAGGTGTAGTCTCCATAATCTCAAGTACTTTTGTATTATATTTTCTTTTTGAAGGAAAGTGAAAAAAATATCATGAGCCCCAATTTAAGGAATCATTGTGTTTAATGTTCTGAATCACTACAAATCATGTTGAGCACCTGAAAGTGTAGTGACCCCAAAGCATTAGGACAGGACTGCTATCCTGAATTTAATCAAGTCATTATCTCAGAACAATCAGTTGAAGGCAGCCACATGCAGCAGCAGGGGGATCCGCTGCGGTCTATTCTGTCCTGTAGTAAAGGAAAGGTTATTTGGGGACATAATGTCTGATTTTATGCACAGTATGAGAAGTCAGAAATTACTTTGAAAATCACCACCTTGAAATCAACACGAATACTTTACAGTTACTGTCTTGATTGCAAGGGTTATTGCATGCCATTAATGAGGTATTAAACTTTAAGACATTTATAAAAGACCTGGAAAACCCTCATGACTTCCAGCCTTTTCATTCCACAAAAGAGCATCTTTCGACCTAAAACAAACTTTTAAGTGTATATGTATTCGTTGAAATTAAATTAAATCTATTTTTATATTTTCATACTATATAATATGTAATAATAAATATAATAGGTCAAAATATAAAAGTGTGTATATGTAATGTGTACATATACACATTATATATACACATAATATTTTGTTTTTTCTTTAAGACTTTTATATCTGCATATAATCCATTCTGATCACTTTTATCCCCATCTCCCCTCCAAACTTCCCCCAAACCCCTCATGTTTCCATTTCAACTTCACATCCTCTTCTATTTTACTTATTTTTACCCAATTAATTCAATTAGCCTTGTCAATATCCACTTGTATGAGAAGCCAGTCATCCACTGTAGTAGTATGGTCAACCCATAAGAGACAAAGCTCCAAAAATTAAACAAAAGAAGGACAAGACTTTCTTTTCCTAGCAACCGTCAAATGTCAGTAGCACCTCAGTTTGGAGTAAGCGTTATTACCCTCCTCCTTCAACCCTGATGAGCTGTTCAATGGCATGATCTTGTGCTAGTCTGATGGCAGCAATCCCAGATGCTATGTGTTTATAAAAGCACCAGCCTGGTCGAGTCCACAAAACACTGTTTTGTCCCAGTCTCCACCTTTTACAGTCTCTTGGCTCCTTCTTCTGAAAGGTTTTCTGAGCCTTGGGGAGGAGACTTTGTAAAATAGATGTGTTGTTTATGGTTGAGCAATGCACAGACATGTATTCTTTGCAGTTTGACTAGTTGTGATCTGGCACCACTCACTGCACCAACAAGCTTCTCTGTTGGGGACTGAGAGCTACAGTAATCTGTAGGTACAGAGAGTTTTATTTGGGAAGCCATTTGGTACTATGTGCATCTAGTTGATTAATATTAAATTCTGCCCTAGGGCACGTAAACCATCTAACCATGGGTTCTTGGTCAGATTTATAGTACCAGGAATGAATTTCTCTCTGTGGCGCAGGCCTTAAATCCAGTCAGGAAGAAGTTAGTCAAAGCCATAATATTCACTCCACTCACAGGTATACTCCATCAGGCTGGCCATTGTTGCCGTGGTCAGAGTTGCTTGCTGGCTGGTGACTCTTCTCCTCCAATAGATTGCATAGCACCTTCGCCTCCCACAGGTATGGAGGGAGCTTCCTGGTCAGTATCAGCTTGGCTTCTCCAAGTCCTGCGATGAACGTAAATAGTGTTTTCAGCAGTGGGATCTTATAAACCCACCATTTTATTTTACTTTGGATATTATTATAATATAATTACATCATTTCTCCTTTCCATTTCTAGCTTCAAACCCTCCCATATGCCACTCCTTGCTCTCTTTCAAGTCCATGACCACTCTTTTCACTAATTATTGTCACATGCGTATATGAATATACATATATATTCCTAAATATAACTCGCTTGATGTGACTACTGTTACTTGCGTACACGTTTTCAGGGTCAACCATTTGGGATTGATAATCTACTGGTATGCTCTTCTCTGAGGAAGACCATTTCCCTCACCTGAGCATCCTTAAGTGCCTTTATTCTTTGTACAGGGTTGAGGCTTGCTGGTCTTTTTGTTCCCGTTCACTTTGGCATATGTATTGCTGTCATCCATGTAGTCATGTTGTTGAGTCCTTTTGGGTGTACCATGTGGCATTACTAGGAGACACAATCTCATATAGAATTCCCTGACCCTCTGGCTCTTACAGTCTTTCTGACCTTCTTCCACAGCGTTCTCTGAGACTTAAATGCAGGAGGTATTTTTATAGACTTATCAACTGTGGACTGAGCTCCACAGCTCTGGGTTTCGATTAGTTGGGTTTTTCTGTAATGTTTTCTGTTTGTGGCAAAGAGAAGTTTCCCTGATGAGGGTGAGAGTAACACTTATCTCTAGGTATAAGGATGAATATTTGGAATGTAGTCAGGGGATTATGCTGGTTTGGTAAAGTGGTGGTTCTAAGTTCTCCATCAAGATCTTCACTAGTACTGAATAAGTTGGTTAGGTTTCAAATAACAGATATTATTTTCCTCTTGCTGAGCAGGTCTTTGGTCCACTTAGAGTGCTGTTACTACCAAGGTATGAGTTCAAATACTCTATCCTTGGAGCTATTGAGCTATGTTGGTTGTTATAATAGTTCGTGGACATCATTGAAAAACCCCGCTATTTTAAAAAAGCACTGAGTCCTCTGTTGCATCTTGATTATGGATATATCATTAGATTGCATAACTTTCAGAAAAAAATGTAAAAAATTGGTTTATACTGGCATATAACTTCAATATCCAAAGTTTAATACAAGTAATACTTCAGTAAACTAAAAATCATGAAATGATACCTTTAAATGATTTAGAGGGACTTGGAAATATTAGTTATTGTGTTAAGTAAAATAATAAAAAATAATAGTGTCAGATGATAACCTGATAAAATGAGAGCTGGAAATCTTTGGTAGCTTCCACCTTCCCTCCTTAACAAAGATGAGTACATGAGAGAAAAAAAATTGGGGCACTGAACAGACCTGAAATATAAAATAAAGCTGCATTGGTTTGCGCAGTGAAGAACAAGGGATTAACAACTTCCTGTAGGGTAGCATCTTAGAAGTGTAGATATGTTGGGGTTTTGGCTCCAGAGTTTAAGACTGTGATTGCAGCAGGAACCAGTAGGGCACATAGTCATTATTATGGAGAGTCTGAACTGGCCATTGTGATAAGAGTTACATGCACAACGACTCAAAGGAGGGAGTTATGTCATTCAATTATACAGATAGGCGAATGGATTGAGTATCATACCTAATTTACCTGAAGTCCTGGATGAAGCATGTTGTATTTCAGGATTCCAAAGCTAGGGCATTGGATGCTTCACTATCCTCATCAGTGGTGGAGACTGAGGCTCAGGTGGCTACATGATGTGAATGAGAGGTATAAATTGATGTCTAAGAATTAGGCATGATAAGCCTCCTGGGAAGAGGGCAGCATTGTGATTGTTCTTTATGAAGGATTTTTTTTTCCCATTCAAAATCATCAAGTGGTTAAAGATTGAATCTGTCTGCTAGCTAACTGTCTCCCAAACTAGGACTTTGTAAAAATCAAATTCCCACAACCTGTCCTTTTATATTTTTCTCCTGAGAAATAAGTGGCTCATTTTCGGTGACACCTGTGTCAACTATGGAACAATGAAATAGGTGCCATTGCTCAGAGTTGACTGTTTTTTCTGTGTCCTCTGCTCAAATCTTTGGCTTACAGATACATCCTATAAAAAGAATAAAGAAAAGTACCAAAATTAAACATCTTTATTGTTGGGATGTAGTCCTTTAAACCCAAGAAACTGGGACACTGGTATGTAAAAGCACAGACATGACCCTCTCAAATAAACTTTATTATCTGATTAAACAGATCGAGAAACATTTAGAACAACATATAAACTGCTGAAGCTAAGTCCCAGATGGACCATACTGTGTCCCCTGTATTCTAAATCCAAAACAGAGGCTTTTTATGCTTCTCTACAGTCAATAACAGTTAAAAACAAGTTAACATTGCTCTACCAATGTCTGATGAATAGACTTGAAGTCACATTTGATACTACCACATGCCTGCAATGTGGCCTTTCCTGATCACTTCTCACTGCATGGTAAGAAGGGGGAAAGAGCAGCTCCCTTCTTGACCAGAAATAAAAGATCAGCGGGAAAGCCTTGAAGTCTGAAGTGCCTACTACTTACAGTCATGAGGTTTCTTCTTCTTTAGAGCTGTTTAGATGATCTTGAACTTCTGTAATTTGCACTCAAATTAGAGTCATAGTACTTTGCTGTTGGTGGGGTGTTTTGTTTGTTTGGTTGGTTGGACTTTTTGTTGAGTTTTGAAATGAAAGTAGAAGATTTGTATTTGTTTGTAAGAAGACAAGTTGGAAGAGGATAAGAGAGGATACCAGAGGTTGAAAATAATCAGAATACATGTATGTGTGTGTGTGTATGTGTGTGTGCATGTGTGTGTACATGTGTATGTGTGTTCATGTGTCTGCATATGAGTGTGTGCATGTATGTGTGTGCATGTGAGTGTGTGTGCATGAATGTGTGTGTTTATGCATGTTATGTACTTTTCAGAGAACATTTTTACAGATTGATTTTTATGTGTACATGTGTGAAGGCATGGGTATATGTATAAGGTACCTATGGATGCCAGAAAAAGAGCATTGAAGTTCTTGGCACTGCGGTTACAGTGCTTAAGAGCATTTGCTGTTCCTGGTGTTGAAAGTAGAACCTAGATCCTTTACAAGAACAGCAGATGCTCTTAAACACTGAACCATTGCTCCATCCTCCTAAGTATATGTTATTTATTTAAAGAAAAAGTACCCCAAAAAGTACTGAGGAAGAAAGGAATCTCAGATTATAAAGACACACAAGCAAGGAGACTTCAGAAATGTAACTTTAGTGACACATTAATTAATCAATTGATACCATCAGCGATTGGCTGCTTGTACTTGAAAATGGTGCAGTGACACCCATGTGTGATCTGCCAAAGCACATTAAGATTTCTATATGCAAAAAAACTAAACATTAAAAGAAAAATTCAGTATGAACTTGTGGGATTCTTAGAAATCTTATATTAACTCCAGTAAGAGACAAAAAGAAAGAAAAGTGAAAGAAACAGAAAGAAGATAGAGCAAACCATCCAGTGTGGATACCCCACAGACCACGTCAGAGAAGCAATGGAAATTCCCACATTCTGTTACCATGTGGCTCTTCTGGATAGTACATTTCCTTAGACAGGAAAGAGAGATAAGAGAGAGAGAGACTTACTCATCCTCAACTAAATCCATACACATGACACAAATAACCATTCAACGTGTGTAGTGCAGTGTTTTTCCAGTGCTCTTCAAAGCAGAATTTACAGACAGCTTTTGTCAGTACCGAAATAACACTTTGTTTTTGAAGTCATGGAGCTGTGTACCTATGTTCCCCACATTTCCATTGTAAGATTACCTCCGATTTAGATTTCAGATTCTCTAATACTTCCATTATTTCTTCGGCTGTGCCATGCAGCTGATTTAATTTTTAAATCTTTCTGCAACCTCTTCTTCCCCTTTGCATGACCTTCCCACTCTGAGCCTCTTTGACAACACATAGAGTTGCTGACTAGAAGATACCGCCCATGCCTTTCAGGTTCTATCTCTCTAGTTATATACTAATTAAGAGAATCAGACTTTGACAAATATGCAGCCTTATTCAAAACAGAGGTGTGTGGGGGGTCAACAAACCACTCCTTGACAGACATAGCAGAAATTCGCCTTGAAGGAGAAAATGAGAAGAGAAATAAAGGTGATGTAGGCAACCGGAGAGATGGCTGAGCACTTAAGAGCACTTAGCTGTTCTTGCTGAGGACCTGAGTTTTGTTCCCAGCATGCATATGGCGGCTCACAACCGTCTGTGAGTCCAGCATAAGGGAATTCATAAACTTCTTTCGACTTCCTTGGGCACCAGGCAGACATACAATAAATAACTCAAGATAAGTTTTTTAGAAGGGAATAGATCAGCAGCCTGAGACTGTGCTAAGCTTGGGGCACACACAGACACACAGAAACAGACACAGACATACACACATACATGCACATGTTGGGTTTAAGTGCCATCAAATGGCACATTTCCAAGGTCACTCTGCTATCAATTAGACTAGGAATTGAAACTCTGCTTTTAAGTTAAAGTAATTTTAAAATGGTATGCTCAAAACTTCACAATGACAACCGCTATGCCAGTAATATCTTTTCTAGTACTTCTGCTGCATCTGGCTTCCATCCATGCTTTGAGTTTTCCAGGAACAACATTTCCACTAAAGATGACTGAAGCCTACTCCACAAGTAGTTCTATAGAAAAATGCATCTTATAGAGCCTGCCCTGAGCAGCAAAGGAGCTAGAAAGAAATAGACTTTTCCAATCAGATGGTTACTTGGAGAGCCCTGGTTAAATTAGTCCTAAAATGAAATCAAAAGTCAAGAACATGGCAAAGCACTGACGGGCACAAGGAGAGTTGACAAGGTTGGAGGGGTGATAAGAGAGTCCATGGGGAAAGAGAAAACAAAAATCATTGTTTTGTTTGTGGAAACTGTCAAACAATAAAATAACTCTTAAAAAAAAAGACAAGTAAGAAACGGTTGAGCCATGACTTCTGAAGAAGAGGAATCCTGAGGTATATATAGAAAGCAAAAAGCATAAATACTGAACACACTGTCAACAGTGTAGCAGATGCTAATTCTGGAAGTTTAAGTGCCTCTCTGTGGTGTTCCAAGCATCTGGTGTATCAGTCAGTGCCTTTTGTTTTGGTGAAATCACAGCCCAGGAACTAAATCAACACTCAAATTCTTGGTTTGAAGACAAGTCTATATAGGAACTGAGAAAAGGGGGAAAACATAGAAGTTCCATCCATCTGTCTGTCTGTCCATCCACCCACGAATCCCTGCATCTATCCATTCAACCATCCATCCATCCATCCATCTAAGAAGGTTGCTCAACTTAGCTGTGTGCTCATCTTCAGGGCAGAGGATAGACTCAAGGTGAAGTGATCATGAGTCCAGTTATTGATTCCTCGGGATATAAAAGAAAATGCAGAGAGGAAATTGCATACATTAATCATCACTTTTATTTATGATTATAATCAGATGCAGTGAAAACTCAGGCTTGTGGGTGACACATTCTTCCTGAGTGAGATGGATGGGATCAGAAATGGTTTCAAGGAGTAAAATCACAGATAAGGAGGAGGTGTCTTCCATCTGCCAATGCTGTCTAAGTGCTACAGGAGGTACGCATGATGAAGTATGAGATATCATTGTCTAGCAGTCATGGTTAGTGCTCTGCCTGGTCTTGCAACAGACACATAGCATGATAAGTAATGGGTAACAATTACAGAGGTCTGATCATGATTGTAGACTGTTTCCTCAGCTTTAATCATTCAGTTTGATAGCCACATAAGTCAGTGGGAAAACATTACTGAAAGTCCTTCAAATGGAGAGCCTATTGACTGTTCCAAGACTGAAGGCCCAACTGTGTTATCAACTATCTCTCTCAAGTGTACCTCTTCTGGGGCAATTATCTCTTTAATGGCTATTAAATGATCCTTGGAGATAACATGTCCAGACTGTTGCCACTAGAGGCTTTTCTCAGACACAATCCCATTTGACACTGTAAACAAATCAGAAGTGAATGCTGGCTATGAGAAGCCCTAATATGACCTGGTTTGATCAACAATAGCGCAGACCCCAGAAACTCCTTAGACAGATTGTCACATGATAAACGACAGTAGAACTCATTCTCTTGTCTAAACCTTCTTAAAAGCAAGGAAACTGATACCTAGCAAGGTTATGCCATCATCCAAAGTCCTGTGGTAAGAGTGTGAGAATAAAATTTAAAAACAGCTTGAAACAAATTACAAAAATTCATGGTCAGCAAAGACCACCAACAACTTGTTAAACATAGTCATAATAAAAATATTAAGTCCCTCCAGGGGCAGGGTGACCAAAAATGAAAAGGCATGCAAGGATGTGCCCAGACAAGTATAACCAGTCATCCTGCCAACTCGAATGAGTGCTTACACAAATTGCTGATGTTTAAAATATCCAATCATATGTAACCGCACCAAATTTTCCCACTCTCCCCAACCTCTACCCATAAATATCCCAAGCTTCCTGGGGTCTGGGTCGAATCCTCTGTCTCCTGTGTGAGATATGTTTCGACCCAAGGGCCCTCGATATTAAACTACCTCTGCTGTTGCATCAAGAAGGTCTTTCACGTGTCTTTGGGTGCGTGCTAATCCGGACTTGAGTGAGGGTCTCCCTTCGGGGGTCTTTCAAGAATTGTCATATTATCTAAGCTTCGCGTCATCTCCCACAGTACCATGGCTGGTAGTCCATGTTCCTTTAGCAATAAAGATCATAGACTTGTGTTGGTTATACTTTTTCCACTTAATCATACTCGTGTGTGTGTGTGACTATATGGACCTATGTGATCACCAGTACAGGTGCATTTGTGGAGACTAGAAGCAGGTATCAAGTGTTCTCCTGTATCACAGCCTTCATATTCCTTTAAGGCATTATATGTCCCAGTAACTGGTTTCTATTTCTGTAGCAAGGCTGGAAGCAAGCAATCCTCCAGTGCCTGCTTCAGTTTGGAGCTGTGGTTACAGGTCTATCCATGATACCTAGCTTGTTACATGAGTGCTGAGATCTGAACACCATCCTTGGATTGTAGAGCAAGTGCTCATAGTTGCTAAGCATCTCCCAGCCCACCTTTCACCAATATTTTTTTTATTTTACTTCCTCATGGCAAACAACTTGCAGAACAGTGGTTCTCAAAACCTCAGGAGTCTGCTAACAGCACAATGTTAACAATCTGGATCCCATTGCATAATAAATAAAATAAAATTTCTTGGAACAGAAGATAAGATCAAAACCTTTAGAAGACCTCTCAGCTGATTCTACAGTAACTTGCCGAGCAGTAGCCTCAGGATTTGACACTGTTATTGTAGTTCTGGCAATGTTATGTCTTAGAAAAATCTTGAAACTTAGAACTTCATGTACTGTGCAGAAAAATATGGGTCTGATATTTAACTTATTATATGGATGAGATGATCATAAATGTGAGAAACTATTTCTGAAATTTATCAACATCCTGTGAGTTATCCATGTACATTCCTTCTAGCCTCATTTTATAGATTTCTGCTTAAAATCCATTCCTATATGCTAGCATGTGACCACAACCTCCAATAGGGATGTTGATGGAAGCTTTGTTGATATCTTCATTTAATTATCTTTCCATATGTAATGGAAGAATCCACCAGATTGGGCCTAAATATTAAAACTGCTCTTTAAAAGTCTCTTGAAAAAAAGATCAACATGTATACTTTAACCTTGTAATATTTAAATTGAAAAATGCATCCAAAGAAGATATGGTTTCATTTTAAAATAATTTATAACTAATTAAATAATCCACAGATATTTCATATACGACCATGCTGTGTTTACATACTTTAGATACCCTTTTTCCTATCCCAGCTTTTCTCATGTCCCACCCAGACTCTTTGTCTCTAATTCACAATCTCTTCTCCTGTTTTTATTTTGTCATATATATGTCATATATATGAATATACCTAATATATTTACAATTTACTTAGTCTAATGAATGTTGTTCTGATTTGTGTTAGAACTGGCCTCTTAGGTCCAGGGTCTTGTTCCTCTCTCAGCATTCGTTCACTGCCCACATTTCTTTATTTTGGATAGAGCCTTGGGATATTTTCTCCATCCATGTTAATATGTCTATTGGAGTGGTCTTTGCAGATCTTCAGCAGACAACCATACATTTGGGGGTTCATGGGGGCAATATTCCTATCTTGTTCACATAAAAACTTTCCTGCAACAGCTGACCAGGTCTCTTGGTCTTTTTTTCCAGTCTTTCCACTCTCTCTTCTGTAATGTTTCCTGATCCTAAGGTGTATATGCTATAATGTCCTGTTTGGAGCTGAGCAACCCAACTTCACATTTTCTGTGCATTTTGACCAGTTGTGGATCTCGCTAGTAGCCTTTGTCTCCTGCAAAAAGAAACATCATCAGTGATAACTGAGGATTGTACATCTCTTTGATGATTAAGATAAGTACATAAAGGACAATTGGAAACTATTACTTTAATAATATGATAGTAGTATCTTCTCCAGCTCATACAACCTCACAAATAATGGGCTCTTGGCTAGTTTTACAGTAGCAGAAATGAGTTCCTTCCAATTTAGATCCAATTAGACAGCATTGGTTGCCCCTTAGAAACAGATGCCACTATTTCACTGTTGAAGATTTCTTGCCTGTCCTATTGTTATGGTCCTCAAGCTTTACAGTTGGGTTGGACTGTTGATAACTATTATTCATCATTAGCATTTATAACACGTTCCAACATTATGAGAGCTATCCCTTCAGGAGGAGGCTTCCAGGTCAATATCAGCTTGATTTCTCTGAGTATTGTGTCTAAAGTATATGATATCTCCAGTAATACAGTCTTATCTTTATATTCCAAAGGCAATGATAATAACCTATATTGTTTGGGGGACTCTCTTCAACCCTTCTGACCAGTGACTTGAAGAGACATGTCTCCTGCCTAGTCCTGGCTTCTTGTTCTTCTTCTTCTTGTTGTTACTGCTCCTGCTGCTGTATATTTTATGTCTTTTTGGTAAGTATTATCCCTTCATACGGGGTACATGCATTAAAATTGTATGTGTGTATTATATTATTTATTGCTCGTAACTTTTCTAATCATCCTTCATGTTATTTATCCTTTCTTCCTTTCTCTATATTAGACTCTCTCCCTTATTCCCAACTAAGCTCCCCTACTTTCTACTTATTTTTACTTTTTCTCTTCTAATATATATATTACAGATGTGTATATATACATATATATACATAATATATACATATATGTAATATTATATTGAGTCAAAGACCAGAATAATATTTTAAGTAAATTAAAACCAGTGTTTTAGCTTGAATCTGAAGCCCACCAAGAAGTCTCATGCATTAAAGGCTTGGTACACACATGGTAGCACTATTGAAGGGAAGGATTGGATCATGAGTATGCTCACCTCATCAGTGGACAGATCTGCTGAGAAAGAAACAGAAGTTCTGTTAGAGAAAGACAGTTGGTCAATGGGGATGAGTGTCTTTGAAAGATATATTGGTCTCTGTCTCTCTGCCTCTCTCTGCCTCTCTCTGTCTCTGTCTCTCTCTTTGTCTCTTTCTCTCTCCCTCTCTCTCTCTCTTACTCTCACTCTCTCCCTCCCTCCTGCTTTACTATAACATAAATAGCTTCCATTGACACACTATCCTGTCATTATAATAGACGTTTCCCCCAACAAAGCTAATATATATATATATATATATATATATATATATATATATATATATAGTCAGTTAACAAGGAAGTGAAACCTCTGAAACCACTAGCCAAGATAAGAAGCCTCTCCATCACTACATTGGCCATCTTGGGTGATGATGTATATTGATAAAAACATGCCAATGTAAGTACTTTACAAAATAATCTTACCCCAGAGTAATGCAGCTTGAAATATGGGCTCTCTCAGAATAAATAAAAATAAAATGAGTTAAAAAGGAAATATAACTCAACTTAGAAGAGCCACTCATTTGACTGGTTTGTAAGTAATAATTGCCATCTCTCAAGTTCTGTTTTTCTTTTCTTTAAATAAAATATGATCACACATTTTTAATGAAAAGAGGGTTTGTGCTCTTTAGCTCCTCAGCCAAGGGACTGAGATGCAGCAACCATACTCTCAATTTTTGAGAGATAGTTAATATTAATGGAAAAATATTTTGCAAAAAGACTAAAGAGACTGTGTAATTATGCTGGAAGTGTTGGAAGAAATGAGAGAAGAGAAAGAAGGGGAAAAGGGGCTATTTGGAGGCTCAGCTGTTTAAACAGATATGCACAGACTTTCACTCATTGTCCTATGCCTCTTTAGTATTTTATTTTTATTCTTAAATTATGTGTTCATATGTATACACCTGTAAGGGGGTCTGTAAAGTTGTGAGTGTAGGTGCCTGCAGAGGCCATAAGAGAATGTAGAGTGCCATGGTCCTAGAGTTACAGGTGGTTGTGATCCACTCAAGGTGGGTGCTGGGAACTAAACTCTAATATTCAGCAAGAGTGGTATTGTGGTGGTTTGAACAATAATGTGCCTCACAGGCTATTTTGTTTGAATGCTTGGTCCCAGTTAGTAGAACTGTTTGGGAAGGATTGTGAAGTATGGCTTTGTTGGAAAAGGTGTGTCACTGGGATGGGATTTTGAGATTTCAAAAGCCCATGCCAAGCGCCCCCCTACCCTGCTCTCTGCCTGAAACTTGTGGGTCAGATGTAAGCTTTCAGCTAGTGTTTTTCCAGAATCAGGCCTGCCTTCTTGCTGCCATGCTCCCCATGGTAATGACCATGGAGTAACCTTCTGAAACTGTAATCAAGCCCCCAATTAATTTTTTTCTTTTCTTTTAAGTTACCTTGGTCATGGTGTTTCATCGCATGAGTAACTAAGTAGCTAAGACAACCATGAAGCCATCTTTCCAACTCCTGACTCATACTTCTTACCAAAAGAACTTTATACACCGAATATAGCCCTGCACAGCATTTCTGGCCCTATGTGCATATGAGCTGGCTATTGTTTAAGTTGCCTTCTCTTTCCCTTTGAAATCTCAAAGCTCTGGTGAAAGGGATATGACAGGGCCAACTCTACTACCTAATGAGGACATCTTGATTATTTTTCCTGTGACTCATATATTTCCCTGCGATACAGACCTTAATGGGAAAAGAATTTATTTAATCTCACAGTTCAGTGGTGTAGTCCATCATGGTCAAAATGTTTCGGCATCAGAATCTTGAGGTAGCCGGTCAAGTTATATCCACAGTGAGGAAGGAAAGAGAATTTGCCACCCTGGGGGAAGAAGGAGGAGTTTGGGCTCAATTCACTTAATCCTTTTTGTACAGTCCACAGGATCTCAACACAGGCCATAGAGTATTATCTATCCTCAGTGAACGTAATGAAGATAACCTCATACTCCATGGGCATGCTCAAAGGCTAACATAATGAAATGACACCTTGAAGGTGTGCATGAAAACATGTCTCCCAGGTATGTCCAGATCTTATGGAGTTGGCAAACAATACAAAAAATACAAAACATGGAAAGAGACAACCGAGAGAAGCCCAGCCATCTGTTCAACGCTCTGCTCCCAGCTACCTCTTTTTGATAGCCCTGTCTAGAGCAGTGAGGAGTGGGGTGATGACGAGGGAGCTTCAGGCTATTGGCCAACATAGTACGGGTGGTATTTAAGCATGCCTTGTCTCCAGAGCCAAAGTTGGTAGATGTGAAACTTTGGTTTGGCCTTTCAGAGACTGTGAAGTTTAGTTTGTGGCACCCAGAATTGTGAGTTTTCTCTTTGTAACAAAGATATAGATAATGATACATGCTCCACTTTAAGTGCCAAGTTCACTCCTGTCCTGTTTTCCACCGTGCTGCTGTGATAAACACCAGGATCCCAATAAAGGAGAGCGTGAGTGTCATCTTATCTTCTAGGCTACAGTCTATCTCTGAGAAAAGTCTGAGTGGGAGTCTCAAACAGAATGATAAAGGAATTCTGCTTACTGGTCTCCTGGTCTCCTCCTCCTCCTCTTCTCCCTCTTCCTTCTCCTCTCCTTCTCCCTCATCTTTTTCCTCTTCCTCCTCCTCTTCTCCCTCCTCTTCCTCTCCCTCATCTTCCTCCTCTCCCTCCTCCTCATCTTTTCCCTCTTCCTCTCCCTCCTCCTCCTCTCCCTCCTCCTTATCTTTTCCCTCCTCCTCTCCCTCCTCTTCCTCTTCCTCCTCCTCATCTTCCTCCTCTTCTTCTTCCTCATTTGTTCAGATTCATCTAGGTTGTAGGTTCCTTTTCAATTTTCCTTTCACTTTTATTTTGCCCGTGTTTTGCCTGCATGTATGTATGTCTGTGCACTACATGTGTGTCTCATGCCTTCAGAGACCAAAAGAGGGTCCTGGATCCCATGGCACTGGAGTGACAGACAGTTGTGAGTTGTCATGTGGATTCTTGGGACCAAACCCAGATACTCTAGAAGAGCATCCACTGCTGTTAATCAATGAGCCATATGTCTAGCCCCACAACTAGAATTCTTATACAGCCCAGACCCACCTACCAAGTGGCATACTATTCATAATGGCTTAGGCCCTCCCACATCAATTAACAATCAAAATAATACCCTACAGATATAACCAGAGGCCAAGCTGACTGAAAGAAAAATATTCTGATTGACACCACCCCACCCCTATTAGCTCTGAGCTGTGTTGAGTTGACAGATAAAACAAGAACTGGGAGAACTGTTTGATACCTGGAGTGGGTTTCCTTCATGACCTCTTGTCTTAGCTTTCATAACAATCACCAAGCCAAACGCATTTCTCCTTATGAGTACATCCATCACATTCTATTGTTAATGAACCCCCCCCCCCAATGTTGACAATCACTGCCATTTCCTGAGTGCCTGGATCTGCAGATTGGCAATTTGAACTGGATGCAGCTGGCTGGCTGCTTTGGTTTGGCTAATCTTGGCTGGCCTTGCTCCTACATCTCCAATCAGCTGGTAAGTCAATAGAGCTAAGGGAACATCTGGGCCCCTGTCCACATCAAGAGCCTGGGTTTGTTCCCATGGAAATGAGAAGGTACTGAGTAAGCAGAGTGGAGGCTGATAGACCCCTTAAGGTCCAGATTTGGAACAAACATGCTAGCTATGAAATTTGGTCCTTAAGTGCAAGAGCTGTCATCTTCATCAGATTAGCTATACCTTCTTGCAAAATATCATCTTCACTAGACCTTCCCTTCCCTCAGAAGAAGTGAGTTGGGAGGGTCACTGGATACTCAGGTAAGATTTTCTCCATGCCCTCCTGTAGCTCTCAGGCATTTGAGTGCAATTCTACTTTAACAGTCCATGGTTTCCTAATCTTCAGGGATGCTCGGATGTATAGACAGGGAAAAGTAGCCAAAGTGGGTATCTTTCTCTATAAGCTATGAGAAAACCATCCTCTGTGCTGGATGGAACTTTCCAGTGGTTCAGCTGCTTTATAGGGTTACCACACACCTATAAGTGATCCCTCACCCCTACACTAAGTTAACACAGCTCCTCTGTTCTCTGGGTGAATGTGGATGCAACTGTTCTTTGGTTTGTTGTTGAGGTTGTAAGGGAGGGGTAGACATGGCTGATGTTGCCCTCGGGTAGAACTTGTACAACAAGATCTAACACCGCCTCTGCCTCATCCCTCTGGCTCGGTCACATCTTTACTATGATGATTATAGGTCCTGCCTAGGCTGAAGGGTCAAATGAAAGTCTTTCTCTTAATATAAGATCACTTATAATTGGCACAATTTGCCACATATCATAGCAGGTCAGTCTTTTCCAAAGACTATGTCAATTGACAAAGCTCTGTGCTCTGTGGCTTCTACACACTTCCCTGGGCCATGCTATCATCATCTACAACGCAAGACATTCAGAGCAGATGACCTATTTTATTTTAAGTTACAATTCTTTCTCCTGGTGATTAATCCCATGGCTAAAACTAGTCTGAACTGTCAGGCATTTATTTATTTGGAGGTTAGGGGCTCATCTTTTTTTTTTCTCCTTTCTGACAGGTGTCCCCAGAAATCCTCTAGAGCAGCAATCTGGCCCTTCTTGTTTCACCAATCTGATCACCCTGGGGTACGATGGTTTAACAGGAGTAATTAATCATTGTGTTTGCGACAATGGGAATCGAAGGAACATTAGCTTCATACCAGAGAGCATGTGTGCGAGTGAGGGGGTAACGAAGGCGCGTGTGTAACGAGAGAGGTGAGAGTCTTATAATTAAGGAGGAGCATAAATAATAATGAAAGTCATTAGTGCCACTCGGATGAAAGAATGTCATAAATGTAATTGGGACATTAAAGTGAAATCCATTATGACAAACATTAACACATACAAAGGAGGGGGAAATGTGGTTATCTTGGGTCTGACGAATAGTGTCAGCTTCCAGTGGGGCCCAGATGGCATTCAGGAAAATGTTATGAGCAGTTTATTTTTAATATTTTTGGTTATGTGATATTTGGGAATCGAATGTCACCAACACATAAGGAATTTCCGTACGCCTGGCCTCCAGGAGGCTGGTAGAGGGGGAAGGTGACCCAGGCAGGGGCAGGCTGGAGGGCTTCCATGTTGGTCGCTCGCTAGGCAGGCTTGCTTGAGGTACCATGGTAACTGGAGGTGCACGGTGCTGTCTGGCACGGAGCCTGTGAAGTTCCCTGCTGAAGCAGACACGCAGCTTGGGTGCCTTCTTTTAAAAATCGCGAAGTTTGGGGAGAGAGACAGGGATGAGAGTGAGGACATTTAAACAATTATGCAGGAAATTATAGGATGCTAAAATTGAACGAGGACAGACTGCTCGATGGCAGGATTCCCACTCGTGCTGAGCTCTGCAGAGAGAACGGGTGTTGGCTTTCTCTACAGGACTGTAATTTTTTTTTTTTTGAGCATGAAATAATCTGAATGCAAAGCAAAAGAAAGGAATTAAATATGGCTAGGAATGGAAGCAAAGAGGAAAAAATGAAGTCAGTTAAAAATATAATTAAGCTGAAGGAAATTGTTTGCATGTGAACACCTGTGTGTGGATAAGCATGTGTGTGCATGTGTGGGGGTGTGCATGTGCACACAGCTCCGCACACACACCTACACACACACACACACAGAGAGAGAGAGAGAGAGAGAGAGAGAGAGAGAGAGAGAGAGAGAGAGAGAGAGAAACATGCACTCACACAAAGAAAGGAACTGGTAAATAATTGGTTGCTTGAGAGGAGAAATGCTTTCTTCTGGGTTTTCCTTTGGGGACAGCATAGAATCAAGAGTCTCGTGTTTCTGCCACACAGGGGTATTCTGGGGACACAGTGAATCTATCTGTATCTATCAGAGGCTTAGTACACTGACTGGAAAATGGTAAGCCCTCAATAAAGGAGAGCTATAATAACGATCATTATAAACATTATTGTTATCATATATCAAGGCTGATGGAGCATGCCGTGTATTTGGGGATCTAGAATTATTCACACTTGATGAGGAAGAGGGAGGGAGGTGTTCCCATGGGGGTGTGGAGCCCACTGCATGCAAAGAGAATTAGCAAATATGTTAGTTTAGTGAACACACATTGCAAAACTGCTCAGTGGGTGTCGATGCCTGCAATCAGGAAGACAAAGACTCAGGTTAGTGACATACATGAGAAGCAGTTGGGGCTGTCACTGGTACATTGTAAGTGCTTGGTAAATGTTAGCTCCAGTGACTGTCAGACCCAAAGTCATAGTGCATACTGGTTCTTAGGAGAACTCACATTAAATTCTTCTCTTTGATTCCCACTGTACCAAGTCACTCATGTGAGTCATGTGGGGCAAGGGCACCCTCCCCACAGGGAGAGCTGGGATGTACTGAAAGGGCTTTGAAGCCTCTAATCAAACCCTTATGTTGAGTTCTCTGCTGTGATGCTGTATAAATGTACAGGTGTGGAAATGGTGCCCAGAGATTAATACAAGAGACTTGTCCCTGATACTAGGAAGGCTGTCAGTAGAAAGCCTCCCTTTGCCAGCCTTCTGGTTTGCTTTGGTGGCCAAGAATCATCTCATACAAGGTCATGGCCACGCCTGAGATTGGCCATACTTGATGACAGATGGCTGTGGGATTAGAGAGGCCTAGACATCTCAACTCACTAGGAAGAACTCCAAAGAGTAATCACAGTTCTGGGCCTCACGGCAGGTAGAAAATGGCACAGGCTAAAGCTGTCTTGAATCTACATTTCAACTCACCTTCTGACACTCTGCACTTTCCCTTCATTGGAGTGTTGGGTGTTTTTTTCAGTAAACATTTTTGTTGTGTGACTTTTCCCGAGGAGATATAAACAAACATCTACTCAACCTTAGACAGGTGGAGCGAAGACAGACACAGGAAATAATAATTCCATCCACGTCTAACTTGATGAGCCAATCTGTTTATTAGAACCACTTACAGAATTATGCATGACTCAAAGGCAACTTCATCATTCCAAAATGCGTGTGTGTGTGCACACACACGCGCGCACACACACCACACTTCAGGGAACCTGTCAAAACAAACGGTTCTCTTTCTCCTATGGAACTAGGGTGTCTGTCTCTCTTAGCAGAACCTTCATCCTGCTATCCAGGATCAGTCTCTTCTTCAGTACTAAAGGATTTCTCCAACCATTCAGGGCTCTATAGCATCATGTTCTAACTCTCCTAATGAGATGCCTTCCAGAGAGCAATTCGTCTCTCCTCTTTTCCAAACTTAGAACAGCTTGTGTAAGTTACAAACAACCTATAATAGGAAGTAATCTTTGGACCAACAATCTCTATACTTCAGAAAACTTCCAGTGCGAACAGAATGGCTTCTCTCGGGTCCTCATTGCACAGATATATTTGCTTTCTTAAATATATACATGTGAGCGTGTGCATGTGTGTGTGTGTTTGTGCATGTTCATGTATGTGCACATGTGTATGTTTATTCCTGGATGCCAGGATACAACCTCAGGTGTTGCCCTCAGGAATGCCATTTACCTTCTCTGGGATAAGATCTCTCATTGGCCTGGCACTCACCAGTTAGGCTAGACTGGCTGGCCAGCAAAGCTCATGGTTCCACCTCCATAGGGATCCACTGGGATTTCAGGGGCAAAATAGGATGGCTGGCTTTTTTACATGGGTCCTGGTGATTGAAGTCAGGTTTTTTTGCTAGCAAGGCATCTCTGAGCCTGACTATAGCTAATTTCCACAGACTTGAAGTGGTCTGATATTTTCTGTGATTTCATTTTTAGCCAGTTAATCATTAAAAATATGCAACTTAATATCTACATATTTTGGAGGGCATTAGCCATGAATACATTATTGATTTCTAATTTGATTTCATCAAGGTTAGCAGACAGTCTGATTTCTTCTAAATTAGAGTTAATTCCTTATTTCCTAGCATATTATCTGTATTTGTAATGCTTCAAGTGCTTGAGGAGAATACAGATTTTTCTTCCCCCTATGAAGTCATAAAACATTTTGCAAAGCTATTAGGTCATATTTGATAATTTTGACATTTAATCTCAACATCTTTACCATGTTTTCTTCTTATCTACCAGTATATATACTTACTTATGACATTATTGTAACTTGCAGCTATATTTCATTCTTAAGCATAGATTTCTTTGCAAGCAAATATACCTTGGTTTTCTGTTGAGATGCCAGCTGCCCTGGAAAAGGTGATATTGCCTACTAGTCTAGAGAAGGCGTGTTCATCATCTTTTTCCCTTCTGGGCCTTTGCCAGAGATCACTAATTGATGACAGTCTTTCTCCCCACAGAGCCCAGATGCTCCTTGGAACACACTGATCCAACACATCTCTACCAGCTGATCTGACTGCAGTGTACCCTTCCAGTAAAGCCTTTCTGCCTTCCCTCCTTGAAACATCACTGAGTCAACAGAAGAAAGTGAAACTGATTGTCTGGCCTGTTGGGATAGAAACACCAAATAACTTCTTTTCCACTAATGTATTAGTCAAAAAAAGTGACCCAGCACTGTCGAATACAAGATATCAATACATCTTTGTGACCTTTTAGAAATAACTGCTGGGTGGAATCCAAATAACCAAGAAATAAATCAAAATGAACAATCCCTATATTAGATAAACCATGGCAAATGGAATCCATACAGATCTAATTAACCAATTACAGTTACATGCAATAATGAATACAAGTTCTACTTTGTTGATTGATATGATGATCATTACTAGGAAGAAGTAAGCCATCTGACCCATGATCTATATGTCTTTAATTATTGGGAGGAGGTTGTCACTGAAGAAAAAAAAGGCTGGTGGCCTGATGTGTTGCTTGTAAACATATAGTTGAATTATCAGGTTGGCAAACATACTGAGGTGTTCCATAAAAAGAAAGGTCTATATCTACAAAATACTCTGAACAGGATGTGCCTGGGTCCAGATGGTTTCGGATCAATGGATCTAGTATCAGTAAATTAGTAAAGTAAGATTTCAAAGCTACAGTAGTGTGTAATATCTAGGGGTTCAGGTATTGAAAGCATCAGTCCCAAAGAGCATTAGGGTCTGAGAAGTTCTGTGGTCTACAACTGTTGAGTGCCACCTGTTATTCACCTTGCACGTGCAACTGCGCATTGTGGTATTTGCTCTCTGCCCAATAACTGCCTCCAAAGGCAGGTTCCCAGAGGACAGACACCCTGTTCTAACACACAGATTCTGGGAACCAGATCTAGATTTCTTTCTCATTGCTATGATTGCCATGTGTTACTGGGGAGTCCTAGTCTTTGAAGTAAGTGCCTGGTGATGAAAGCAGTCCTCTCTAATAGTGTAGTAAGTAATTGTAAAGAATACATGAGATGATAAATGCTGAACCATGTAGACAAACTATACTTACTTGAATGAGAATCAAAAAAGAAATACCCATATTGTAACCCAATAATTACTCTTCACATTTGTGGGTATCACTGAAGACTGAAGCAATTAAACAGGTCACAATATGAAGACAATATTTTATAAGTCGGTGTATAAAATCTGCTTTTCTTCCCCCCTTTTTAGGTAAAGTCCACAATTTGTTATCATTATGACTTTTGCTCTATAGTTTGCTTCAATGTGACAACAGTGACATAATTAAAATATACAGTAGAAGCATATGCAAAGTATAATTAGAAAATGAAATAAATGCGCTAAACTCGAAAAGATGAATGTGTGTCCTCATGGTTGTCATCTTATCTCCCAAAGCATTCATAATTTGGTGTTAAAATTAAAGTGAAAAAACAAAGAAAATGGAACATGTAAATAAAACTACTTATATTATAATATTAATATAAATCCAATCACATTGGTTTTTAGATGTAAAGCTAAGTATAATTCAACCCTTAAATATATACAAGTATATTACATTATTACATATCTATATAATCTAGGAGATAGATAGATAGATAGATAGATAGATAGATACTAGAAAGGGAACTACTTATTGGAGACAACGAAATATGAAGAAAGGAATAGAAAGGAAGAAGGAGATAGAATGAAAGAGAGAAGAGGAAATATAAAAGGATAGTAAGAGTGTAAAAATAAATACTACATATTCTTTCTCCTAATGGCATCTAAAATTTTTAAAACTATAATCATGTCAATTAAAACAATGACACATGTCAATAAACACCTAAGGAGTTACTGCTTGGACAGAAACAAACAGGAGCATCAATAAAACAGACATCAGTCAACTTTGATAACTGGATCAGCACGTCTTTAGAACAGTGAATTCATACCCAGGGGAAATATGCCTGACCTGCAAGAATTCACATCTTCTCTTACAGAAGCGCCTTCATGACTCAGATCCTGCCTGCACGCTTAGGCACCATCCTTTGTCCTGTTCAGTCAAGTAGAAATTCTCCAGGTGCATGAACTTAGTTGTTCTCTTTATATAGGACATAGGGCAAAAGTCCTGGAGAAGGCTCTTCCACATGGGACTTGGAATGGTTAAGCCATGTTCATGCATGAGGAGTGTGACTCACACCTGTCTTCACTAAGTCCCTGACCCTGAGTGACACTGAATGCTGAGAGTCTTTGCTAAGTGTAGAGGGATTCACATGCATGACTTAACAAAATTCTGTTTGCTTTGAAATCCAGGGCCCAGAGAAGACATATGTTACATGTTACATCTTCACATGAAGACTGCTGCAGCAAGAGTAAATGGATGGCTTTCTTCAAACATGCATCTGACCCAAAGCTTCCCAATTTTCCAGTTTTCATGTGACAAGCTGTGGTCAACAGACTGAACAGGAGCACTGAGTTTCTTGTCTGTGCCAAGGCATCTCAAAGCTAGTGAGTCAACCTTCAACCAACTACAGCCGAGACCCTATGGAAACCATAGCAGAGCCTCTTTCTCTAAGCAGGAGAGAGCTTGGCATTGTTCCACATGCAATAGAAGGCTTAAAAGTTCCCCATTAAAGCAAATCCAACAGCAAAGTGACATCACTGTGAAATTCTATCCATCTACCAGACATTGTAAAGAAGAGTGAAGACCAACTCCAATTAAAATCCCCTTGTAGAGAAAGGGATGCTTCCAGTGATTCTGAATTCACTGGTACCCTGCCAACAAACCAGAAAGGACACTAGAAGGACAGGGTGAGAGAAAAAAGCAGAGAAACAAAGAGAATGGGGGAAGGGAGGAAGCAACAGAGAAGAGAGAGGAAAGTAGAAGGGGAAGGAAGGAAAAGAAAGAATGAAGAAAGTGAGAAATAAATAGAAGGGAGGATGGTAGAATGAAGGAATATAGAGAAGGGGTAAGAAGGACAGAAGAGGAGGGGAGGACAAGAAGAGATGAGAGAGGGAAGCAGAGAAAAGGGGATGAAGGAAGGGATAAAGAAAGAAAAAGGAGAGAACTAAAGGAGGGAAGAATAAATGGAGGATGGGAGGAAGGAAAAACTGCAGGAGATCTTTAAAGAACATGTATGCAAATATCCTCAACTAAATACTAGCAAACTAAATCCACATTACAAAACAATTCCTCAAAGTTAAGTGAGTAGCTGTCATCCCAGGAATACATGGATAGCTCTCAGCACATATAGATATTAGATGCAATTGAACACGTTCCCTGTGTTCTAAAGCACTGTTTATCATTCCAAGGACTGGGACATAGACATAAAAGACAGCTATATCATTTCAGTAAAATCAGAGAACCGTTTAATGAAATTCAGCATTTCTTTGGGGGTGGGGGGGGAGAGGACTTAACAAACTAGGAACATAAGCTCCCAACACAACAAGGGTCGTGGTTACCAGCCCACTAAATGAGAAGTTTCCTGTAAGACCCAGAAGAAGACAAAGTTACCAAACTTATCACTTTTGTTCAACGGATTTTGTGAAGTTCTAGGCAGAAGGATAGATAAGAGAAAAAAAAATAAAGCACAGGAATTGTAAAGAAAGGAGTTAAATTACCCATTTGTGAATAACACGATTATCTAAATAAAATACCACAAAGATGTCAGTGAAAACCTGTTAGAACTAATGAGCAAATTCAATAAAGTTACAGGATAGAAAATCAATAGGAAAAATCAGTAGTGTGTACATTTGCTAGTGGAAAATCATCTGAAATAAAAACAAAGAAAATGATCCCACTTAGAGTGAGTACAAAAACGTCTAAGGAATAAATTTAACAAATAAAATGAGTGATCAAAATAAAAAAAATCATAAGTCACTAATAAAAAATTAAGAAGACACAAATAAGTGGAATAATATGCAATTACATTAAAATTCTTATTTGAAATATAGTTACTGTAGTAATTTGAATGAGATTGGTCCCAAAGCACTCATGTTTTTGAAGTCTTGGTTGGTTTCAGTCAGTGATACTCTTTTGGAAGAATTAGAAAGTATGGCCGTGTTGGAGGAGGTGGATCGCTGGAGATTGACTTTGTCTACTCCAAGCCCAGTCTTCTCTCTCTCTCCCCTTCCCCCTCCCTCCCCCTCCCTTCCTCTCCCTCCCCCTCCCTCTCCTCCCTTTCTCTCTTCCCCTCCCTTCTTTCTCTCTCTTCTCCTCCTTCTTCTCCCTCCCCTCCCCCTCTTTCTCTTTCTCTCTCTCCCTCTCCGGTCTCTCTCTCTCGCTCTCTCTCTCTCGCGCTCTCTCTCTCGCTCTCTCTCTCTCATAGTTTGCCTACTACAAGTCAGGATGTAAGATCTTAGCTACTTCTCCAGTGTCATGCCTTCCTTCCTGCCACCATGATCCCCACAATGATGGACCTGGAATAGCCCTCTAAAACTGTAAGCATGACCCCATTTAAATGTTTCCTTTTGGTCTCTGTATATTACTTCATTTATTGACTTTTCATTCTGATCACCACACCCTTTCTGGTCCCACCACACATAGCCCCTTCCTCCTTCCCCCCTCTGCTTCTCCACTGAGAAGGTGGTGGTCCCCTGGATATACTCCCACCTTGGCACACCATGTCTCTGCAGGGCTAGGCACATCCTTGCCCACTGAGGCCAGACAAGGCAGCTCAGTTAGGGCAATGGGATCCTCCACAGACAGGCAATAGCTTTAGGGACAGCTCCCACTGTAGTTGTTGGGGGTCGTACACAAAAACTGAGCTGCACATCTGCTGTATATATGCAGGGGCTCTAGGTCCAGTTCGTGTATGCTCTTCAAGGGTTCAGGTTAGTTGACTGTGCTGATCTTCCTGTGAGGTTTCTATCCCATCTATGTCCCTCAATCCTTCCCCCAACTCTTCCATGAGAGTCCTCAAGCTCTGTCCAACGTTTGGCTGTGGGCCTCTGTATCTATTTCACTCAGCTCCTGTATAGAACCTCTGAGAGGACAGTTATTCTAGGTTCCTGTCTGAAAGCATAATAAAGTAGCATTAATAGTGTCAGGGAAGGCTTGCCCTTGGGATGGGTCTCAAGTTGGGCTGGTTATTGGTTAGACATTCCCTCAGTCTCTGCTCCATCTTTCTCTCTGCATTTCTTGTAGACAGGAAAATTTTGGGGTCAAAAATTGAATGCTTTCTTTCATAAGTTGCCTGGATCATGGTGTCTCTTTTTAGTACTAGAGTAGTAACTAAGACAATTATGTACAAATAAAATACCATCCCTATAAAAAAACATCTATGAAGGTTAGCATTGTATGCTCTCCCCAAATACCAAAAACATTTTTTTTTTTTTTTTTTGGTTTTTCGAGACAGGGTTTCACTGTGTAGTCCTGGCTGTTCTGGAACTCACTCTGTAGACCAGGCTGGCTTCTAACTCAGAAATCCGCCTGCCTCTGCCTCCCAAGTGCTGGGATTAAAGGCGTGTGCCACCACTGCCTGGCCCAAAAACATTTTCAAAGAAGTAAAACTCACTGAATAAACAATCTTAAAATTTATGGAAAACCACAAAAGTGGAGCCAAATAACAGAAAACAACAACAGCAACAACAACAAAACCTGACATCATACTGCCCGACTCTAAAATACAGAATAAAATTATTCTAGTCTAAAGCACAGTTCTGACTTAACAATGGCTATAAAGGATAATAGGTAGCAAATATAAATCTATTTATTCCCTCGTATGTGGTGTTCATGAATGGCCAAGGAGATACAATGGAGAAAGGACATGCTCTCTAATAAATGATACAGAGGAAGGAAATACTTGTATACAGGCTGAAATTAGGCCCAGATAGCTCATCATCTGCAGGACTCATCTCAAATGAATTATGGGTTTTTATTTCAGACTCTAAACTGAAACTTCTAGAATAGGATCCATGAACTTGTGGGTTGTGGAATTTTTTTAAGAGGGTCGCCTAAGGCCATAGGAAAACACAGATGTTTATATTATGATTCATAACAGTAACAAAATTACAGTTATGAAGTAGCAATGAAAATAATTTCATGGTTGGGGGTCACTGCAACATGAGGAATAGTATCAAAGGGTCCCAGCAGTAGGAAGACTAAGAACCAATGCTCTAGAAGAAGACATGGGAGAAATACTTTATCACCTAGAGCTGAACAAAGACTCTGTGGTTAAAACCTCAGACGTACACGTAACAATAATAAGTAAGTGTAACTTTTTTCAAATGGCATTTCTTCTCTATGGCAAAGAAACAGCTGCAAAGATAAGCCTGTGGAACAGGACAAATGTGGGTGTGTAAAATATGCAAGAATCCATGCTTCTCACTATCGAGGGAAAAAAATTCATGTTGTTAACAAGTGTACGAAGAGCTTAAATAAGCATTTCTCCAAAGCAGACAGACAGACAGATGGACAATAGATAGTTGTAAAATTACTCAGTAGTGCTAATTAGAGAAACAGAAATTAAAGCCATGGGTGAGGTCTCCCACATTACTGTTAGGATGGATACTGACAAAAGTGGGAGAAGTGTGACCTTGCTTCCCTGCTGAGGATACTAGTGAACACTGTAAGACCATAGGAAAGTTAGTAAACAAACTACCATGGACTTACTTTCTCATTTTATAGTACTATTTTGCATATGTGTGTGTGTCTGCTTGTCTCTTTCTCTGTCTCTGTCTGTCTTCCTGTTTATCTCTGTCTCCCCCCCCCGTGTGTGTGTGTGTGTGTGTGTGTTTATCTGTCTGTATGTGTGTCTCTTTGTCTCTGTGTGTGTGTCTGTCTGTCTTTGTATGTGTGTCTATCTGTCTGTCTCTTTGTTTCTCTGTGTCTGTTTGTCTGTCTATCTGTCTCTTTGTCTCTCTGTGTGTGTGTCTGTCTGCCTCTTCTCTGTCTGTGTGTGTCTCTGTCTGTCTTTTGCCTTTCTGTCTCTCCCCTCCTCTATGTGTGTGTGTGTGTGTGTGTGTGTGTTCACATGCCACGGTGTATATGTGGAGGTCAGAGGACTCTAGTGGGAATCAGTTCTCTCTACTGAGTTCCTGGGATTGCATTTAAGCCTAGTGGTCCCTCTTGGCAGCAAGCACCTCTACCCATCTGCTGTACCCAAACTACTATGATTTTTTTTTCAAACCTCAAATGAGTACTCACTCTTTATGAAACAGACCCAGAGCACAACTGAGACAATGCAAAGAAGTAAATGACTTGCAAGGCCTATCGTGGGAAAGATGATGCAAAACGTTTGTGTATTCACAACTGAAGCATTTTATAGATATATTTAGTAAAAATTAATAAAACTGAAAGAAATAATTGAAATGTAACCAACTTTCAAGACCCTCCTCTTATGAGTTGAGAGAATAAACCATCAGCCAAGTCAGGAAGGAAGTGGAGAACTTGGCTTCATTTACTACATGTTCTTTTCAAATGTACATGGAAGGGTGAACAGGCACATGTATGCTGGGCCATAGAGCAATTCTCAGTAGATATTTAAAAATGCATCTCCCTTCCACTCCAGGTCCAGGTCAGGCTGGACCCCACCGTAGCAAATCAGAGTTTTGTGCAGAGAATAAAACGAATGACTGTGGGAGTGAAGAGAAGAAATAGGAAAAAATTGGAGAGTGGGTGGTATGATAAGAAAGCTGTTTCTGGATGATGCGGATGGGTCTGAAGAGGGGAACGTAGGCTGTATCGGCACACATTGCATACTCTGTTGAAAAGAATTTCAAGTGTAGAACTGATATTTCCTGAAAATCACTTCACCATGCTAACAAGAGACCACATAGTTAGAATCTCTTGCCAAGGCTATCCACACAGCAATTTTAAATATACTATGGTACTATAAAGAGCAATGTATACCTAGACTGTCACCACCAGGCACCAATTCTTTGGAATTTTACATATAAGTGGTGATATTTTCTCTCATCACTAATTCTTCTCTAAGTCTCTTCAGACCTTTCCCAGGCTGCTGCTGCTTCTTCTGTGCTAGAGTCCCAGTCAGGTCACATGACCTTCCCCATCCATTGTTTGTGAGATACATTTAGAAAATGCCAGTAGACGGTCCAAAATATCTCATGGCATATGTAGACAAATCTGATTAGTGTTATGTATATTAGCTTAGATAATGTGAATAAATCTAAGTTGAACTTAGATCCCCTGGACTGGTGACACGGCACAAGGACAGAACACTTGCTTGGCACATGTAAAATGAAAGATGGACATCCCAGGTTCTTCCCCAGCACTGCATCAGAGCAAAGAATAAAGAGATTAAAAGAAATATTCAACTTGAGTCTCTAAAATCAAACAAAACAAACAAGCAGACAGAACTCTGACCTTCTGTAATTGTGTATATATTGTCCTGGTTTGCTTTCTGTTGCTATGATAGACACTATGACTGAACTCAAGTTGGGCAAGGAAAGAGTTTATTATGTCTTCTAGTTTACAGTCCATCATCATCTTGAGATACCCTGTCTCTGTCCTCTAAACTGAGAGTTACAACTGAGCATAGGGACCACAACCCAGCATTTATATGGATTCAGAGGATCTGACTCAGTCCTTCATTTCTTGCGAGGTCGGTGCTTTAACCACTGAGCCATCTTCTCAGCCCCCAAACTGCCAGCTTCTCACCACATTCTCACAGGGTAGAAGGAAGACAAGGGAGCTCCCTGAGGCCTCTTGCATCAGAGTGCCAAGCTCACTCATGCAGCCTTCTCTCTCATGATATAGTCATCTTCTGGAGGCCCCACCTTCCCATCCCAGCACATAGGGTACTGGCACTGGGAGAACAGAGATTTCTCTTACAAACCTTCATTTTCCTCATTCCATAAACATGCTGAAAAAAAAAAACTCTCTCATTTAACCACATATCAGAAATTCCAGGAAGAAAAACCACAGCTTCTGAGCTTTTGGGTTCAACTCAGAGAATAGCCTTTTCCTGACCAGGAGTTATCACGAAAGCATAGTTCTTCAGTGTGTGCCAGGGTCTGACCTTCCATTGCAATTACTGAAGATGGGATACCTAAGACACATATAGAGCAGTCTTCAATGACACAGAAAGTGAGAGAAAAAAATAATCAGTGACTGACATTCTAGTGATGGCTCACAACCAACTCCAGGCCTCACCATGCCAGGGTCTGTATTCAGTGTCATCAGGTGCCACATGCTGAGGCGCCCCTCCCTTTAAATAGCTTATGAACAGCTGTGCTGGCTGCTGTGCCTCGGCTCAGCTTCACATTCCCTTCCAGTTTTAACTCATGATCTCCTAGCACTGGATTCTGGTGGACAGCTGTCTGGTGTCCACTAATCTCTCCCAACTTCTCTTTATCAATGCAATAATTGAACGTTGTTTTTATTCTTTTGGTCTTTCCATGCTTCATGTGTGTGAGTGTACATATGTGTGTGTGCATGTGTGTAGAGGAATGCACATGCCTATGCATGTACAGGTCAGAAGACGATCTTGGGTGTGGCTCCTAAGTGTCATTTACCCTGTTTTTGAGACAGGGTCTGTCACAGGCCTGGAACTTCCCAGATAGGTGAGACAAGCTGACTGAAGAGTCCCAGGTACCTGCTTGCCCCAAATCCTCAGCATGTCATCATGTCAGGTTCTGGAGATGGAACTCTAGTCCTTTTGCGTAAAGAAAGAACTTTACCCATAGAACCAACTCCTCAGCTTAGTTCAACCATCCTTTGTAGCATTTCTTTTTGGAGACTCTGTCCATACAAAGCGTGTCCATCAAATTTCCAAATTTTCCTATTTCTCTTCCTTTGAAATCTTGAGACTTTCCAATGCACCATGTTCCAACCTGGCTTTAATTTCCTTTGTCAACTTATTTCTCCTGTAGCTCAGAGTTAGGGAAATGTGGAGTTTCACAACTTTTACAAGGTGAAGTTGGGATAAGAGCACATTGAAATTTCTTTGAGCAATGGATGCTTTTGATAGCAGCGAAGGTGACTGGGGTGCCCATGGCTATGGCATCTTTCCTTTGTGAGATTTAAGATTAGCATTGGAATTCTAACATACAGGTAGCTGAGTACTGAACCATTGGATGATCTCTCTGTGGTGCCCTCTGACATGATTTCCATGCAATGCTCTCTGTCTTGGTTCAAAATTCACTTAGCAGGCATATGCATCTTTTTGCTGGAGCACGTCTCTTCCTCTCATTGAGAGTCTGCTGGTTCTGTACAAGTTACCCATCCTCATTGCGCTTTCTAGTCATAACTTGCCTGTCTTGGACCACAGCTCACATGCAGAATAGCATATCTATTCACAGAATGCCCCTTTGTTATTGGTGTTCTTTCACTGTGTCCTTAATGACATCAGTGCCAAATGCATGCTGTCCACTGGTGACCCTGTGTTCCTCACTTTATCTTCTTGAGCAACCCCTCTGCTTAGGGAAAGGACTTGTGTTCTCTGGTGAATGAGACAAACTCCCATGCAACTGTCCTGCTTGGCATGCCAGCTACAAACAGGTTGAGTCTTTTGCCTGCACAATCCTAAGTGCACCGTGTGTGTAGTGCCCATGGAGGCCAAAAGAGGGCACTCCATCTCCTGGAACTGAAGCTACTGGCAGCTATGAGCCACACATGGTGATGGGAAGCAAACCTGGGTTTTCTGCTAGAGCCGCCTGTGCTCTTAACTGCTGAGCCATCTCTCCAAACTTCTCTCTTTTCTTTCTATTCAATTAAGTATTGAAATGTAAGGGATTTGAACACCGATGACCAAGAGTTGAATACATCAAATTTAATTTATTTTAAAAGCAATTGGAAAATGATGTACCTAAGTAGCATGACTAACACATTGAACAGAAAGACCAGATTAGATTTTTAATCTACCTTGAATGGGGAACTAGATACAACAGGAAGATGTTTAAAAATTTTTTTTTGACAAAAGCCCTGAAAAGATCTTTTTCTGTTATCAAATATTTAGAGTGAGATTTTAAAGTGCTTCCACTGTAAAATATCCCAGTTAGCTGCCCAGATGCTTCTCTTTTCTCTTCATCAAGCTTTATGGGGTGAGTCAATACATCCTCATGCTTCAGTGAAAGACTGTCAAGTTCAAAAGAAACACAACTCAGAAGACAAATTTAGGAAACAAAGAGGAGGCGGTGGACGGGATAACAGTTGTTTCTCTTTTCCTTACCTTTTTTTGGGGACCTTGGGCAGGATACCATGGATCAGGCTCCTTACACACAGGCATGCTGATGGGGCAGTGAAGTCTTAGAAGACCCTGAGGTGCCACCTCTTCTCCAGGATCTAAGTTTTATGTGTGCACATTCTTGCTGTGTCATCCAGGTGACCTTTCTTCCTTTGGAATCCAGGGAACTCGTGAGTCCTCTTCCTAGTGGGGCTAAATAAACTCTCAACAGATCAACACCTCACTGCTATACTAATAGTGAATTCTATTGCTATACTAATAAATGTGAATAGTAGAATAAAAGCCAATAGATGCTGGAAGGGAAGTGATCCTGGAATCAAAAGAGCATCGGATTCAGTTAAACATTTTCATGGCTTACAGTTGGCCAACACTAACGTCAGCTCTGGGTGAGAGTTAAGATTCTATTCAACAGAGGCTTAATCACATGATTTGTGGAGAGTAACAGAAGACTCCAAAGGAGCTGTTCCCACAAAGGAACCCACATTCTGTCCATCTCATCTGAAACTGTGGGGGGCTCACCCTGTGTGCACAGCACAGAATGCAGACCTTTCCTGTAGAACAGAAAGATAAGGGGAATTTTCAGTAGCTGAACTAAATGCTGAGTAGGCAATTTGAGCCCAGTCGTATTAAGTGTCTCCTAAAGCAAAATTCACTGGGCCACAGCAGAACAAGCACTGGATATTACCATTCACCCACTCTATCATTTAATGCAAAGTGTTACTAATTATCAAATAATTATAAGATGGTGTTTATAGGCTGTTCTTCAGATAGCTCTGACTTTAGATTAGTAACTAACAGGTTTAAAGCTAAAGCAGGGATAATAATTAAACTAAATGAGAGAAATTAAAATATATATTTAAATGAATAAAAGGATAAAGAATATGAGAAAATAAATAGACGTGAGAAAATAACGAAATAAATTTGAAACTGAGAACAACTAAATCATTAACTTGTAGCTATTTGGGGGCTAAAGAGAACATGTTTATTCCTGAAAAGTCTAAAGAATATATAAGGTTCTTATAATCTGCCAAGCCACTCTTCTACAAAGAATGCTGACAGCAGGAGAAATAGCTTTTCCCAGAGAAGAACATACCAACTGACTGTCCAGTGCCAAATAGTTAGTCCTAAAAACATACTTAGAAGTAACGTAATAAGACTAGCAGGTTGTATTATGTATTTAAGCATATGTGGACACACACAAACACACTCACACACATACATATACTCATACACACTAACACATACAAACACATACTCACAAACTCACCCATACTCACACACACACATACACACACATGCACACACACTCTCATACACATATACACACTCATACTCATACCTACACACTCACACACACTCACTCATACACACATGCACACACAAACACACAGAGACTCATAAACACACACTTATACACACACAAACACACACACATATACAAACACATACTCAAACACACACATGCACACACACTCTCATACACATATACACTCTCATACTCATACCTACACACTCACACACACTCACTCATACACACATGCACACACAAACACACAGAGACTCATAAACACACACTTATACACACACAAACACACACACATATACAAACACATACTCAAACACACACATATGCACACACACACACTCATGCAAACATTCACACACAAACACACATACTTACTCATAAACACACACAAACACACACATAAAAACACATGCATGTATGTAACGATGATTATTTTTTTAAAGCCTACAAATTTAAAGAGAGCAAGAAGGGGGTACATGGTAGGAAGAAAGGAAAGGGGAAATGATCTATTCATAATGTAATCTCAGAAACTAAAAAAAAATATAACAATAAGATATAAGGCATGAAATTTTGCAATGCTACTAAACTCTTAAATAAAATAAAATCTCCAGCTATCAAAAAAGCAACCTGAAGTTTTCAGGTAGATGTATAGCTTGGATTGTGTACAAATAGTCATTGCATATACAATATGTATAAGATCTATACTATGTGTCATAGTACATGAAATGCTTTCTGAAAATTCATTTGTTGAGTAGACAGGCATTTGAAATATAAACATAAATTGAGGCTAGAGATGGCTCTGTGGTTAAGAGTATGTGTTGCTCTTTCAGAGGACCCAGGTTCAGTTTCCAGCACCCAGAGGTTTTCTGACCTCTGCAAGCACCAGACATGCATGTGTCATGTATATATTCATGAAGGCGAGTACTCATGCACATGAAATATAGTAAATAAATCTAAAACAATTCAAACCTAATACATAAAACATTATGTGTTTATATCTTATAAAGACATATGTTATATGCCATATGTGATATATACTATGTTGTACAATATACTATGTATACATCTTACACATAAGCCAATCAAATTTTTTAGGAAGCACATTAGCACAATGGAGAAAACAATTATGAAATTGGATGTGTCATTAAAGCTATCATACAAACCCAATGAAAAGTATTTCTATAAATTATATGTACTACATGCTGTACTATACAATTTTATATTCATGAGTAATTATATACATAAGGTTAATTAATAAGCCTATATGTAAGGGTATATATGTGTGAAAATATTTTGTTTACATGAAATTTTTGTTTTGTTGCTATAAATCAGTAATGCAATATTGTTTTCTAAGGGCAATCTATAAAAAGAGTTATATGCTCTAGTTTGTCAGCTGAAAAAATCTATGGACAGTTGACAGCTTCTGAGGCGGAGAGTTATCTCTTTAAGGGTGTTACTCCAGTCGATCAGCTATGTTCCAGTGAGTAGTCCCACACCCAAAAGTATATGGCTAGCACAAATTGGAGTTGATGCATTATTAAAGCTTTCAAAAAATGAATAAGATATATTAATATAAGCAAAACTTTAGAATTAAATATTTAGTTAATTTTTCTACGGCATGCTCAGTTCTGGTCGAGTTCATAGAAATGGCAAATTTCTATGAAATAAATTCACAAAGAAATTAGAAAGAGCATCCTTGGAGGCTTAGTAATTATGAGAAAAGAAACATAGATTGAAAAGAAAATTAGACTGAGGAAATCATCCAAGTCCCCCTACATAGCAGGGAAGAGTCCCACGTACGTCCCGAACGAAGAGTGGAGAAGTCAGAACTTCAGAGGCCACTAGAAGATGGCTCTTTGTGAATCACTTCCTGCCTCTGTCTGAGGCTGACACATTCATTTGTCTCCAAATCTTTCAGTGATATGGGTCACTGGGGCCAAGACTGAAGGCATCACAGCTTGGACCCACTAACCTTCTCACTCAGCTTCCTGAGCACTGAGCGAGGTGAGCAGCCAGCTTCCGGATCCTGCCCCCATGTCTTTCCTGTTTGTTTCCATGGTTTCCTTGCCATGATGGACTACATTCCTTTGGAACTACAAGCCCAAATAAAAACCATTTGCCTTCTGTTGCTTTTGTTGGGGGTGGTTTGTCACAGTGACAGAAAAGAAACTGAGGCAGACAACATGAGGAGAGATGTTTAAAGATATGAAGAATGGCAGATTAGTTGTTTGCTATGTTTGCAGGGGAAAAAACAGCTATATTCTAATAAGGTGAATATGCAAATGAAAACTAATTATTCTGGGATAACTAAAGATAAAAACTTAGTATGCAAATAACTAGGAAACAGAAATGTATGGAAATATTAAATGAAACTGATTCCTTAAATTATTTTGAAGAATCTATCAAGCACAGGTTTTCTAAAAAGCTTTATTTTTATTCTTTTTAATTGTGTATAGGTATGTATGTTTGCATGTGGATTTATGGGCATGATTGCAGGTGCTCACAGCAGTCAGGAGTGTGGGATTCCCTTGAGCTGCAGTTACAGATGATTGTGAGCTGCTTCACCAGTGATGGCAACCAATGTTAAGACCTCTGAAAACGTAACAGATAGATGTTCCTAACTACTGAACCATCGCTCCAGCATCTTAAGCTCAGATTTTTAAGATAAAGGTGATTCACTATTTTGCATTACATTTACATGGAAGATAGAGAAAGATGGGAGGTTAGCAGATGATGCGTTTTACCCACTCCTTGGGTGGTCCATGGAAGGTCACTAATAGACCATTCTAATTGGGGAACATGGACTAGAACGCTGGAAGATGAACAAAAGAGAGATCCTAAAGTGGACTGTCTAAAATGTGTATAAATGAAATTATAGTAAAGCCTAATAGATGGTTAAGATCACAGGTTAGAAAGAAAAAGAAAAGATCAAAGTAAAACAGGAGAAAGCCATAAAGAAGCCCATACAGGAAAAGGAGACAGCTTTGAGCAGTGAGAACCTACACTTTATATCTAATATAAGCCTTGGGAAAGAAATCAAAGAAGCAATAGTCAAGGGGAAATTCTTCAGAACTAAATCAGGAAGAGAGTAACAGGATGGAGGACAGTCTTGGTGGTATAAATGAAGACATATCTATCAAATTAATCCTCGGGTTGTATTTGTAAGAGACTGACTGTTGTCTACTTACAATTCAGAACATACACTAGTAACAATGCAGAAGATGCAAAGTGAATATTGTATATGTCAACACGGGCAGATCAAAAGAAAACTTTTCTGTCTATGTTAATGATGGGCAAATTCAACTTTCAAAAGGCCATGTGTAGCTAGAATGCATTGATGGGAAGGGGGGGCCTTGGTCCTGTGAAGTCTCAATGCCTCAGTGTAGGGAAATGCTGGAGTGGTGAGGTGGGAGTGTGTGAGTGGGTGGGGGAGCACCCTCATAGAAGCAGGGGAAGGAGGAGGGTATGGGGAATTTGTAGAGGGGAAACCAGGAAAGGGGATACCATTTGAAATGTAAATAAATAAAATGTTAAATAAAAAATGGAAAAAATTTAGTGGTAAAACACACAATCTAACATTTTGTCTCAAAGCGTACTAATAATAATAATAATAATAATAATAATAATAATAATAATAATAATAATACAACCAACAATGTTTATATGGGAAAGATTTGCAAGTTTCTAGAACTAATAGAAGATGTTAGCCCTGTTCACTTGGAGGCTGGGAGAGTCATGCAAGAGCACAGAGGGACCAGCAGAGGCTAGTTTTTAAAAGAGCAAATGGTTTATTGTTATATAGCTTAACTAACAGGTTTACACAGAGCATCGATTAAGGGAGCAACATTGTGTCCAAAGCACACAAGCTGTTGGAAGCCATTGTATCACAGAGGCTAAAGGAGAGCTCAAGGAACTAAAATCACTGATTGAGATAAATCAAAATTAAGTCTCTGTGATAAAAGGTGAGGCTTCCTTCACAAAACAGTTCATTGTTAGCTAAATGTATATGATAAAAATATTTCCTAAATTTTAATGGGATGGTAATGATTTATAATGCAAATCATAATGTAGAACATCCATAATAAAAATAAAGCTTATACTATAAATATAATTATATTATATATAATAATGTTACTATTATATTATAAATATAATCATATTCTGTATAATAATATACTATTATAATATATAATATAGTAATTAATAATTATATTTATAATATAATAGCAACATAATAATAAAGCCTCAATGGTAACAACTTTGGTTTACAGCAGACGCATGCTAAGGTAAGTCCAGATATATATTCTTAAGTGTATCTAACAGGGAAACACATTTGGATTTAATGAGCTAAATTTACTCCTTAAGTGGACGAAATAATAATTGAACAATCCTTAAAATGCTCAAATAAAAAAATAAAAATGTAGGGGTTAATGAAATAGTAAACGTGTTTTACTTAACAGCCAAGCTATTTGGGGAATTGCAATCAAAAGACTCTGACAACATTAGTGAAAATAGGTCAGAGGTTAAGCAATTGAATCCAGGAATGAAAAAGGTTACCTACAGAAGAAACAGTGAAAAGTAGTGCTGAACCCTGAAAATCCTCACTACAGTGAAAAGAGGGGGGTTAACTCAGATTTTACATTTAGAGAGGCAACAGCAAATGCCACCATCTCTCCATAGACACCCTCTAACTTCAACTCAGTTCTGATGTAAAACCCTTTAAGATAGTTTATGAAGATTTCTAGGCTAGTTCTAGAATTCAAAGACGAGAGTAATGTAATTATATTGCTGGGGTAATGTTAACATACACTAGGAACGAGCTCCTTCTGGATGTGTGCCAAGCCATACTGTAAAGTGTCAACAGAATGGCGTTGGATTGATTGGATGAAAACATAGACTCTTCCCTAAAATTTAGAAATGAAAATAAAAGTAATAATGAAAAGTGGACATAATGGGGTTCATAGATAAAGATGACTTGAGTCTCACAGTAATTTGGTGACAGGTTCCGTAGCAATTCTGGCCTTGGGAATCCTAAGCCTGGCTCTTTTTATGTCACTGTCTGTCTCATGTTGTGGGATCAGTAGTTTATAAATCATGACAATCTAGATGGACTTTGTAACAAGAATGAGTTCTCAATGGCTTAAGCCACAATATTAGTTCTTGGTTAACTTGTGTGTCTCATTGTGTCATCATCAAAGGTTCTGTAGAGACCCTCAGAGACTCATCAAGTCTGTGAAATTTTCATAATTCCTTGTCTAGATTCTCTGTACATCCAACCTCATGTATATCACTATAGGGGATAAAGAAGAGCCTATCGCACCACAGAGAAATGTCTTTTGTCAAAATATGATACAAACCATTCCCATGGTAATTGAATGGTCCATTCATCACGACCTCCTCAGACTGCAAGAAGGTGGGATAAATATATACAGGAAAGTCAGGAAGGTGGAGCTGGGTGAGCCTGGGTTACAGTTTTACACAGCACAGAGAAGGCAGCTGCAGACTATCGCCTGGCACTCTTTCTATTCTCACAGAGCCTTCCTTTCTGCCAATGTATTCCTAGGAGCTGAGGAGTTGCCACAATGTAAATCAAATCTCTGTATGGCCACAGTCATAAGCAAGGGAAAAGGACAACTTTAGACACCTTTGGGTGTTTCCTATGGGTCTGCTTTATTCTGGGGGAGAAGAGGGCAGATCTCCAGTTCATCAAATCCTAACTTCTTGGTCTGAAAAAGTTCAGTTTTATTTAAAATTGCTTACCAAAGAGAAGTGCAGTGGTCATTAGCAAAGAGAGAGAATTTCTTTTGTTCACTACACAAAAATGATTTTTGTCTTAATTTAAAACAATTTGGGTCAGTGGGATAGCTCATCAGGTAAAGGTGCTTCCTGCCAAGCCTGAGGACCTGAGATGAATCAAAGGGCCCAATGTGATAGAAGGAGGGAACTGTCTCTCACATGATGTCCTCTTAACACACACACACATACACACACACATACACGGAGGAACGCAAACACACATGCACACACACACAAACATACCAGATTTTAAAAATATCTTTAAAATCCCATTAATTTAAAAGTGTATTTTAATATCTTGTGGTATATTTTAATATAATTCTATATAAACAATACAACAAATGAAAAAGCAACTATTCTCTAATAAATCCTGATAAGAAAAGAAAATGGTATTCAGAATTAAGTATAATATCGTTCATCTAGGATTGTATCAAACATAAACTATAGATACCTTTTGGACAACAAGATCAAGTTTTAAGATTTCCCTTGGGGCTGGTGATGTAGTTCTGTTGGTAGAGTTCTTCACTAGCATGGAGTGTGCTCTGGGTCTAACGAGTAGCAGTGTATAAATTGTACATGGTGGCATAAGCCTATAATACAAGCACATGGGATCTAGAAGCTGGAGGATCAGTCCAGGGCTATCCTCAGCTGCATGATGAGTTTGAGGTAAGCCTGGGCTACAAGAAACCTCAAGAGGGAAAATGCATTTACTTTGAAGAGAATAAAATATCCCAAGTTGGAACTCATGTGTTCTTTCACTTGTAGCATAGGTACAATTCAAAGATTTAATGAACTTCTGTGTTGTCCTTAACATACCAATAGAGTCAAAGATATGGAAAGAACTCTAATGATTCATTCTAAAGTAGAGAGGAGAGCAGGGAACAGGGGAGTGGATTATAAAATAACACGTATTCTATAATCCACGATTGCAAAACAGATCCATGGATTTACAGATACATATGCATAGAGATTGGCTAAGCAAAAAAGCCATGGCAATTTGGGTGGTTGTATTCTGGGAAAAGTTTTATTCTGTTCCCTTTGATTTTGAAATCCTCTTCTTTCCCCCCCCCCCCAAAATCCTCTTTACAATTGCATAAATGTAAATTTCATTTTGGAAAAAAAAAAAAGAGTTCTCTAAAGAATGACTTCAGAGAACAAATTGTACATTTATGCAGATAACGCTGTAGTGCTGTCCTTCTGAAGAGGTTGAATATGAGACAACTATCTTTTTAGTAAGACCTAGGTATTTTTAAAGTATCAAGTGTACAGACAGACAGATAGACAGACAGACAGACAGACAGACAGACAGACACACACACACACACACACAAAACACACTTTTAGGTTAGCAAAATAGTTTTCAGATTCCAACTTCCTGCATCACATTAGAGGTAGCCTGTAGTTACTGCCCCCTGCCCCCAACACCTAACTAATAACCTTCACTCACTCCACTCACTCGTGGTCAAGGAGCCATGAGTATTTAATAGTGACACTCATCTGCTTCTGTGTGAGGAAAGAACCAGTGTCCATCCTGGGAAATCTGTGACCTCAGGAAAGGTTATAAAAGAGATGAACTACAGACCTGGCTTGGCACAGCCTACACTCTGTTCTGTGTCCTTCCTGGGGCTTCCTGGATACAGTATCAACCTCTCTTTTCTTACATGGTCTCCTAAAGCTTGTGCTTTTTAATCCACATTTTTTCATTTTTTTAGGCCAAGTGTTTTGCTTGTTCGTTTTCTTTTAAGTCAGTGACACCTTTGTTTGGGGAAATGGCTCACTGGAAGAAAGCACTTACTGGGTAGGCTTTAAGATCACAGTTCAGATTCCCAGAACCCACAGGAAAACCTGGTAAACTTGGAAGCCCAAAGGCCCCGGCGAAGCTGCCCAGTGAGACTAGATATTTCAGTGAGCTCTGGTTCCAGCAAGAGACCCCAATTTAATAAATAAAAGTGGTGATGGGCAGAGGAAGACCCCAATGTCAATCTCTGGCCTCCACACATATGTCCACACATGTGAATGTGAACTGCAAGTACACATGTGCCCACACCAAATGTGACAGACAAGACACCCACAAGCAAAATAAAAAGCAATAATGCCTTTAGTGGATTCCATTGGGACTATATTTCTATCCAAAGTGGTCCTAGAATAGTAGATGGCAAGGATATCCCACCCCTGATCTGCGGAGGGAAAATCTCCCTACCTCTGTCCCCCTGACAGACTCCATGAGAGCCTGGGGCTTCTCAGGATGCAAATGGGCAAACACAGCGCTCTACTTCTCAGCATGGAAAAAAAAGGGGGGAGGGGGTGGAGGTGGAAGCAAGATGCTTTGAGTATCAATGTATCTGGCCAAGGAATGCTGAAAAGAAACAAGGTAACTTATTCAGCAGCCTTCTATTGTTGCTCAAGGTTTTCCAAGCCTCCCTGTAGCAGATGCCTCCTGTGTCTCTACATTGCCCCTCCTCTGATTCCAAGGAAGCTCCACGAAAGCTCCAAACACATTTATTTTTAAGAAACGTCTTGAGCTGCTTTGGCAACAGAGAATCACTTCATGGGAGTGCAGGCCAGGGGTCATTTGTGGTCTGCCTGCTCACGGGGATCTTACATTGCACACAGCCTACTGCAGAGAAGACAGAGTTGGAACCAAGGGATCGGTGCCATCTGAACATTTGGTTTCTAGTCTCCGAAGTCCTCTTTGTTTTTGATCGTGACATTTCTTCACGCTCAGATGCATACATGATGTAACATTCTTTGTTGATGTTCTGAAATGTGTTTGGGGAGTTATTTTGGCTGAGTACAAAATAAGAATGGGGCTCTCGACTTTTCTGGTTGAAATGTTAATCTTGCCATCGGCCCACCCTCACCCCACCCCATCTTTCTCCTTGCCTTTTTCCCTCACATATATTTCTAAAGCTTGAAACCCAACCCCAGGACTGATATTTAATAGACCATAGCCAGTTTTGCTGGATACCAGGCAGATGAGACGTCTCTCTAGGGAATGTCTGGATCTTTACGGTGGAGGGGGGTGGGGGTGTCGGTCCTTAAGTGGAGTTCCTCACAACCTAATTGTTGAGAAATGTTGCAAGTTCAACAGCACGGAAATCCTACTTCTCGCTCCAGCTGAAAAGGTGCTCATAAAGGTAGCTGGGTTATTCTAGCAATTCGCCTTATTTTGAAAATCCAATTTGAGAGCTTCATTAAAGGGCACTAATTTAGTGTCTTCAGGGAATACATGTTTAAAGGAGCTCGACAGCAGTCTCAGATGTTTGCCAGTGTGTAGGTGAGCTCAACTCCCTAAGCCAGGGTTACCTGGTTACAGGCTCACACCCTCATTTCAAACACAATGCCAGCAAACACTCTAGGGCCCTCAGACCAGGAGTAAGAGCACCTCATGCTTCCCCGCTCCTCCATGTCCTCTTTAAGGTGAGAGCATCACTGCTACTGTGACTTTATCACTCAGAGGTCCAACACGGAAGATCTCATTTTACACAATGCTGGATCTGGTAATATGTCAGGCCAAGGACCTTAACTGTTAAGAACCATTTCAAAGCATTTAAGGAAATGTGCACATTTTCTGAACGCCTACAATAATAACATTGCTCACTACCTGCCTAATAGCCCCAAGAGGATATTTCAGTCCCACACCAGGACACAAATTTTTTTTAAAGTGGATAGTTGAATCAATTATCAACATGGCCTCAAATAAACTTGAGCCTTCTCAGGCCACTGATTTGTTTGTTTATATATATATATATATATATATATATATATATATATATATATATATAGAGAGAGAGAGAGAGAGAGAGAGAGAGAGAGAGAGAGAGAGGACAGAAAATAAAATTGAGTTTTTTTTTTTTTTTTTTTTTCAAGACAGGGTTTCTCTGTGTAGCCCTGGCTGTCCTGGAACTCACTCTGTAGACCAGGCTGGCCTCGAACTTAGAAATCCGCCTGCCTCTGCCTTCCAAGTGCTGGGATTAAAGGCATATGCCACCACCTCCCCGTGAGGTTTTTTTTTTTTTTTTATTGGATATCTTATTTACATTTCAGATGCCATCCCCCAATTCCCCTCCCTACAAAACCCCTATCCCATGCCCCCTTTTTCTTTTTGCTTTTATACATTTTTTTTTTAATGTTAATCAAAGGCTTTACAAGTTTGGTAATGCTCAATCAGTTGAGTTTTAATGTCTTAATTCCAAGTATACTTATTTTCAGAGCTTAAAAATTCACAAGAGATATTGTTCTAAATATCATCATTCTGTTTGTTCATTATTGTTAAGATTTAGAAACTTTCCATCAGTTTAAGTGCTAGAGATTTTTGTTTGTTTTGTTTTGTCTTTTTTTTTTTTTTTTAACTAAAAACTTTCACAGAATTCCACTCGGAGGTGGGGGTGGGGGGATGGCTTTTGTCTAGAAGAGATACCCACACTGACCACATACACAACTTAATACAATCCCTCAGGCGGGCAGTGGTGGTGCACGCCTTTAATCCCAGCACTTGGGAGGCAGAGGCAGGGGGATTTCTGAGTTTGAGGCCAGCCTGGTCTACAGAGTGAGTTCCAGGACAGCCAGACAGCCAGAACTACACAGAGAAACCCTGTCTCAAAAAAAAAAAAAAAAAAAAAAAAAAAAAAAACAATCCCTCCAGAAGAAATTTAGTTCTTCTTAGAATGTGATTACAAACATTTTAATTTTTTCTATTACATCCCAAATGGCTGGAAAACACTTCTTGGTATACGTTGTGAGGCATTAGTAGGAAAAATGAAGCTAAAGTCAACATGTGTGTTGTGAAAACTTAGGATCCTTTTGCCTGAAACTTTATGCTGTGGATTTGTCTTGCCCTGCAGAAGTGGAAACCCAGAGGAAGACACTAACAGCTAGAGAATAATGATCTGTTCATCAAGGACCAATCCAACATTCTACTCCTCGGAGTACACACATGCCTGCGTGAACACATAAGCACACACACACAAACCACACACAGGCACACACACACACACACACACACTCACATATCACACACTTTAAGATCTATAATCTATATATTAGTAGGTGGCAGCATGACCATACAGTGTCTATGCAAATCACTCTTCTAAAACACCACGGAAGTCATGTGTCTTGTAAGCCTGGTTTTTGTTTGTTTTCCATTTTTTACGTCTACCATTAAAGGTAGGTGTACCTAAATAAAAGTCAAAAAAATAAAATAAAAACTAAAAGAAGAAGAGATTTTCCTGGTATAGTTTACGGTAGTTATATATTTGTTGTTTGGTCGTGGGGTTACTAATCACCACTGGTAAGGTTTTTTTGTTTGGTTTGGTTTTGGTTTGTTGTTTGGTTTATTTTTGTTTTGATTTTTGTTTGTTTTTTTTTTAATGTATTGTGCATTGCAGCAGATCCACAGTTAACTAACTCACTGTCTGCATTTCAGAAGCTCGGGTATTGGATATTGTTAAAATGAGATTTGGTAATTGTACACAAAAGTACACAACTATAATTTTGCTACCCATTAATAAAAAGCCAGCCAAGAAGCCCAGAATCCAATGCCTTGCTCTCAGCTGGGGATAGGAAGCTAGAATGGACTATCTTGGCTGGTGACCTATGCTGTAGGAAAGTAGGATGTATAGTTTCTTGCCGGTGGGCGGTATTCCGGAAATTTATTCACTCTTCACTGTACTTTTTCCTCCTCTTGGTAGTGTGCCCTTAGATAATGAAAAAAAAAAAAATGAATTGCACTTGATAAAAATAGTACGCATCTCCAAAACAAATGGGTAAATCACAGCTTTTATTTCTTCAGGTGTCAACTCTGCTCCCTGCCCCAGCCCTACTCCTCTGGGCTCTGCAGTGCTCAGTTTCTCTCAGTCAGCGCATCAGCGCCCAGCGGAGCAGGCGGCAGTGATCTGGGCGGTCTTGCAGTCTTGCATCCAGAAGACCAGCCTCGCTGAGCAGCTGGACTTGTCTCTCTCAGCTCCAGAGCTTGGGCATCTGAGAGCTCTAAACTGAGAATCATTTCTTGGGTGGGGTGAGGTGTTGCTGCTCTGGGCTGTTTTTTGCACTTGGCCCCGGAGAGTAAGCGCGGTGTACCAGAGCACCAGAAGCTCTGGCCAAACATTCCTAGGACTCCAGGTGGTACCCCAGCGAGGTAGGCAAGGGCTGGACTCCGGGGCGCGCCTGATGGCTGGGAGGGAGATGCAGGGTGGCGGGGCCGGGGCAGCGCGCCAGTTTCCTCTCTGATTAATGATGCTCGCGCTGCCGCGCGCGTGGCTCATGCGCTTTGTCTCCAGCCCAGGGGTGGCGAGAGCAGTGGGGATGGCAGCGCTCAGCGCACAGAGCAGGTGCCGACTGCGCTCAAGCCTGGCTTTGCACGGTTGCGGAGCGGCCAGGCATCACCAGGCATCCCCTCGGGGGCATCTCCCTCCGTGGAGGGGTCGGGAGCACGGGTGTTGAGCGGGAGCTGGGGTGTGGGGGGCATGTGCAATGCTTTCCGGTGCTCTTGGTGCCCGCCCGGCCGGACGCGTCTTCGGCTAGCAGGGAGGAGCTGGGCGCTGCCTGGGAGCCTAGCCAGCCATGTGCGAGGGCATGGCCGAGGGTGGGGGGACGGTTAGGGGGCCTCACCGAGGCTGTCTACTCTGGCTGGACTGCGAGAGTGACCGGCAGGTGGACACACTCAGTCAGAGAGATCGAAATCCTGCGAGCGAAGTAGAGAGGTAGAGAAACGAGAGAGAGAGAGAGAGAGAGAGAGAGAGAGAGAGAGAGAGAGAGAGAGAGAGAGAGAGAGAGAGAAGGGAAGAGAGGGAGAAGAGAGGGAGAAGAGAGGGAGAAGAGAGGGAGAACTCAGTGGGCAGAAGGACAGCGGGGAGGGACAGGGACAGCCAGCTCAGCGCACTCGCCCCCTGCAGTCACCTCCTCCCACCTGACCTGGGGAAGTGGCCAGAGTGCAAAGTAGCAAAGTATCAGAGACGCTGCGGGCTCCAACAACAATCACCTGGTCCCCGCATTGCTGGTGGGACCGCAGGTCGCAGAGGGGCGGACAGATCAGCGCAAGGACTGGCTGCAGGAGACGGAGGCTACTCCCAAGAGAGAGGAGCGGAGCAAAGCCTGGACACCACCCTCTCACCCCCTTTCCTGAAGCAGACAGACAGACAGGCAAATAGACAGACAGGAGCTCAGCAGCCTGGGGTGATATACAGGCTCTCTAGCAGCGACGACCTCCAAGCGTCCGGAGCGGCGACAGTCCGACAGCCGCAGCCACCACGAGTTCCCCACCAGCGCTGTGCCTGGGCAGCGCTAGGACCCCTGCCTCCAAGCCGAGGGCTCCTTTTGCTAGCAGTTAAATAAATCGACCAAACAACAAAGGCAAGCCACAAACCAAACTGACCCAACCAAAGCATTCACTGAGAAACAATACTTATTCACAAAAGCCCCAAACGAAATCCACTCAGTCAAGGCACCCGGACGCTGGGTCACTCCACTGTTCCTTCAGGTAAAGAGCCAAATGTTCCGACGTGAGGCATCGCAAGCCTTTTGTGTCTCGCTGTTGGGGCTTTCTGCTTCTACCGCCCACCCCCTTTTTTTCTTTCTACCATCTATCTGTGCTTTCCCTTTGACCTGTTTGTCGTTTCTGTGTTGTTTATCTCGTTTCTATGTCTCGCCGAAGGCATGGGTGGACTCCCCTTCCCCCAAAGCAGGCAGAAATTGGAATCTGGGAGGGGAATTGAAAGGGACGATGCTTTCTGTAACAGAAGTTTCCAGTAATTTTGTATGGGTTTTATGATGCCAAGTTTGAAAATTCTCTTGATTCAGCTGAAAAAGAACGTCGAGAAAATGGAAACTTATCACTTTCCTGTTTCCACAGAGGTCCTGGGTGCCAAGAGGTCGCGGAGAAGGGAGGGGGAGGATCATAATATTTTGTTTTATTTTTTTAAATCTTGGAGTCATTTTCATGACAGCCTCCAATGTAACGTTAGCTGTCTCAGGTGAGAAATGTGGTGATAGGATTGGATCTGTATCAGGCAAGTGTTGTTAAAAGTTTCTTCGGAAGAGAAATTGTATGGCTTAGCATTGATGTCACGGATGTGTTAAGTTCAAAGCTTGATCAACCTTCTACAGACACAGACTAAGACTGGAGCGTAAGTTTAAATGAAAAAGCAAAGAGGAAGGTAATGTCATGGTGGGATGGGAGGTACAAGGTGAGACTGCTAGACACGATCTCCCTAAGAACATGTCACCGAGGGAGGCGATCATTTCGCTGTCTGCCTTCTCAAAAGACGCAGCTTCTGCAGGCAAGAATGACAGTCTCTAAAATGGAAATGAATCTGTATTTTTTTTTTCAAAATTTGCTCCAATGCAGAATGAATCTACACTGTGCCCACCCCTTCCTCATCTGCCTTGAAACCCAACTCTGCAGTTTACTGCTTTAAGTAAGCAGCGAGGTAGACAGGGCAGGCAGGAAGGCACTCCTTGTTGTTGTTATGTTTTGTTTTTTGTTTTTCTTTTAATTCTGTGAAAGTCGGAAAGCCTTTGATATGCTCTCCAGCATGGGTAGACCCTCTCCTTTCTTCTTCAGGATTATGTTACCATAGGGCTTGATGTCTGAATAGCATTTTAGCTAATACCATTTTTTGTGAAAGACAGTCATTTGGAAGGCACGGGAGCTGGTTATGCTTCCGCCAAACAGCAGAGTGAGCTTAACGTGAGAGATCCTGTCTTCAGGTTTCTGTAGCTCTTCAAGGTATGTAACTGCTTATGTTCGATTCTCAATGCCCTTTGTCCTGATCTTCTTTTGCTTTTTAATCACTTTGACTGACAGGCTATTTTTATATTTCTAGAGAATAAATTCAGATGTCTTTTTTTTTTTTTTAAAGTGATACATGTTTTCATTCCAAAAGATTGGGAAAAGATCATCTCTTTGCTGTGCTTGTCTGTGCTAATATGATTTGGTTTCAATGTAATTTTAAAGGTATTGCTTTAGACCATAGTCTTATACATGTCTTAGCCTCTCCTTTCTGGGTATGATTTATGTCATCGGAATGATAAAGTAACTATTCCTCTCGGTGAATGTTTATTTAACAGTACTTTGGGTGAGGTGTATTTAAAGAAACTTATACAGCTCCAGGGACTACCGTTAGGTTTCTTGGTGACTTAATTTCATTCACTACATGGTGATTTCTTTTTGCTGATAATTCAGTTCAAACCCAGGCAAGTAAGTGTGTGTGTGTGTGTGTGTGTGTGTGTGTGTGTGTGTGTGTGTGTGTGTGTTATTAGATTTGCACATTGCCAATCTCCCAGTGACTGCTTGTCATAGATCCCAGTTGAGTGTGGTTATTTTGAGAACTATAGCAATCGCCCTGTTAGAGTATGCTGCACTGAGTTTTTTGCAGTCTGTTTTTAGTGCTGTTTAATGAAGTAGTGGGCATCTCACTCTGCAATGAAAGGAGCACAAGAAAAGGTAGAGCCCTGTGCTGCTGTGGAGACTGCAGAACAGATGAGAATGAAAAGGTAAAGCAGGCTGCAGAGGTGGTCCTTTGAATTGAGTATTTCTTATCAATGGGGATCAACTGGTTCAGATGAGAGGGTTCTTTCTGAATAGCCGGTTAGATGTTTCTTCAATGTCTTTGCTGGTTCTTAGAAAGAAGACTCAATAATTTGAGTTGCATAAAACTTGGAGAAGATGCTAACTGGGGACTTCCTGTGTGTCTACTATTTTTAATATAGGCTGTGAGTATGTTGGGTAATGAATGCAGAAATAATCTCAAATTCCTGAATCATTGTTCTGCTGTGGCAGATGGGTTGGACCTTACGAAACACTCTGAGATTCAAAGAACTCCCACCGTCTTCAGATGTGGTGGTCATCTGGATTTCTGCCGTGGGAATTTTGGGTTGACCTTTCTGTCATGAACTTGACACTTTGCTCCAGAGCTGTGACAACTAAGAGAATCTGCAGGTTTTAGATGGACTCAGTGGAAGAGTTGTGCTATTTTCTCCCTTTCACTTTGGGGGAAGTGTTTCTCATTTATCTTTCTAAAAACTGCATATCTTAAAATGTCTCTGAGGTAGCATTGATTACCGTTAGAATGTTATCCTGGGGGGGGGGGAGAGCAAATATCTTCACATAATAGCATGTAAGATACAAGAAGCCATTTGTCTGCATTGCTGGCACCTCCACAGAACACCCATCTTCAGGTGCAAGGTGGGAATGTTCAATCAGAAAGGTATTTTGCTCATTTTCATATTAACAGCATGCAACCATCAGGCCACTCCTCCCCCCACGGTGAAGCTCATTAGACCAAACACTTAAGTAGTTTCAAAATTAATAAGCATAAGAGAATATGAGCAGTTTATATGAAATGGAGAGCTAAGTCTTATTATTTTATATCAATGCCTCTATGAGAAGTCAAAAAGTCAGTATGGAAGTGGCCAAGTTTAAAATGAAGTAAACACCTAAGAACAATATTTGCATGGAGATGCTGCAAAATTTTTTTTTTTTCATTTGTCTTCCAACATGGTATTTCTAGAGGGGGAAGCCAACCACATTGGCTGTTACTATTTCCCTCATGGCTCTGCCTTTTGCACCAGAGTACTGGTGCCTTTCTCGAGATTATCAAGTCTGAGGGCATTCGCATCTGAATTCAAAGTGCATTTTTGTCTTTGGACAAGATAATGATAAACTTTGCAAGCAGAGCTTGGAATGAGTCAGCTTCTGAAGATAGAAAGTAGCCAGTAGCTGGTAGCCAGGCATGGATAGGATGGAGAATTCTTTTAGAATGAGGAGATAGTTCGAAGTCCACAGGACTGGACCCTGAAAATTCACTATTTGTTTTCCAGTCAGTGTTATTTGAATCTGGTCTCTGACAGGATTAGGCAAGAATGGGGCACCTAAAACTGTGGCTGACATGGAAAGCCATTTCTTCAGGGGTAAGTACCGGCATCATCATTTTACTGGGTCCTGCATTTAGGAAGCTATGACTCTCCTGGTCACAGAAAAGACTTGGCTTTCACAACAAGGCAGTGGGTCACCTGGGAGGTCTCCAGTATGCCTTACGTCAGTCATGTTGTATTTGTAAAACAGCCGCTTCTTCCCTTAAGACAGAAGATCTTTGCATCTTGAGAAATGCATAATCCAGTGGTTCCATGTATCTGTGCTTTTTGCCTTTTAATATTGCTCACTCTACCACTTCATATTAAATATGAAAACCGTGTCTTATATGCCTATGCCTATTATATGCCTATGCTAAAGGATTGTGGAATGCAGAGAGAGAGAAAGAGAGAGAGAGAGAGAGAGAGAGAACACAATCTAGACTATGTATGAGTGAACTTATTTGTAATTTTGCTTCTGAGTTCTGAGTTTCTTTTAAGATATTTTTATGGTAAGCTCTTAAAAATCAATTTTTTGTTCAGTGCTTGGTCTGGTCTTAGATTAATTTGGATCATGTTGGATTACTGTTGACCATAGATATTGAAGCTTTGATTATATATACTTACATCACAGACATCTCATGTCTGTAAAGATCCAATATGAACTGAGATACTATGTAAATCACCGTGTACTTACTAAGCCCGATAAAGAATAAATTCCCTAAGTATCAAGCCCATGCAATAATTTTTAATGTTGACAAGATTGTTATGCTACGGTCTCCCAATCCCCTTATGTCTAGAGATGTTTTCTTAGTACATCAAACGCCTTCATAGCATCTTGAGTGTGTCGTTGCTGGGGCACATCTGTATGATAGAAAACGAGAACGGAAGCAAGGCAAAAAGTAAATTGAAGTAATTGCACGGAACAATTGAAGACTTAGTGTAGGGCACACAAAGTGTTGGTTTGACTATATGGTATTTATTGGCTTTCTGCATTTGGGTCCTTAGCTTCATGCTACGATGCTGCTGCTGCTTCTTTCTCTTCTTCTTCTTCTTCTTCTTCTTCTTCTTCTTCTTCTTCTTCTTCTTCTTCTTCTTCTTCTTTTTCTTCTTCTGTTCTCCTTCTTCTTCTCTTCTCCTTCTTCTTCTTCATTTCTGGCTGCCAGCATAGATCCCAGCACTGCCAGGTGGGAAGAATGTTAACTGCTATCAGTGGTTACAATAGACTGATGCTTTAAATTCCATCTATGAACTTTTCGTATGAAAATCTCTCCTGGCAGTGTTTATAACCACAACTTAATGCGTATAGCAACATGACAAGATATTTATGTTCCGTATAATCAAAATGAAGCTCAAATGGCCACTGCAACTTATTGAAATGCTGATCACTTACTCTAAGAGTGTCTCATTCAAGGCATGTATTCATAATTGCTCTCCCATCATAAGTTCATATCACATTTTAAAATATTACCATCACTTTTTTTTACTTAACAACAGATAATCATTCGCTTTTTCTCCAGGTGAGGTGATACACAAATTGTCTCTTTTGTAAACAAGCCTTCTAGCACAGTCTCAATTTTCATATGACTGCAAGATGATAATGCAGTTTTTAAATAAAAAATAATTGGGGATGATATGCAAATTACTACAGTTTTGCTAATGTTAAAGTCAATAGCCTCTTAGGTGACATTAGTTTAAAGGTAGTGGTAATGACATGCAAAAATTTAGCTCTACTTTAAAGATGAGTCAAGACTTTTAAGAAGACAACAATGACATCATTTTAAATCCCCAATATTTTGGCAAATTTTGTAGAGGTTTACTTGACATATCGTGGGCTATATTTTGGTGCAGAAACACATAACCTTCGGAAGTATTAAATCTCTTTATAGCTGTTTCCTAGAGAACAAGTCACTCAGTTTATCTATCTAAATGAGTCCAGACAGATTTCTTCCTCAGTGCCCCATCATCCAAGGTAGTGCTGGAGTTCCTAATAATCTGCACTCTTTTCTTCCAGGTCACTGGTTGTTTGTTTATTATACACTAAATACAGGAGGTAGATGCAGAAATCATAGAACAAACAAGGAAGGTGGGTTTCTGTTACTTAGCAAAGTCCTTTCATACTGCCTGAATAACAGCCCTCACTTTAGAACATCCCAGCATGTAAGGTCTTTCAATGAAAAGGGAAATAAATTCATTCATCCTGGCATTTTGATTTAGTTGGCATTAAGAATCACTCTGCGGGAGGGGCTGGAGAGACGGCTCACTGGCTAAGAGCACTTGCTGTTCTTGCAGAGGATCAGAGATCTGTTCCAAGTAACCACCTGGTGGCACACAACCATCCAATGACAGGCATGGCATGTGGTGCGCATGCATACATACAGGCAAACACACATAAACCAAAATAAATAAATAAATTTAATAGTGATTTAAAACACTGTGATAGGAATCAACATATGCAAGCTAAAATATTTCCATGTCTTTAAATTACAATGCGGAACATTGATGTCTGAAAGGTTCTCTTTCTCCCAGTTTAAATAAATTACCTTTTCGCTGTTATATTAGGTGGTCCAGAAACTGTCCACACTCTCAGCATCTCAAGTTGACTTCAGAAGATTCCCTCAATGTTACAGCAGTTTAGAAAACTCTAGAAAAATCTAGATACAGACCACTGAATTCAAAGAAGGGACAGGTTAACTCATTGACACTAAAGATTACTCTTGACCCTTTAATATTTTATTTGCCTATAAGGAGCCCAACTCAAAAATCAAAGCCTGTCGAATGACTCCCACGTCTCTAAAAGCACAGGCAAAACTCTCACAGGACGTGCTAGCATTTATTTGTGGGAAAATACAGCAAATGGCATTCTTGGCTCGTGCTTTGTTTGTCGTGAAGTGTAATTTCAGTAGGAATTCCAGCGCTGATGTGGTGACGTAATGACATCATCGGCCGAGAAGAAAACAAGTGTGAGCAGATTCAAGTAAGCAGCAGAATTGAAACTTCCAGAGCACTTATCTTAGTTACACACCACCTCTCTAAAACAAATGGTTAACTGAGTGTTAAGCAATTTTGGAGCTGAGAAACGGTGCATATTTATTTATTTACTTATTTATTTGAAAATAAGTCCTCAGTTTACCATTAGATCATGACTCCTTAAGTCAGCATGGTACAAAGTCAAAATTGGTGTTGAATTCCCCCAAATGAATCGTGAGAATTCCATGGGGGAACGGCTGAGCCAACACCCGCACATTGTGTTGCTTCATGTGGTTTGTGTTTTATTTCTTATAAATTTATTCAACAGTCAGCAGAGTTTTTTGGAAGCCAGAATCTCCACAGCAAAGAGTTGATCTAATATTTTCTGCTGTTTGGGGGTTTCTTCCCTTGCTTGTTTGCTTTTCCAATCCTGGTTTTCACCTGTTCATTAAGAATGTTCTGGAAACACTCAGCAATGCAGTGCTGATCGGGCTTCTGAAGCATGCTGTAAAAATCACGCTTGCCCCAGAATGTCATGTATGTGGTAAGGAACTGCATGTTTAGTCTCACGGTCGCTGCTGTCTCCTACATCTATAAATAACTTCCCATTAGGAACTCTCTTCAGCATCAGGATGTCGGAGAACAGAAATGATGTGGCAGTTCATGTGTCACAAAACTTTTAGGCTTAGTGAGATGAGTCAGCCAGTGAGGGACTCTCCCTCCGAGACTGACAATTGGAGTTCAATCTTTGGGACCCACATGTGGAAGGAAAGAAGTGGCTCCTGCGGTTCTTCTGAAGGCCACTCGCACACAGTGGTTTGGAATACACACACACACAAAACACACTGAGAAGATGAATTTAAGCATTTCTAAATAAATTATGCATCTTCCAATGCATTGGTGTAATTATCCTCCTACAAATGATTTTTATATCTATGTGGTCAGACGTGGGGCAGGAAGTTAGAAGCAAAAATATTTTGACTCTTAAGTGGAGATCAAGATTGAAACTGGGGTTAGAACCAGTGGAGAGGACGTGTACCCAGGGGCCTCATGTGACAAGAGCAAGAAACAATTAGGGGAGAAGAAGGACTGTCCTCCCCAGGAAGTGTCTGTGGTTTCTCTCAGATTCTGTGAGCAGAATTTGCATTGCAATCAAAGTTTCAGTAAAATAAAGCCTGCCTTTTGCACCAGCAAACCTCAGTTCTCCACCTTCTGACCCCAGAAATACAGAGCTGCTCACCTGAGTTGTTATTTGGTCTAGATGTCTAGCTTCTTCTCCACAGTAAGTAACTCACCATAGGACCCTAGCTCAATAAACCTGAGCAGTAGCACCCTGATCCTAACAATCTACTAGTTATATGACTAGTAATCTAGTTAACTACTTAGCTGCGTCCAATCTCCATTTAGAAAGTGGAGTTGACCCAGCCTTCCAGTATTAACAATCCCTGACATGGAGAGTAATCCACTAAAATGAAGTCATTTATCTTTTCATATAGAAAGGTTAGACACAGATTCACTTATTACATAAGTAAAACACAGTTCTCTTAGTTATTTTATTTTATTATTAATATGTGTGCCTGCTTTGCCTGTAAGTATGTCTCTGTAGGACAGGGATGCCTGGTGCCTGAAGAGGTCAGAAGAATGTGTGACAGATCTCCTGGAACTGTGAGCTTCCTTCCACATGGGTACTTGGAATCGGAATCGTACCCAGTTCCTCCAGTAGAGCAACCAGTGCTCTCCATCTAACACAACTCCCTTTAGAAAAACTAAACAAAAAAACAAAACAAAAAAAACCAACAATAACAAAACAAAGCTTTAAAAAAAAAGCTAGGGTTCAGTACCTTAATTAATAATTGTTATTAATTAAAAACTAATTAATGAATCAATTAATAACAAATACTTTTTTTCTTTATCAATTATTTTTTCTGACTGAGTCTTGTTATGTATCACAAGTTAGCCTAGGCCCTCATGGCTTCCACATGCTGATTGTAAATATGCCACTATGTCCTACTGCCAAATATAAATGCCAGGTTTGGTATTTAAAATCAATGAGCAGCTTAATTCTTTCTGTTTAGGATTTATTAAAGATGAAGGTAGTGACTAAATCTCAGGGGTGCTGATTGGAAAAAGAGCACGGTACTTCTTAAGGCCCTATCTTCTATCAGTTCCTAAAGGAGGGGATGTCTGCCTGCCTAAGAGCTCTCCAAACCTATTATTGGTTCAGGACACTGTACTTGTCTCATTTCTACCGTCTAAAACGGATAGCCCAGTTTTCAAATAGTTGAACAGGTGATAGTCAGAATAGCTTGATGAAGGAATAACTTTGCAGGAGCCAGGTAGGGGGAGCCACTCAACCAGACTTCAGATGGCATTGAAATTTAAAAAACAAAACAAAACAGTTTTCTAACCTAGGACAAAGAGCGAGCGAGCTAGAGTTTGGGGGTTTCCAAGAAGTTCCTGTTATTCTCCCAGACTCCAGCTTCCTGTCTCTCACACTCCTCTGGGCAGAGCAGCGGACCTGGCCTCTGATCCTGAAGTGTCTGCGGATAATTTTGTTCAGTGAGTCAGCACACTGGCTGCAAGTATGGCCAGGGGAGGAAGGGCACTGCTGTCATGATGAAGGTTCCCACTTACTTCCCCTAACAGGAAACAGAGAACCACAAGAGGTCCTCAGTATAGAAGAATGTGGGCTGCACAGAGCAGTAAATGCATTCGATGATTGTATTGTGTTTTCTATTGTAATTTGAATATCTTACTTTTTGTTTTCCTGGGGAAATAACACTAACAATTTTTGCCAAAGAACATTCTCAGAGGCCTGGGGGCATGCTCACAAACCTTACCTTTTACAAGACTTGCTGGGAAACAAAAGAATTACATGGATATATAGATGTGTACAAAAACACACACCTGTGTACTTGTGTGTGTGTGTGTTAAAATCAACAAAACACACTTACCCCAAAAGTTCACTCCCTCACATGTTTTTCATAGTCTTCAGCAATTTCAAATTAGTATAGTGATTATATGTGATTAGTTATTTAATCACAGTTTACTGAGTTAAAATTTGACCTTTGTTAGTATTGACTGGAGCTCATGTGCAGAGTTTCTGCTCAGTCCTCCATGTAGTTTTACTTGCGTTTCCTTCATGGAATTTCAGCTCACACACATGTGACAGCTTTTTTTCTGAAAACAAAACAAAACAAAACAAGACAGTGATGCCCTTAAATATAACACTGTAACTTCACTCAAGACTTTTCTTTTGCCTTTTCAAACAAGTTTCCTTTCCTATTTCAGGAAGCAGGTAGGAATTCTGAGGCAGTCACACTGCCCCTTCCTTGCCAGCCTGAGTCAACCTAATGACTACCTGCATGGGAGGAAGTTACAGTTAATACTCTCGGTCAGCAAAGTGTTGGGAGGCGAGGAGGCAAAAGCCAGAACAAGGTTTTGAATTCTTGGCTCAAGGTGCTGGAGACATCTGGCCTTTCCGGGATCTGTGCTTATGAAAGGATTACGTTTGACTTGGGGCAGAGAGAAGGGTCAATCCAAGGACTAAGCAAGTGAGTAACCAGGTAGGAAGGCAGGCTCAGAGGTAGAGAGCAGAGAGCCCACCAGGGTTTCCTCAGGAAAGACCCACTTTTCCTAAACTACAGAAAAGCTGATATTTCCCTGTATCTTAGGAAGATGATAAAGTTAACCTGGCTTAAATGCCAAGGGATGTGATCCTCCCCCAGGCCACTGATGACTGAGTTACTCTCAGCTGTAAGGGTGATTTTTAAATACATAAATACATAGATGACAGAGAGATACATATGTGATAGATAGATGGTTACATAGATACGTAGATGGTAGATATAAATGATCACATAGATTTTCATATAATAAGTGAATATATATATATATATATATATATATATATATATATACATATATATATATATATATTGATATATATGTCAAATTAAACTGTAGGTTTTTCTAAAAGAGACATGGGGGGAAATAGACCCATAAAAAATGTCTGACTGTCCTTAATAGATAAAAGCCTGCTATCTGTGCTTAAAAGGAAATGGAATTAGATACAGTTCTGTGGGGAACCCTTAGTTCTCAGGGAGTGGTCTAACCTGCAGGTTACCTGCCAAGCACAGAGACTGTGTAGGATAATCGCATTGTACAGCTACTGAAACCTCCCAGTCCCTCTAATCCAGCAATGTGGTTACGGGTCCTACCCAGCACGTGCAGCTTTCTACTGGCGTCTGAGGACCTCAGACTTCTCTCACCGGATCTCATGAAGGTTTTTGTGCTTATACAGCAAGTTACCAGCTGATCCATTTGCCCAGCTACCCCCAGGCCCCCTTCTTTTCTTTAAATGCAGTTCTTTCTATTGATAGAAAACGTGCAAGCAAAAGTGCCCCCTTGTGAAATGATTTTCTGAGTAGGACTTTAAGGTGAAGCTTTATTGACTCCAGGCTGGTAGGATCAATGGGAGGTAATGACCGTGGATGCTGAAACAAAGCATGCCAATGTGAGACTCAGGATGTCCTCACTGGAACAGGAATCTGGGTTCATTGCCCCAGCTTGGTTCATGGCCATGTGCCTTATTCCACAATATTACACTGGGTGGCGGGGAGAAAACTATTTAAGGGGGTGCCTATAAAGCATTCCACAATATCTAAGGTCTCTTTTCATGTATAATTTCCATGATTCAATGACACACTTGTTGTAATAACCATGGGTCTGTTTTTATACTGCATTGTTCATGAATTTTTACTATAGTTCTTCCCTTCAGGCTGGAAGGCAAGCACGGGGCTGTGAAATAGAGAGAGCATTTAGACCGGTGCTCTTATCAAGATGATTCAGCAGAGAAACCGGGAGGTGAAGTCCCAAGACCCAGACTCAGATTCCACTCTGCCAGGCACAAGTTACGTGCCTTAAGTGTTCTGCACTGGCTCCTTTGTTTCTATCGCAGGACTGCAGTCAGAACTAACTGCCAAATGTTCTTCCCAGTGATGGATTTAATTGTTTTCCCTCTTCCTCCTCATATGTTCAAGCTTTGCCTGGGTGCTTTCATCATGCCTAGCATAGTGACACGGCGCGCGTTAGCAAAGATGCCTAAAATAAGAGATCTGGGTGAGGGTGATTCAGAATTCCCGACCCACACAGACTTCCACACAGCATCTCATTACCTGCTAACCTGACTTGTCCGAGGTGAGATCTTGTCTTTTTGCTAATTTACAAAGGAAGTTACCCAGGCCTCCTCCCAGACTCATCCTGTGATAACAGTCTAGTTTCCACTCAGGAGTGATTTAGGTTACTATCTAAAGAACCAGAAATCATCTCAAACGAAACACAGTCCGTAGATTTGTAACTCGTGCCGTGGCAGAGGAAACTCATAAATCTATCTGGCACATGTCATTTGTAAAATCAAATTCATCTATTGAATATAGCCAGACAAGGAAGCTCTAAAGTAATTTATATTTTCCTAAAATCACGAGAAACCATGACCTCATTGTGTTAACCTTGCTGTGCGTGTAGTCGGTCTGATGTTTTACGATCAGAAGTGATTGCTTGTTTCACTGGTGATTGATTAGAGCTTTGGGTCTAAGCCAGGATCAGCTGGTTTGCTGGGTTTTGCCGGGGTTTAAGCTGCTTGGAGAGCCAGCCCTATCCATGCAGATCTGTGTCTAATGATGTATTTTAATGTGTATACACGAACTTACATCTAGAATATGGAACCAACAGAAAGCCCATGAAGTTTGACATTTGTGAAAGAATACTGGGGAAGGCAAAAAAGAAAAAGAAGAATGTCTCATTCATATAAATATACTATATATATTATATATAGCATATTTATATTATATTAAATATATATATATATATATATATATATACACACACACACATATATATATATATTCTGAAGTGGTTAGGGGAGCTACCTGTGGTCATTTGTAGTGGCAGCCACACTTACTTCTACTTCGACTAGTTCATTAGTACTGTTTGTTCTACTCCATGGGAATGGCCTGCCTTTTATGCTCTGAATTACCTTGTTCCTCAGACCAAAAAAATCTTACCAATGTAACGAATCTAAACCTCTGTAGGAGGTTTGCATTGCTTGCTAAGGCCACATGGACAAAGATAAGTAAAATTCTCTCTCTCTCTCTCTCTCTCTCTCTCTCTCTCTCTCTCTCTCTCTCTGTGTGTGTGTGTGTGTGTGTGTGTGTGTGTGTGTGTGTGTGTGATTTCCAAGCTGCCCTGCCTTCTAGTTGGTATCACACAATGCTAGTGTCTCTGGTGTGACATATTTCCCCACCCCTAGGGAAATAAGACAAAAGACTGTTTCATTCCTTCAATGATTTTTCTTTGTGATAGGAACTATACTGTATTATGTAATTGCTATTTTTTAAAAACCTACAAACACTTAAGTGGTATAGTCTCAAAAGGAGAGGTTGAAAATCCCAGAGTCAAGGAAGATTATGTAATGGAATTCTGGTGGGGAAAGAAGGCATAGGAAGCAGGTATAGATGGGTGGTCTTTTCCAGTGGGCGTGGCTGCTGCCCTGGGCTTATGTACTGTCTTGTACTACTGATCCTAGTTTTACCAGTCCTACTGCCACAGTTCCCCTGAGGTCATGGACAGGTAGTCTCAGCTCCTCCTCTTTCTCAGCTGCCCAATTGGCCATGGGGAGCTTGGAGTGTCCTTAATGAGTCTTGCATATAAAAACGCCCCATGTAATTAGAAACACAACCTCCACCCCTGTTTTTTTTCTATTTGCCGACTGACTGTGAAAAGAAGCCACTGTGTAGCCTCACTTGGAGAGCATGCTCAAGGCCACTTCTGATTCCATCCAGCACCACACAAAAGAGGAGGAAAAAGAAAAACCCTGAAAGATGGGAGAACGATGGTGTGTTGGTTTGTTGTTTTAAATATTGTAAGGTTTTAGTTTGAGAATACACTTATCTGTCCATAGATAACCTAAAAACTTAGGGAGAGGCCAGAGCCTTGATTTTGAAGAGGGATATATATATATATATATATATATATATATATATATATATATATATATATATTTGCAAAAAATAATAATGAAGGCCAGAGGAAAAGGCTCCTGCACTACACATTTCAACTTACTCTACAGATTAACTTGACTCAGGCTGCTGGTTTAAGGACCCAACTGTTCGTACTTAAGAACAAACAATACCCACAGAATAAGGATATATATATTAATCAGTTTTTGGATCTTTATGGTGAAAGCAAATTGCCTAAGTCTTCAGATGTACATTCTAAGCAATCTCTCCCTCCAGTTGGAGAAAACTGCTAAACTGTTCACATCTGCCTTCCATCCCCTGTAGAACTATTATTAACAGGTAGGGGACTGCCAGCATGTATGGATGTGTTTATTGATTAGGAGTAGGGTGCGTGTGAAGTTACCCACTTCAGATTACCATCTTCTCCCAGCATTACCCTCCAGGACACATGAATGAGAATTAGCCAGCCTGGTCCCCTGTCACTACTGTTGGCCCTTGGCGTGGTTTTACCAACCAATCCCCCTAACACCTGGGATGTGTGCGTGTGTTTGTTCAGCATCTGCCTGTCTTTGGCACAGTGTGACGGTTGCTCTGCAGATGTTCAGGATCAACGTGATACTTCTCTCTCCACGCCCCCCTCAACCCTCAGGAGTCAGTTTCTCAAACAAAGGAAGTGGTGAGACTAAACAGAAAGTGCATCGTGACCCTTAAATAGAAGTTAAGTGTAAAATAGGTCCGATAGCCCTGTTTATTAAACCTTTGTGAAAGGCAGCGGACTTTATTAAAATATTATAACAGGGAAATTTAGAGATGGTGATTAATTTTTGCTAATGAGTTGTTAAATTTTATTTCATAACCTAGACCAAAGGAATAACTCATATAATCTTACTTATTTTTCTCACTTAGATAAGCTGGAGAATTACCGAACTGTAGGAATATTCATTAGGGGTAAAGAGATTTATTTTCTCTCAATATATCTTAGAAGATATACAGAAAACACATTGCTTCATTTTATTTTATTTTTTTTGCATTGGCCTACTCCATCATAGGCATTAGCTAACTCTACTCATGGAAGTATTGACCCGATACCAGGGTGTCAGTTTAATTTTAAAGAAACTTTTTTTTTTTTTTAAAGAGAAAGAAAAAAATCAACAAATATGCCTAAACCACTAAGCATATATATATATTTCTATGTCAATACAAACACATGCATGCATAAATATATAACTGCATATAAACCAATAAGTAGAATTTATTTATGTACCTCTATAAATTTGGGTTCTCATTCTATTATGAATGTGTTAATCTCTGCTATTATAGGTCCTGTGGTAGAGTGAGCCAGGCTCACTGATTTTCTGTTCCTTTTGTATTTACTTATTCTACAACTAATGAATAGCATCCCATTAAGCATAAGGTTACAGAACAGAATCAGGAAGGGGAGAAAATTTGTGTGTTTCTCTGGTTCCAAACCCTTAGACCCAGTGAAGTAGAAGAACAAACTTAAGGTAAGAGGTTTCGAAAAGCACCTTAAGGATATGCATACATGCAATTTTTGATTTTATATCTCCCAGGGACCAATGTGAACACCATTCCCATTCTTTAATGCTCACTGGTGACCCAGGGGCCATATTTGAGCATCTGTGAGCTATGCTCTTCCTTAAGTGAGTCCTACTGCAATGGAACCACGTGTGCTTCCTCATGCCATCTCCAGGAGAAGCCTCAGACATTAGCACTTCATCTTCTGTCACACCCAGGAGAGTTCTTGCCCTAAGCATTTGTTCTCAAACCTACACAACCTCTGGCCAACAGGAAGGGTTTTATAAAATACACAGTGTTCTATCTCAGTAGGTTGGGTGGGACTCAGATCTGAATTTCTAACAAGATCCCAAACGGTGCTAGTGTTAGTGGTCCATGAATCACAGGTTGAGAACCAGTTATCGAAAACCCTAGGCTTTCTTCACAGAATGCAGTTTGCATAACCAATGGATGACCATAATTTCACAGGCTGGAAAAAAATTAAAGAAGTAAGATAAAATTCTCAGAAACAGACCAGCTTCTAGCCTGGCTTGGTAGCTCATGCCTACAGTCCCAGCGGCATTTAAAAGACACCTTCCAAAAATGGCTAGTGCCCTTCTGAAATTACTGCAGTATTTGAAGCCCCTGGGGCCCCTAGAAATGCCTGTAGTATCAGGGCTTCCCCAAGGGTTCAAAGTCCATTGTAACCGAAGCTATAATTATGGGATGTGGACATACAACTCCTGGAAGAAGGCATGTGGTTTTTTTTTTCCTCTGTGAAAGACAGGAAGTGGCTAAGACATGCACAGTGACAACTAGACAAGATGGGAACCTGTGGCTCCTGTTTTCAGATGTAGAAACTGAGGCACAGAGGTTGCCTGCTGAATCAGAGGTAGAGTTAGGTTTCCAGCCCTGGATGCTAACTCAAGATTTGAGACTGAAACGCAATGCTACACTTTCTCTAAGTTAAGGTTTTGCTTTTCTCTGCCTTTTTCTTCTATGACATAAGCCTCTATTCCTTGTTAATAGTGCCTTCTAGTTCACACGAGGTCCGTGAGATCTGGTGGCAGCTGCAAGCCCTTGTCCAGAACTGATCTGTTGAGGCAGCTGGGAGAGTTTTTAGATCTTCCTGTTTGAACCTGTCTCACTGTTGGGCCAGGTGGGTCTGCCTCGGTACCCACCTATGTGGCTAGAGCCACAGATGTGATAGAAGGAAACACCTGGTAACACAGGAAGGGGAAGGAGGGGCTCTCCGGTGGATGTCCTGGGATGCTCTCATCTTGTATAACCAGCAGGGCACTCTCTGCAACAGATGCTTCATGACAGAGTAAAGGAGTGCTTTCTAGAAGAAGCTGGGCAAGGGACCTACCTGCTGGTGACCTGGTGAGGTTGCTTCTCCCATTCACATCTGGTAATCAGGCAGGACCTGAAGGCTTGGGACAAGAAGGATCAGCTCTTTTCTCTTTCTCTGACATGTCTAGAGGAGCAGCTGGGTCAAAATGAAGCTGTCATCCAGATTTTAGAATTAGAGACTTTTCTTTAGGCTCAAAGCAAACAAGTGGTTTCTCTTATGCTCCACTGAGGCTCCTACAGAAGCCTGTTTCTCAGAGATAGCTTTGCTCAACTCAGTCCTAAGAGATGGCTATGGACTGAGGTCAGCTCCACCTTCTTTGAAGAGTCTAACTTCAAAGAAGTCTCCAAGCTCAATGGTCAAGGTAAGACACCAGTCAACCTTAGAAAATCCTTCCCTATGCACGGTTGTATTTAGGGTTAGAGGCTACACTTGCATTTGGTAGTAACAGGTATTTGTGACTGAAAGGTTTCTTATTGTTAGCCCAGCTACAGGGGATACAGATGTGTGCTTTAAAGGGTGTGTGAGAGAGGATCATGAATAAAAAGCAATTGCATGTTTCTGACTATAGGTTGCAGAAATGACACTTAATAAGACAAGATACATTTCGATGTGGCTTGGTATCCTCCTACAGTAAGTAACAATGGCTGTATGTATGAGTGGCTATTGCATTCATTTTGTGTAAACACAACCCAAGTGTATACATAGAAGGGTGTAGTGAAAAGCAACAGATAGTGCATGGGCTTCCAGACCTGGATGGACAATGTTTCATTTGACCTTGGACAAGGACTCACCCTTTTTAATCTCAATGATTCCATCATTTTCTCTCCTTTCCCTAACTCCATCTCCCCCTCACCTCTCTCTCCTATTTCCCCCTCCTTTTCCCATCCTCCTCCTACATAATTCTTTCCTTCCTACCCCTTTCTTTGTCTTAAATTACATTTATTCATCAATCATTCATTCATTTACCAATTAATTTATTTGTGCTACAGTGCACTTGTAGAGGTCAGAGGACACTTTTCAGGAGTCAGTTCTTTCCTTCCTCCCGGGGGGGGGGGGGGTACTGGGAATGGGAATAAAACTCAGGTTATCAGGCTTGGCAGCAAGCACCTTTACCCACTGAGTCATCTGTTCAGCCCCTCTCCTTCTCTTTTTGTTGTTGTTATTTTTGCTTTCTTCTTTCCTTTTTCCTTTTCCATTTTCCCTTCTTTATTATGTATAAGTAAGTTGTACCAAGCACAAAAACATTATATATATAAAATGATCCTTTGGGCACTTGGCCCATGAAATATAAATGAAACCACAATAGCTGTTATTTTTATGGGACGTGTAAATGCTTCTGTGTTGGAGGTGAATCGGATAGAATAGCTATGGGGGTTGTGGTTACCACTCCCTAAACACCAGCTTTGTGGTTCACTTTGCCACAGATCTACAGCATCATTTCTTCTCAAGTAGGAAAAATGGACCCAAGTCTCTTTTCCTTATATCAGTGAGTCTGGTGAAGAAGAGAAGTGACCTAGTTGAGTTTAATTCCAGGATTTCCATAGATGTAAATGCACATCTATCTATGAAGGTTTAAGGTGGCTGCCTCTAAGACAAGGTCATTTTGGAACCAATCCGTGGCCTTGGCTCTATGTGTGTGGCTGGTGTGCTCTGCGCTGACTTTTGGGACTCTGCAGATGTTGGTCACAGTGTACGTGCTGAGAAAATACCCAGCCAATCTTCTGCAGCTGGGAAGAGCAATTAGCAGCTCCGTGAATTAGGGTCCTGTTTATGATGCTGCCTAAGATAATCATCTGTTTGTTTTAACTAAGATGCTCTGTCTTCATCAGCCGAATCAGTCCTCATATTTTAATGATAAGGCCTTTGAATCTCACAATAGTGTTTGGATTTCATGGCTGGAACCCCAGAATAACTTTCATTTTCTCTTGATGACTCTGGAAATCAACACACAATGTGCCTATGTATCTTCCATCACTTCTCCTTCATCTCAAACAGAAAGGGAACTGCCTGAGATCTGAAGCATGAATTCTTAATGGGCACATCCATTTTAAGAAATATCTTATTTTATTTGGAATTCCAGCATGCGTGCGCGCGCACACACACACACACACACACACACACACGTATATGAAAACCTTATGAGTCATAGCCTTAGCTCAGGCAACACACTCTAACTCGCTCTGTATTCAGGCTCACTTTATGTTCATATGAGGTTTCTATTTATTTCATTTAAAAATATCCCACTGGGGATGCAGCTCAGTCGGTAGAAGGCATGTAGGAAGCTCTGGGGTCTATCCCCAGCACCCTGTAAGCATGGCATGGTAATTCCAGGACTTGGGAGGTAGAGGTAGGAGGATCAGGTATTCAAGATCAACTTTAGCCTCAGCTTTAAGGCAGTTGTGGGGTACATAAAACCCTCTTTTTTTAAAAAGTGGGAGAGAAAGGAAAGCAGGGGGTAAATTAAAAAGTAACTAGGTAGTGGCCAATCTTCATGACTTGGTACCTGGCCACAGAACACTGAAGCACAGTTACCTACGTAGAGGCTTATTCATGGTCTCCTCTTTACTCTCAGAGTTTGCACAAGAGAGCTCATCTGGGCTGAAAGTGAGAATTGATTATTTTCTCACTGAGTACATACCGGTCTTTATAGATGAGACTCATTCATAGTCACAACAAGTATTTATTTATGAGACTTGTAACTTATTTGGGGGAAACTTGGGTATAAGCCAGTAGCTGGTTGATGCCCACTCATGCCAGCAAAGAATTTCTTGTGTGAGTTAGTCCACATATACCTGACAGATATTTCATGTTTCAGGTTCTATTCACCAGTTGTAGCACACAAGCTCAGGTCAGGTTTTCTTTAAAATACATCTTGGGTTATGATAGTAAAAAAATTAAATACACATAGCCAATATGTAAACAAAAGCTAAACCTTCGTTTTTTAGAAACATTTATTTCCTATGAGAGTCCAGACTCTTTTCAAGGGCCTTAGTACCCAGAGATCAGAAAGCAGGCTACTGACCTTGGAAAGCTTATGACGTTGCCTGACTTAGGGACCCTGTCCTTCCCTGAGGTGAAGTAGAAATGTGTAGCCTGGTAGGAGCGTTAGTGTGAACTCAGGATATGCCAGAGGATTGTTAAGAGAGATGTCTCCTGACTCACTCTGTGGGTTAACACAGGTTCACAGCAGGTCGTCTGTCACAGTAAGATAGATTTGTTAGAGATGGGAGAGAGGCTGCAGATGGATGGGATACAGTTCGACCTGCTACGGAGGCTCAGTGCCTTCCCCCATAGCACTGTACCCTCCAGGGGCAGCTCAGTCAGGACACCCTTAGGGTCACAGAGATGCCTGTGTACAGACTCACTCACTCACTCACTTAAGGTAATAAAACAAGATTGCTTTATGACAGGTGTGCCTTGCTCCATCTGCTGGCACAGGCAAGCATGAGACTTGTTGCCAGGGACAGAGCAGAGTCCTGACAGGACAGGCCTCTTCAGCTTCATTCTCCTGGTCTCGGGCTCTGGATCTTCCTCCCTAAACAGCCTTTTCAGAGATGTTTTCAGAGACCATGAGGCATCGCTCCTAAGTGAATCCCAAAGATTCTGTGGAACATTTAGACTGAAATGGTGACTCTCATTTTCTCCAAGGGTCACAGGAGACTAGTCGATTCACACCTCTGTCAAAGGAGCACGATGACATGTATAACAGGTGGCAGGTCACCAGAGGACATTTTACTCTTGGCTTCACCTTGCTGGTGTCGTAGTCTTTTGGGAAGCCAGCCGCCTAGACTCTGACTACTTCTCTCCCACAAACCCTAAGTTTGTGCCCCACATTTGACCTTTTTCTCTTTCAAGCCATCTCAGATATTGAATGCAGCCTAACTCTCAGCTGGGGAATGGCTGCACCATCTTGAAAGAAAGGGCTATGGCAGGAGACACATGCTTGCATTCAGGTGACGGAGGCAGAAGAGTGGCAGCCACAGACTCTTCAGTGTGTGATAACAAGTCACGGCACTCTCAGATTCTAATCCCTGGTGAGATTCCAAAAGAGAATTTCTAACCCCTGACTAAGGATGCTGAGTAACAGTTACTATTCATAATACTGGATGGAAGAAGAATCCTGTGTTTGTTTGTTTTCCTTGAATGCTAGGAACTATATGATAAGAATTTATTTAGAATTATTTTCTACAATACTTATTGAAAAACAAAACACTTAGAAAACTCGTGTAATTATTTGAAGCTGATTGCAAATTTTTTTTTTAAAGACTCATTTTTATTTTATGTGTGTAAGTATTTTGTATATATATATCATGTGTGTGCCTGGTAGATGGAGAGACCAGAAGAGGACGTTAGATTTCTTGGAACTGCAGAGTGTCGTGAGTTGCCATATGGGTGCTAAGAATTAAAGCCAGTGCTTATAGCCACTGAGCCATCTCCCCTGGTCCACAGCACATATTTCTTAAAACAAGTGTGCCTCTTACAACTGTAGAACGCCCACTAGGAGCTGAGTTTGCAATCTCTTTTCATTGCTGCACACATTATTGGGGTCTATCTATGTATGTACTGATGTACATACGTAGACTGCTTAGACAGTTAAAGCCAGTTAAAGCCGGGCTCTCCTTAATTCAACTGAAATACAAACACAAGCCTTCTCAGCCTTGTAAAACATCAAATACTGCCTCCAACGTTTTTTGTGAGTTCTTTGCCACATTCAGGACATCCTTCACTGAACCTTGCTGACGAGCAAGAAGATCTGTGCTGCTAAAATTTCAGTGTTCCTAGGGGTAGCCAAAAAGAGAAGGAGGGGAGTGAATGAGGAAACGCAAAGAGTGGGAAGAGAAAGAGAATCAGGTCCTCTGCAACAGTGCAACCTGCTCTGCTCTACCTGGCTCGAGACAAAAGACTTAACAATGCCTGAATAGTTACTATGTTGTGGCCTGCCCCTCTCTGCCTGACTTGGCCTTTCAAAGGCTGGGATTAAAACTGGCTTCAAACTGCCGCTCAGTTCTTCGGGTCAGGGTCTAGAGAGAGAGAGTGGGGATAAGGGGAAGAAACGCAAGGAATGGAGACAAGACAGGGGTTCTGATCAAGTCTCTTTTATTGAAGGGAAATCTGGGATATTTATACACTTTTGCCACGACCCTTGTAGGCACATGGATATGACGTAAGCCTTAAAGGCGTGGCTAGCATGTGGATAGCTGCTTTCTAGCCGCTTTCTGCTAAAGGTCGGCTCCCAACAGTCATGGAGTTCAGCTCAGCACCCACGATCGTGACATAGCGGATGCTATTGGAACTATCTAGGCCATTTCTCTTGGCAAATTCTGAGGTGGCTTTGTGAATATCTTTTAAGGAATACTGGAACTTGGAAATACATTAATGTCTAATTCATTACAAATTTTAAAAATCAACAATATTCAACTTTACATTTTGATACCCTGTTTCTTCCTGCTGATAATAACACATCTCTTAGGACAAAGGGAGTCACCATTTTAGTACTTTGAACTCATCAGTTGGGAAAGGTACTTGGCTTCGTAGTGTTTGGGTGGACCAGTGTAGAATAGAAAGCTAAAGGTTGACAGAGAATAAATGAGATGATTCTGTGAGCCAATGAACATTCAGAGCACCAGTTCTCGATGTGTAGGTCACGACCCCTTTGGCAAACATCTATCTCCAAAATATTTACATCATGATTCATAACAGTAGCAAAATTACAGTTATGACGTAGCAATGAAAATAATTCTATGGTTGGGAATCACAACAGGTGGACCTGTATGGAAGGGTCACAGCCTCAGAAAGGTTGAGAACCACTGATTTAGGGTATTAATGGTTCATCTTAAATGCTAACTTGATTAAGAATCACCTGGGAGATTGAGACCCCTTTTTGGGTGTGCCTGTAAGAACATTTATTAGAAAGGGTTTAACAGAAGAACAAAGGCTGTCTGGAATGTAAGTGATACCTTGTCATGAACTGTGAGACTCAGAATCGATAGAAACAGTACCAAATGAGAAAACTAGCTGACTTCTGGCACTCACTTCTCTGCTTCCTGGGCAGCCATGTAGAGAATTGAGTAAGGTTGCCACACTTTCTCTGCTGTGAAGAACTGGGCTCGCCAATACTGTGGGCTGAAATATGCCTTTCTTCCTGTTGTGTTGGGCTGCTTGTATTGAATCTTCTGGTCACTGTGATAAAATTAACTAATACATAGAGCCCAGCAGGCACTAATTTATATGTCATCCTTTCCCCTTCTGGTCATGTATCATACAGAATAATAGTTGCTAATGGTTTGGAACTGGAGGTGTGGAGGTATGTTTTCTTTCTCTCTCTTTCTTTCTTTCTTTCTTTTTTTGTGATAACTAAAAGGAGTGGGGTTTCAATTTGAAGTTAGTAAATTAAATACCCCCTGAATGTTAACACGAAGACAAAACAAAAATCACAATGACTTCACACATGGAGGTGATTCGCACAGGTGATTTCCTCTGATCCACACCATCAGAGGAAATCACCTGTTTAGTGTTTTCTTGTTAGCTTCTTTAGATTTAGAACTGCGGTTTTGTGGGGACCAATCAGCAGAAGTCATGCAAATGAGTCAAATAGGAGCATGTGGTGTTCCCTTGGGGTCCCTTATAGATGTTGACCAACTCCTGGGCTTTACAATTACTGACCAGTCTTGGGAAGGCTGTATTGAGCGAGCATAGGTAGGGTCTCTGGAGCAAGTTCTGAGGCAGAGTTTCGTGTGCAGTTATTTAGTAGGAGCATTCTGGAGACCAAGTCCGTTGAGGAGCTGAGGGGAGAGCAGGCTGGGAAGAGACAAAAGGTAAGCTGTAGATAGTTGATACAGAGAAAATGGCCTCTTCCAGGCCCACAAGATGATATGAAGCTAAAATGGCCTCCGGACTGTAGAATCCCAGTCTCTGCTAGTCCCTATTAGATTCGCTATTTTTCTCATTGCTGTGACAAAATGTCTGAGGAAAGCAACTTGAGGAAAGACAGATTCAGTGGGTTTCACCGTTTGAGGGTGTGGTCCATCCTGGCAGGGGAAGCACAGTGGTGGAAGCAGGAGGCAGCTGATGTCAATACATCCTTAGTCAAGAAACAGCAGAGGGATGTTCAGCATCATATTCTGTGTTTTATTCAGGGCAAGACTCCATCCTGTGGGACGGAACCACTAACATTCAGGATAGGTCTTCCCCACTCAGGTGAAGCTTTCTGAAAGCACTCTCCCAGACACACTCAGCGGTGTGCATCCTAGTGGACTCTAAATCCATAGAGCTGGCAACAAAGGAAGGAGGGGGCGGGGCTTGAATCGAGCTGACTCAGCATTTGAGAGGATCTTTCAACAGGCACAAGTCAGGGCTCTGCATGCAGGGGGTTCAGCAAAGGGCCTGCTGAGCAAGCCTGAGGCTGGGCATTCCATCCTGATTCCCCAGAAACAGCAGGGAAGCATGGTGATATGCTACGCTGGGCAGGTGGAGAGAGATCACTGGGATTCTCTGGCCAGCCAGCTTGGCTTGATTAGCAAGCTCCAGGCCAATTAGAGACATTGTCTAAAAAAAAAAAAAAAAAAATTGAACAGAACTTGAAGAGTGAACTCAAGGTTGACCTCTGACCTCCACATATGCATGCACACATACATGCACATGTACAAACATGCATCCACATACATATTCACAGATTCTTTCTCCCCCTGTCTCTCTCTTTCTTTGTCTGCCTGTCTCTGTCTCTGTCTCTGTCTCTGTCTCCCTCTCTCTCTCTCTCTCTCTCTCTCACACACACACACACACACACACACAAGTGCACACATGAGTACATGAGCACACATCCAGGGCCACTTGTCCTAGAAGGGAAATTTGTGTCTATGACCTGAACTCCACCAGAAAGGTTAGTTAGAAGCACACCAGGTACTAGTCTGAGAGCCAAGCACAAGCTTACCTCAACCCAGCACTTCCTCTACATCATTACCAGGGAGAAAAGCCTTGGCTGGAGTCCAACAAGTTCCCAGAGTGCCTGTCTATGAGAGGTTTGCAAGTGTCTCACACTCCCCCTGGGGACACTCGCTCACCTGCAGATCAGCGCCTCCCACCTGGCCTGCAAGTGAGCAGGCCAGTGTGTGTGTCTATCTATAATTTAATCTCAAAGATGACATTTTAGATATCATTCTTTTTATTATGAAAAGTGTCAACACACGCACAACATGGAGGGTCATGTGTTCTGAGCCTCCACGTGCACACAAGAGTGTCGGTATTTTGCCTTTCTCCATTCTAGACCTATCTTTAACAGCACCAAGCAGAGCCACTTGTGTTGCTTGGGTAAATGACCAGGAGGGACGATGTGGCTTCAGAGCAGGGAGAGGGTTGCTATGCCTGAAATCAGGCCTGTCTCTTGGTTGAGTTGAGCTGAGTAAGAGTAAAGGCATTGAAGCCATGTTTCCAGGAAGTAAAAGTCCATTGCATAACCGGCAGGGTAAGCTGTCTGCTTTGTTTGTTTGTTTGTTTGTTTGTTTGTTTGTTTTGGGGGGGGGGGTCGAGACAGGGTTTCTCTGTGTAGCCCTGGCTGTCCTGGAACTCACTCTGTAGACCAGGCTGGCCTCGAACTCAGAAATCCACCTGCCTCTGCCTCCCAAGTGCTGGGATTAAAGGTGTGTGCCACCACTGCCCGGCAGCTATCTGCTTTTGATTCCAAGATTCAGATTCTTGAAATCAAGAAACAGAAACTTGAGGACCTGGGTCTCACACTGACAGTCAAGGCTGCCTCAGAGTCCTGTGGCCTCAAGACATCATGCTCTGAATCTTAAAACAGTGATTCTCACTAAGAACTCCTTGACTAGGCAAGACTTACTGGTTAGCTAGTATGAGGCATCTCCAAGTCTTTACCTATGCAGTGGTTGACAACAAACATGTGTTGTCATGCCTACCTTTTAAATATGGATGCTAGGGATGAATTTAGGTCCCCACCATTGTGAGGCATACGTTTTACCATTTCCCTTGGTGTGTGTGTGTGTGTGTGTGTGTGTGAAAGAGAGAGAGAGAGACATGCTGTCTAGTTAGAGGTGCCTCCTTTTGGAAACCAATGAGCCTAAAAGTGACTTGAACAACCCCTCTATGTTTCTGGTGGATTTTCATCTCAGCATAAAACCAAAATGAAAATCTCTGCTTGGGAAAGGAGTATGTTACGGGAAGTCTGCAGGGAATATTGAAATCCGTTTGGAATCTGCCCTGAGCCCTGCCACTTGAGCTCACAGTTCTGATTGCCCACAATTCAAATCCACAGATGTTTGCCGGAAGTGTCGAAGATGACCTCCCATACCCAGCTCTGTCCTCACTGGGAAGGGCCTAGGCATGCCTCTGAGTGAACCAGCAGCTGCCCTGCCTCTGAAAAGGGAGCAGGCTGCTGCTGGTTGGTCGGCTCTGGAGCAGGTGGTGTGGGGTGGGTGGGTGGGGGGTGGGTGGGGGCGAGGGTACAACATTTCCTCTTTAAGGTGGTAGCCAGCTGCTTCCTTGGTCATGTGCCCCAGTGAGTGCCTGGAGGAGGCAGGCGGCCAGGAGTACAGCTGAGACAGCAGCCAGCTCCCTGCAGCTGCTACTCTGTTCTTTGAGCTGAAGCATCTCCAGGCCTCCCTGTGGCCTGATCCGGCATTTGGGGAGGGGCAGCAGAGGAGTGTCACTTGAATACTGGGACTTAAGTGACTTAACCCAGCTGCTGTGCTCCCTGCCCTGGTGCGCCTGTGTGTGTGTGTGTGTGTGTGTGTGTGTGTGTGTGTGTGTGTGAGCGCGCGCGCGCGCGCGCGTGCGCAGCCTAACTGAAGTGACACTTCTCAAAACTCAAATTCCTTGAGAAGTTTACCACAGTGAGAAACAGAGAGGCCCATCTGTGCTGGTGGACACTGATGAGTGTCCCAGTCTTAAAGTCTTAAAGGAGTGCTTTGTAAGGAGAAGGCTCGGACTTCCCTCCTACCCCAGGATGCATGAGTTTAACACACACAGAGCTTAGCTTCAGCTTCAGCCTGTCCATCCCTCTACACACAAAAGCAGCCTGGAGGAAAAAAGCTGGGCCTGGGGTGAGTAGGCAGGTGAGTAGAGCCTGGAGCAGAGCTTTTTGGAGGTAGTCGTTTTCTTCCACCTGTAGGTGAGTTCTGAAAATCAAATACAGGTTGCCAGGCTCGTACAATAAGCACCTTTAGCCACTGATCTCAATTCTATGGCCAACACCATTGGTTTTTGAGACAGTTTGTTCTGTACCTTGGTTGATATGGGACTCAGCAGGTATTTCAGGGACAAAGCAATCGGATCATAATCTCCTAGATTCTGCTGCCAGTCTAGCTGGTTTGTAACCCCATATCTGGTTTGTTTGTTTGTTTGGTTAGTTGGTTGGTTGTTGTCGTTTTGTTTTGTTTAGTTTTGTTTAAACGTAGCCATTGGTGTAGGACTCAAAGGAACTTCTATCCCAGTAACAATAGGAAGAATTCTGATATAGAAGAAGCTCTTAGGAAAGTGTGTAAATGAGTGCATTTGTCTCTGGAAGAACCTGTGGTTCTCAACCTTCCTAATGCTGAGACACCTTCAGCGCTTCATGTTGTGGTGACCACAACCATGAAATTATTTTTGTTGTTGCTTCATAACTGTAAATGCGCTACTGTTGTGAATCGTAATGGAAATATTTGTGTTTTACAATGGTCATGGGCTACACCTACAAAAGCATACCCGGACTCCCGAGGGGGTCGCAACCCACTGGTTGAGAACCACTGTTCTAGGTGCAGCATGATGGGAAAAGAGGAGAGGTCCTTGGGCCAACACTGCCAGAGAAAGGCTGGCTTGCACAAATTATGTGAGGAAACCAGCCATTTTGTATATCTAATATTTTAGGTCGTTTAACTGCCATATACAGAATTAAGTTTGCATTATGGCATTTTCGAACAAAACACGCTTTCATTAATGCTCCTCCCTTCTTTCTCAGACTCCGCCTCCTTCGTATGTCTCCATTCTTCCCTAGTCTCCAGTCTACTCTGTCACATGTGTCCCATTACCCAACCCTTCACATGTCCATAACACCTTTCCTATTTAAAGTCTCTTACTCCCAGTGTCCACAGACTGCATCGAATGCTGCCTCATTTGCATAGATGCAGATAAGCCTTCTATGCTGGTGTCAGGTTGCTGGAGCACTTTTAAGTCATGAGGTTGGGATTTTCCTCATGTATGATACAACCGATCAGTCATCAAGTTTGTCCTTAGAGATGGCATGCCTCTGCCCTGCACCTGGTGGGTTTTATCTTTGTAATAGAGACAGGGACATGGACCAGCATTCCAGCATTCCAATGGGCACATTCCACTCATTGTTAGTGAGAGAGGGCTTTACTGTAGTGAGTAAGAAACTATGCACAAAGGACTGGAGAACCTGATCCGTCTTTTGTCTCTGTTAGGGTCCGTGTTTACTTCAATAAAGATATAGTAACCCTGCCAGGTCAAATTATAAGGACTTACTGTAATATATATATATATATATATATATATATATATATATATATTATATATTATATATTATAATAATATATCACATATATACTGTAATATATATTATGTGTATATTACACACATATATATTACACATATTATACAGTAATATATAATATATACAGATATATGTGTACGTGTGTGTGTGTGTGTGTGTGTACCTGTTATGTATCATGATGCATATAGGGGTCAGAGGACTGGCAGACTTTAGTCCTCTCCTTCTAGATCTTCAGACTTAGCTATAGGCTCCTTTACCTACCGAGCCATCTCACTGCCTACATCTCACTGCCCCTAAAATCCTTACTTTTAAAATTAAAGAAACTAAATGACAAGGTCCAGGCAAAAAATCCTATATACTTATGTGTTGAGGCCCACATTCTGCCTCAACACTTTTGCCTCAACGCTTTTGGGGCTAAGTGCTCTGGTCAAGAGAGAAAGAGGGGCTCTTGGGGCAAGAGACACGAAGAATGGAGACAAGACAGGGCGTCTGATCAAGTCTCATTTATTGAAGGGAATTCTGAGCTATTTATAGGCTTTTGCCACGTGCCTTGTAGGTGTTGATATGACGTAAGCCTTACAAGCGTCTATAGCGTGGACAGCACGTGTACCGCAATGCCTTGCAGGCTTGGATAGCACGTGCACCTTATAAGCATGTATGGCGTAGATAGCACGTGGACAGCACGTGAACCGCATGTCTTGTAGGCGTGACTACCACGTGCACCTTGCAGCTGGGGCCAGTAAACAGCAACACAAAATATGTGGGATATCAGAGTGTGCTTTAGCTGTTGTAGGCTATTGAAAACCAAATCTCTTGTCAGGGTATATGGTTCCAGATGGCTGCAAAGTTGATCTAGCCGCTTTCTACTAAAGTCGGCTCCCAGCACTTATGTCTAGAAACCCCTATGGACTCAAAATGCAAGCTTAGGCACACATCCATATGTTTTTCCCACTGAGCCACAGTTAATACAGCTCTTGACGTCATGCCATTAAGTTAATTTCTGTGACATCTCCTTTGGAGAGAAAGGATCACCTTTAAACATTTGAGATTCCAGTGTGTCTTTCGTTGGAGAAAGAAGTGATGTTTCTTTTGGGTGACTATCCACAAGTCCACAGGCCCATGCTCCAATCAGAAGTGCTGCTATTGAGAGAGAGGTATTTACTCAGCCCAACCCAGGTCTATGGAATCAGTTCAACTTGAAGAACCTTCTGGAGGCTGAATTCTAGTCTTGACTGTGATGACTACTTCCACCAAAGTCCTTAGCCCCAAACAGTTACAGGTGTCACATGCCACTATGGGCTCTCCTAGAAACTTGGTTTTCTCTGAAAGTCTTTCATCTGTGTCTTACAGAAGGAAGTAAGCTTAAAAATAGTGAGGCCTCTGGCTCAGCCCAGTCACGTTAGCAGTTATTCTTGGCTTAGTCTTCAGTGCACTTGCATTGTTCTGACTTTGATATTAATTCCAAGCACAAAATCTATTTTATGTTAATTTAAATGATTATTTCATAAGTATGAATATTCTTTTGGCATGTCGTTAAAATCCTAGTTTGCATATAAGGTGTTTTCCATTAGTTTTTTCTTCTTTAACAATTATTTAAGACATCATGTTCTATTAACAAGATTTCTTTTCTGGCACATTTTGATTCTATGTACTTGCATTTCACTTTTAGCTTCATTGACATTTCTTTGCATTGTGCTGGATTTCTTTTTCTTGTTTTGTGGGCTCTGTTTGTTTGTCTGTGTGCACACTGGTGTGCATGAGCACAGATATAGGGGTTACAAGTGTGCACCCATAACTGGACTATTTACATGGGTTCCTGGCCTTGTAAGCCAAGCATTTTACCAAGCCGTCCCCTCATCCCAGTCCTGTTTTTCTCAGTATTTAGCTTTATTCCTATGTAAAGTACCAAACTTCAGAAAATGAAGCTAGTTGTATTTACTGATGTGGTTTTGGTAGTAAAAATGACTGTGGGTAGTTATTGGTTTGGAAATAGAACAGCAATGGCTTCATTCTACAGTTAAACTTTATAATCTCATAGATAAATTTATCTGTGACTTCATTCAGTAACTTATCAAGCCATTACTGAAGGTCAGGCACTCTACTACATGTTTCAGGACAACAAAACTAAGGGTAGCCTTTGTTTTAACAATGATTTCTAGCAGGGTGTGGTGGCTTATTCTGAAATTCCAGCATAGCTGTGAGTTTGAGACCAATCTGACAACATAGTAAATTACAGACTAGCCTAGATTACAGTGTGTCTCGAAACCAGCCCATCAGCCAATCCATCAATCCATGTGGGCTAACATAAGCCACTTGGAAATTCTTCCTGTACCAACAGCAAATGCAATGACTGTTAGAAGCTGGACTCCACCTGTGGCTGGTCTCTGCTTTCAGCATGCTGTGGAGAGGCAGGGGACTGGCCTGAGGAAGAAGCATATGAAATGCTTAGTATCCAATTAAAGGAAAGTGTGTCTTTCTGAAATGGGCTTTATCACCTGTCAGTTTAGTTTGTAGTGACATTTCAGAGTAGCATTAACACACACTCACAAATGATGCATTTGGAGAGTTAACTATGGCACACACTTCGTGAAAACATGAACACACCCTGGCTTAAAAGCAATAGCCACCCTAAACAGGCCTTAACAGGATGGGCTTCCAGCACCTGGACCTGAGCTAGCTCTGGCAAGTTGAGTATTACCTGCAACACTCCTTTCTTAAAGAAGCTTGAAGTCAAGCAAAGGAAGCTAGAAATTTCTCTCCTGAGGGACTGGCCACGCCCCTCCCTGCAATGCCCTTACCTTTCTTCATTGGAACGTTTTGTTTTTGTCCTTTTAAGTGAGACCGTGTCTTAAATATGGAAAGACGTATTTTTAGAAAAGAAAAGGAAACTAAGAATCTAAGACTCTGTGTTCAAGGAAAACTGAACATGTCACTTGCTTATAAATATTGTAACTGCCTCATCCTTCATTTATATTCCAGGTGTGAGAGTATGTGACTGTATATCTGAAAAGGAGGCCTATATTAACATGTCCAAAGGCCACACAGACAAGGATAATGAACATAGTTTCAATGGGTTACTTAAATTCTTCTCTGGTGTTATTTCAAGACAAGGCTATCTGTGTCATTATCTTTCAAAATCTACCAGAGAGATAAAAAAAAATCAGTTGTTTTAAGATGAGAATGATAACCAAAAAGCAGAATAAAGTTACTCCTGGTTGCTATGTGCTAACTTAAAAAAAAATTGTCTGGGAAGCTCATGAGATGGCTCAAGGGGTAAAAGCAATTGCAGGGCAAGCATGAGGATCAGAGTTCAAACCTTTAGCTCCTATTTGATAAGCAAACCCAGCATGGCTGCCCAGCCAATGTGCCTGAGTTCTTCGAGCTATTGCAGAGGGAAGGCAGAGACAGTGAGATCAGTTTGGCTTGCTAACCACCAGGCTAGCACCAGGACATCGGGCATTGTTCTCTAACGTCTTTCAACATATATGCAAAAGTGTGTGTGTGTGTGTGTG